>NC_133397.1:109688034-109991064 GCF_047511655.1 Castor canadensis | reverse complement strand
TCATTTTACTATTTTCTCTTGTATTTGTTTAACTGTTCATTACAATAGAAACACATTTATATAATTTAGGCTATCTTTAATGCAAAGCAACACAAATCCATAGATTTTTTTTAATAAAATGAGACAATAGTAGGTAAGTTCAAAGCACTGATAATTCTGTCATTCAGAGATAATTACTAAACTACCATTAACAACTTAGAATGTCTTCCTGACATTCTCTACTACACACAAATTAGGAAAAATTTCTTTTTCAATTTCTTTTGTTTTTCATGGTATAGAAGTACCACTTTGGTTATATTGTTACACTGTTCTGTAATCCACTTGCATTTTCCATAATTTCCAAATAAAGTCGGGGCTCCTCCCAACATTCTTTTCCTAATTCTTTCTGCTACTTTCTGTCCCCATGGACCCCTCTACTCCAGCCACACTGGATATTCTAAGATTCAATTCAAATTGGTTTCTGTAAAAAAAAAAAAAAAAAAAGTCATTATTTATAATCTGAATGGATAACCAAGATCTTTAAAATAATATATTTGGGGATTTCAAATTTTAGAATTCTTGATGCAACTACCAACTTGTCCCAGCACACAGCCTAATTTTTGTGAAAAGGCCAAGCTATTACATAAGCATTTTGCCAAGGTCAGTAAAAAGAAATTAAGAGAATGCATTTCTGCCTGTAAGGGATGAATTTGGAAACTCCAGCACTTGGGGGAAGGGCAGGGGGGAGGACAGAGGGGAGGAAGAAAGAAAATGGTGAGAGAATCGCCTTCCAGGTCACAGGTGCTGTGTTTGTTTTTGCTGTGTTAGAAGCAGAAGCAGTAATCCATAGGCTTCTTGTTCAGCTCTGTTCTGGGAGCCAGAGAGCCCCCAAAGTTTTGGCCATCACACTCTTGCAGACTGGGAGTTTCAGTCCCTGAATAAGCTGAGCTGCATACTCACCGCGTGCTGTTTCTGCAAGTATGAAAGGTTGTAATTTTGGTTATAAAAAGTGTAACTCCATTGTTTTTTTTTCCAAACTTCAGCAATTCTATATGTTAATTATTTTGCTAATTAGATGTTTTTACAATGGGAAAGAATCTTACAATAGATGGGTATTATCCTTTGGTATGTATTTTTACCAAATCTTTAAAAAATGAGCCAATTGGATACTAATGCCTTCAAAACTGAATTCCTAGTAAATTCCCAAGTCTCACTGCCTGTGCCCATAAAATTTTGTGTGGATTCACTTTAAAACAGCTTCCTTTTGGTACAGATTACCTCCCTGGATGGAGATAAACCTCGACTGGAACCCCCTCTGCAAACCACTCTACATGTAGAAATTCACTGAACCCCAATCTCTCCAAAAGCCCACAGTGATGATATTTCTGCTAGACAATCTTTTTACAGGTAATTTAAACATGGCGTGTTGCTTCAGTGTGATAGTTTCTTCACTTCAAAGTGGACACACATTCCTCTAAGCATTTCTTCTAAGCATTAAGGACATTTTAATTCTCTACCAGTGCAGAGTACTTCCACGATCCAGAAAACTCCCCAGTCTGAGCAACCATGTGCCAAGTGCCAAATAGTCTGATTCCTTCCTTTTTAGTAGAGTTTCTCTCTCTCTCTCTCTCTCTCCTTCCCTCTTTTGGTGATACTGGGGTTTGAATTCAGGGCCTCAGGCTTGCTAGGCTGGCACTCTACTACCTGAGCTACTCTGTCAGCCTAAGTACTCTGATTTTAAAGGTAAATCTGAGTTGGAAATATTGAACTGGTACTTCGGTGAGATGCAGGATTTCTAGGATAGATTTGGAGTTTTTATTTATTCAGCAGACTGCGCGGGTGACCTTGGGCTTCGTAATATGAGGCACACACAGAAGCGGAGGTCTTGATTATTTCTCTCTCCTCTACCACCTCTTCTTCCTCCCTTTCATTCTGCTTCCTCCTCTATTTTGAATGTGTTGTTTTTATTTGCATGGATTACATGTACTTTGTAAACATAGTAACAATTCACAGTGCAAAGGCATTCTGTGAAAAGCATTTCCCCCTTCCAGTTTTCTGGTCACACTGCCAGCGACAACCACAGCCATTAATCAGTCCTGTATGTCCTCCTGAGGCTGACTCCTGTGTATGTGCACATCCACAGTCTTGCATGTTTACTCCAAATACTAGTAAAGAGTTCTGTATCTTTAAAATTTATCTGAGCCATCTTTCCATATGAGCATATTAGCTTTGCCTCATGCTGTACAAGTCTATGAATGCATATGGCATAATTCATTTAACCAGCCTCTGTTCTGGACATTTCCTACTACAGACAACGCTACAGTGCAAATGCCAGTAGAGAAGCCCTTGAAAATTCCTAGTAGTGGAACTGCATTGAAAATTTAAAAATTTTGGTGGCTAGGGGACGAAGGTGTGGCTCAAGCAGTAGAGCATGTGTCTAGCAAGCACAAGGCCCTAAGTTTGAGCCCCATTAGTGCCAAAAAAAAAAATTCTGATCCCTAATATATTACCTATCAAAGAAGTATACTAATTTATATATTGTATCAGCAATATATTATCAATTTTTTGATCCTTGCCAATCTGTTATTGTAGTTTCAATGTTTTTATATGTTTAAAATCAATGTATTTTTTTAAAAATCTCACTTAGCTTGTCTTTCCACTGGATTATTTTATTTAGTTTTGCTTATTTATTGACTTTTAAGAGGTATTGTATAAGAAGGAAATTTGCCTTTGTCAACAAATATTTGTTCCAAGATTATCATTTATTTTTAAACTTTATGTAATTGTTTACTCATGTATATATTTAAAGTATTTTTGTAGTCAAATTTAATAATGTTTTAAGATTATTTTGTGTCTTAATCTGAAAGATTTTCTCCTTATAATATTATAAAACAATTTGACTCCCCAGTATCACACACACACACAAAAAGTGGAAGGGTGAAGGAGATAAAAAAAGAAATGAGGTCAGAGGTAGTAGGTGGGCGATGGTGGGGGGGGTAAGAATGGGTTATTGTAGGAACAATGGCTTTTACTCTGAAATGGGTTTGCAATGCAGTGTGAGGTAAGGAGACATGTTCTTACTTTCCAAAGGTTCACTCCACCTGTTGCAGGAGGGCTCAGACAGAGACTGACAGGGCTTTCGGGAAGCAAGTTTATTAAGCAAGCCAGCAGCAATACAGCAGACTCGTGTCCAAAGGCAGAGCCCCGAGAACAAAGGGGGCTTTCCTTACATACCATTTAGAACAGGTTACAGAAATGGGGGTGGGGCAGATATAGCTTGTCCCACACATAATTACATGTTATTTCATTGGCTGTTTTCACCTCTGGGGTGAGGTGACACTTCTCTGGTGTCCAGGTAACATTCCCTAAGTCCAGTTTTTCTTTGTTTCACTGTAGCTGTTATTAATCTCTCTTCCCCCTCCCTGCCTTGCTGCCACACAACTACTTGTGTCTTAAGCTACTACAACAAAATATCACAGACTGGGCAGCTTATAGTTTTGGAAGCTGAAAGTTCAAGGTCAAGGTTTGAGTTGCTTTTTCCTTCCTCTGTCACAATTGACAGGATTTCACTCTTTTTAAGCTGAATAGCTTTCCATTGTGTATATGAACCACATTTCCTTTGTCCATCGGATTCATTGATAGATACTTGAGTTAATTCCATATTCTAGCTCCTGGGAATAGTTCGCCAATAAACACGGGAGTGCAGATGTCTCTGACACACCAGTTTCACATGCTTTGGGTATCTATCCAATAATAGGACTGTTGGATAATAAGGTAGTTCTATTTTTAGTTTCTTGAGGAACCTCCCTATTGCCTTCCACAATTGCCGTACTAATTTACATCCCCACCAACAGTGTATAAGTGTCCCCCTTCTCCACAACCTTGCCAACACTTAATATCCTTCATCTTTTTGACACTAGTCATTTTGACAGGTGTGAGGTGCTAGCTCGTTATGGTTTTAATTAGCATTTTCCTGGTTATTAGTGATGATGAATGTTTTCATGCATCTGTTGCCATGGGTATGTTTCCTTTTGGACACTCTTCACTTTTGAATGCAGGCAAATACAAACTTTACTTTGATATCTTTGTAAGTATGAGGAAGTTTTTGCAAAAGGTGTTTGTTTTAAGCTCGTGTGTTGTATTTCCAATGAATTTTACTGTGGGATTTGGGAGAGTGCCTTTGGAAACCCTTCACCTAAGCCTCAGAGTCAGTGAGAACTTTCCTTCTATGGAAGGAAATGCTGTACTTTGCATTGCCATTGCTTTCAGTCTATTCTAATTAATCAAAGACCCTAAAAGATCTTGTGTCGTGGTACAGTTCTTTCAACACAAGCTCATGAGTTCTCTTATAATTTAAGAAGCAATATTCTACTTACAGCAACGTATTTTGTCAAGTAAAAGAAAAATAAATGTTTCCCAAACTCTAAGCTCATTATATGCTTGGAGTATGTTACTTTGTTAAGAAAGTAAGCAAAAACCCTTAAAATTAACCTTATATCTTTGGAAGCTGTCCTCACTAAATGTAATAAAGGAAAGAACTTGTATAAATTTAAACTTACTTAAGAACATTCTCTCACTTTTTATTTTCTCCCCCTCCTTATCTTCCTGGGAAGAGATCTTTCAAGGAAGCAATTATATTTCCACAAAGCTTCTTGTTAAATGCAATTGTACTTATATTTCTTTAACTGTGATCAGTGTTGGGAATTAAAGCTACAATTTCTGATTTCCACAGTGCGTTCAATACATTTTTCATCTCCATCTTTTCTACTCTGGTCCAAGCCACCGTCATCTCTCAATGGGCTTCTATTCTAGGTTTCTCGGAAGATACTGAAGGAAAAACCAACTGCAATTCAGACAGTTTCTCCTCCTCAACCCTCACAACACAGATCTCTATTGACACTAGATATGGGCATGGGTTTTCTCCTCATGCCAAACAAGCAAACAATTCTGCAGCAGACCCCAGCTTGGTGTCCCCTACTTTAATTTGATTCTGACAGTCTTAGGGTCAGATCTGACAAGTTGAGATTTGGTCATTTGCAGGTGAATGTTCCTATGGGCAAAAAATACATATTTATGCATAAAACATAGTGATATGGATTTTAGAAAATAAATTAGTTTAACTGAACTAAAAGTTCTATATTATTGCTTTTTTGTCATTGAACATATTTTAGCATTACCATACAAATTAGCTCATAGGCCTATGCAAATAAAACACTAATAAAATGAAAAGACACAATAAAACATTCATGCTGAATTCGGTTAGGCTGGTGAAGTTTACATATGTCACTTCTATAATACAGGTAAATGTGAACATTTTCTAAGGTTGCAAAGCTTTTGTACGTTGGAATTTTAACAATTCAAAAGGATTTTATGGTAACAATCTGTGGGAGAAAGCCAGGCTACATTTTCACATATTTTGTGCTGGTCTGCCTCTCCCATTCAGTGCTTGAGAACGATTTCATCTAACCACCAAGAGTTTGATTTACTGTTACTACAGAGTTGATTTTCATGAAAAAAAAAACGAGTGGGAACAGAAGTATAGGTGAGACCTAACATTTCCCCTACACTTGTCCTGCTCTGGCACAGAGCCACATCCAGCTTGGACACGAGTCACAGGACTGTGGATTGCAGCACTGTATAGGAAGCACCGGGGATTTGCTTGGACAAAAGAGTAATAAACTATGGGTCACAGCAAAAGAAATTGAAAATTTATGGTTTCTGTTTTGAAGTTTACTTCTTTCCTTTCTTCCTTCCTTCTTTCTTTCCTTCCTTCCTCTGTCTCTCTTTCCCTCTCTCCCTCTGTCCTTCCCTCCCTTCCTTTTTTTGAGACAGAGTCTGTCTGTATGACCTCAACTGGCCTCAAACTCTCCATCCTTCTGCCTCAGCCCCCCAAGTGCTGAGATTACAGGTGTGTAACTACCATGCCCTGTTATTCTGAAGTTTTTCAATTAAAAGGGGTGGTTTATTTAATTCTCACTAGTAACACTCAGCACAATATCATGAAATAAAACAAAGCTTTCACTTGGTTAAAAAAAAAAAAGCCAATTGATGTGGCTTGCTTCTTTTAGACACCATGGATTGCTTACTCAAATGCTAATCTCTCCTTATATATACTAAGAGACCCCAGTTTGTTCAGCTATTATGCACCTGTGTGGTTTATGAGAATTGGGGCCTCTCTAAGGACCAGAGGTGAAGAAGATAGATACACAATCATGGTATTTCATTACCCTTGGTGAAAATTGGTATAGTAAAAGATATCCGGGCAACGGCTTGGAACCTTTAGGTAAGTCTTCCTTGACCAACAAAAAGGAGATGAGGAAATGAAGCATCTTCTTCCCTACATTCAGTCTTGAGTCATTATTGTGTGAGGATGTGATGCTTGGAGCCACTGCAGCCATCCTGGGACCTGTGACCTTCATACTGAAACATATCTCTATCTCTGTAAACTAGAGTTAGCCCAAGTGAACTACAGAGATCATCAAATTCAATGGTTTCATTATTTTTTGTTAAGCTGGATTTCATGCTGTTTGACTCACTAATATTCCCTGAAGAAAATCACAACTATAATCCAACCATGAAGTTTGGGAAACAGTGATGAATATGAATATAATTGGATTAATTAGATGCCACTCAGAGACAAAGTTTATAATGTGACCCCTTTAGATACAGAAGTAACTCACTGGGGTGGGCAGATTATTCCTAGAATACTAAAAACCTGAACCTGAGCTCACTGAAATGGGTGAATTTAATATTTACAAATTCAAAAGGTCATTAGCAATTTGTTTAACCTTGTCTTGAGTATTAAGATTTAGCTTAAACTAAAGTAACAATTTGTTGAGTGTCTGTTCTGTAGGGTTCAACTCAAACAGCTTCCTAGTTCTCACAGCAACTCAGCTAAGCACTGTGTTGTGCCCATTTTGTGGATGAGGATGTTGAGGTTAGGGGAGGCTAAATAGCTTGCAGAAGATCACAGTGCTGGTAAGTAGAAAAGCTTCGATGTGCAGTCTGACACAAAGCTCAAACTCCTAATCACTGCATTTACTTACTACCCGATAATCAGCTTGTGGTCATCAGGTCGCAGATGCTGTAGGGTGCTTCATAACGACTCTACCTTTCTCCTCTCACACAGAACCTCTGTTTTTTTTTGTGATCAATTTAATGAACTGTGGCAATCCTACTTCCTTTGTCAGTGACTGGTCTGAAGTGGATATGTGACCATTTTTCTAGCCAATATGGGACATTTTATGAGAAGCAGTCTAGGACGGATCTTTCTCCATCATAAAAATGGGGCTGCATTTCCTTACCCTCCCTTCCTGCTTCAGCCTCTGAAGATGTGATGTCTGGAGCTGTGGCAGCCAAATTATAATTAAGAGGTGACAAACTTGGAGACAAAAGTCAGTATGCATATGAGGGCAGAGATCAAACAGAAAAAGAGCTTGGGTCTTTGATAACGTGATTATGCTACTGGGCTGATCCTGAAACAACCTAAACTTGAACTTTATGTTACAGATATAATGAATGACTGTGCTTTAAGCTACTGTTTGTCAGATATTTTATTCCTTATGGCCAAGGACATCCTAACAGATATAGTCTGGGCAGAGGAGGATGTTTTTGGAGTTTCAGGAAAAACAGATAATTGGAAAATTATCAAGATGTCATCCAGGAATTTATTAGCATAGGTAGAAATCTGTGCAATACACAGGATGTCTGTGCTAAACATTTCCTCCTTCTAGATGCATGGTTTCCTCTTCTCCAGGAGACTGACTAATCCAGAGGGCAACAGAAGTTTCCCTGGCCCTCTGGCTTTGTGTCGGATCTGGCCATTGGGAGCATCAGCAGAATGGAGGAAGGAGGTAAAATACAAATCCTGGGTGGGCACAGTGACTCATGCCTATAATTCCAGCAATTTGGGAGGTAGAGATAGGAGGTTATGGGTTTGAGGCCAGTTTGGGCAAAAAGTTAGCAAGACTCAAACTCAAGCCAGGCATGTTGGAGCACTCCTGTAATCCCAGCTATGCAAAGGGTGGAGGTAGGAGGACCGTGCTTGGAGACCAGCCTGGGCAAACAGCATGAGACCCTATCTGAAAAAGAACAAAGACTGGTGGGGTGGCTCAAGTACTCAAGTGTCTGCCTAGCAAGCGTGAGGTCCTGAGTTCAAACCCCAGTACTGCCAAAAAAAAAGAAAAATCTAAAAGATCTAAATCTCAGGCAGCCTGTCTGTGCTTGAGTTTTGCTGTTTCTTCCCCAGCTTCTACAGACAGGGAACCTGTAATCCCAGACATCTTGTGCTTTCCCACGCCCTGTCCACATCTATGTTAAGTGCCGTGTGTCCCACCAAGACTTTGAGGATACTAAGGTGTGAACGAAATCACTGTTGCTGTTGAAGTCTGGTGAGATTTCGTGGAGTTATTCATAGTCTAGATAAGGGCTTTCAGCTGCCATAAAAGGGAGCCAAAGGACAACAGGAGTGTCAGGTTACAAGACTAAAACAAGGGATCCGTAGCTCAGAGAAAACACTTGCCACCTGAAAGCAAGAAATCCCAGAAGGCTACCTGGAAGAGATGGCATGGGATGAAGATGGGTAGGATTTTTACAAGAGATGAAGGGCAGTCCACAGGGCAGAGTGCAAGTAAAGCTAGAGAGGAGAGAAAGCTCAAGGAGGTTTTCTGAAAAAATTAGGGATCTAGGTCTCTAGGTGGAGGTCTTCCTTCACCTCCTTTATAGACTAGAAAACCCGAAGCAAGCATTTGACAAGTAAACAGAATGTCAGAACTCCAGCTAAGGACTGCTGGCTCGCAGGCTAGTTCCTAATCCATCTTCCACCCCCATCTGCTTCCTGTCAGTCTGTCCCACTAAGCTGCGACGTCCAGAGCAAGGCCTCCGTTGTCTTTATCCTTGGACCCCAGTAGCTAGCAAAAGTTGCACCTGACACAAAATTGTGATCATCAGCTACTAAATGTTAAGAAGCATTTCATATGTATCTTATGCACGTCTCACAACAGGTTGCACAGCTAGGTTTAAGATTCTTTTTCAGCTGAGGATGCGTGGTCGAGAAAGGGTGTGTAACTTGCCCGAGGTTACATAGCAGTTATATGAAGGAGTCTTTGCTGAAGGAATGAATGAAGAAAAAACACTGACTCCATGGAAGCGATGGGCTGTAACAGGCCGCTGGGGACGCGGCCCGTAGTGGTCAGTGTAAGCACACCCAGCTCAGCTCTGAGGCTCCGCCCCCTCTCGTAGCCACGCCCCCAGCTGGAGGACTTGGGTCTCTTTCTTTCTCTCTCTCTCTCTCTCTCGCTCTCTGTTTCTGCGTGAGCGAGTTTCCCTGGCTCCAGCGGCAGGGCGGAGGGCCTCTCAGGGCCGGCGACCTGCAGTCCAGTCCGCTCCCCTGCCCGGCCCTCCCCTTCGCCCTCCCTCACTCTCCAAACTTCTTTTCCACCCTGTCTAAACTTCAGTCATTCTAGCGCCCGCCTCCTCCACTCCCACTAACCAATCATCGGTCAGCATTCTCGCCGAGGATCCGCCCCCCGCCCGCCGCAAACCAATCCCCGGCGCGAGTGTCGAGTGCTGGGCTCGCTCCCAAGTGCCCGGTCGGTGACGGCAGCGCGCCGGGCGCCGCGCGGCGGGAGGGGGCGGGGCTCGGGATGAGGGATGGGCGAGGGGGAGGGGGAGAAGGGAAGAGGGAGGAGGAGGTTGCGGCGGGTTTGAAAGCGGCAGTTTCCTGGCAGCTCCGGCAGGCGTTGGTCTCGGCGCTCCAGCTCCGCAGCGGCCACGATCGATCCGGCGACCGGTCTACGCGCGCTACTGCGCGCCCCCGACGGATTTTTCCCGTTCCGGCTCTTCCCTCCCTTCAGCTCCCCGCCCCCCTTTCCTCAGCCTTTCCCGCCGCTCGGGCGCCGAGCCCGGGGTGGGGGACCAGCCGTCGGCAGTGACCCCGCCCGAAGCCCCTGCTGGAACCGCCCGCTCGGGGACAATTCCCGGTTCCTTTCTTCAGCCCCGCCCGCGGTGGCCCTCGCGGAGCCCAGCCGGCCCCGGGGAGAGCGCGGCCGGGAGAGGCGTCCGAGGGGGCGTCTCGGGGCTCGGGCCCCGAGCGGGCTGTGGTCGGGGGGCCGGAGCGGCGAGGCCCCCCTGGCCGAGCTCGGCGAGGGCCGCCGGGGTCCCTCTACCCCCCCCAGGCTGAGTGAGCGGGGCCGGGAGCGGCGCCCCGGCCGCCCGCGCGGGGTCTCCCCCATGGTGCAGCGGGGGTCGGGATGTCGAAGACGCTGAAGAAGAAGAAGCACTGGCTCAGCAAGGTGCAGGAGTGCGCGGTGTCCTGGGCCGGGCCCCCGGGCGACTTGGGCGCCGAGATCCGGGGCGGCGCGGAGCGTGGCGAGTTCCCTTACCTGGGGCGGCTCCGCGAGGAGCCGGCTGGCGGCGGCGGGGGCACCTGCTGCGTCGTCTCGGGCAAGGCGCCCAGCCCCGGGGACGTGCTGCTGGAGGTGAACGGGACGCCTGTCAGCGGGCTTACCAACCGGGACACCCTAGCTGTCATCCGCCACTTCCGCGAGCCCATCCGTCTCAAGACCGTGAAGCCAGGTACGCGGCCCTGCCTGCCTATTTGTCTGTCTGTCTCGCGGGGTGGGCGTCCTGGATTGGCGACACGTCCCTGCCGTTTGTTTGCTTGTCTGTGCCGGGTAATCGGACCTTTAGGGTGTGCCTGACTCCCGGCCACAGGGAGGGGTGGCGCTGGTGCTTTCCCATTTTGCCGATGGGAACACTGAGCTGCTTTGCCAGGCTATCCTCGAATTGGGGCCAGAAGCTGGGTTGCCTAAATTTGTAGCTAGCTGGGTCCCCCACCGTAGACGGGAGTTTCTGGAGACACCTTCCCTCTCCTGCTCTGCTTTGTGGAAGAAGATGTTTTAGGATTGTAGTGTTTGCTTTGGAACGGTCTTGTGCATCTTGTGACAGGGGAAGGGTCTTTACTATGGAGCCACTTGGTGCCAAGGTTACCACCTAGCGCACTTGGGAGGGCTTAGCCGCTCCAGGGCTGCAGACGTCTACGTTTCGGGGCTGACAGCTGAACTCTGTCCGGCCAGGTGGTTCAGGTGTCTCGGTACCGATGACGATCTGTGGCCGCGGTGTGTGTGATAATGCCAGGGAGCTGCTGAATGGAGTCGGGTTTTGCAGGAAGACACAGGTTCCTAGCCGAGTGATTGCTTTGGGAAAGCTTCCGATTTGACAGAATTTGGTCCAAGTGTTGGGTCAGAAGAGCCCCTGTTGTCGCCTCGGTGTCTTTCGTGCTAGTAAAATCTGCTGCAAAGCACGTTACGTTTATGGCACATTTGCCAGTTTCATAGCATTGATCACGTTGCGTACAGTGTGATGGGGGAGTGTGTAGTGTCTTACGAATTTGTGAGAACATTGTTGGTCGTTTCAGCACTGGTAAAATGCGGTTCTGACTTCTGAGCTGTTGGTAGGCGCGAGAATTATGATTACAGCGTTATTAGAAATCAGATTGTTTCCGCTGAATGTGCTCTACTGAACATACGGTGCATCAGAATATAATGGGATAATTGTGACCTGGGCTGTATCCGGTCTGTCTCTTCATCGCCAAATGCTAGAAGATCCTGGAGAAAAACTCAACATGCTCTATCCCTCGCATTTTTTTTCTTTCTCAGCAGCTTACTTTGGATATATTTCTTTACTATCCTTGAGCGTAATTAGAATTGGTGAATTGATGCAATATACACACGAATCTGTGTTGTGAGTTTGTAGCACACACTCACCAAGTCCTACAGTCTTAAATTAAGGTTTTCTTCAGATAGTCCATTCTGTCATATTCCTTTTAAGTTTATGGGTTTATGTGAGGTTTCTTTTATATCGTTAATTTTCAGAACTTTGGCAGACTTTAAACAGCTTTTTCTATATAGTTTTGAAAATTGTAAGATTCTTTCTTAACTGACTTTTAAAGCCATATGTGAAGGGGTAGAGGAAAGACTTTGGGAGGCTGCAATCCAGCTAATACAGTTACTGTCTGTAATATGCAAAATAGGACATGGACAGCATTTGGAGTCAGGTGCCATTAGTCCAGATCCCACTAGTCTGGGAATAATGAGAACATCTGCATCCTTGCTCTGTGTTTTGTTTTGAAAAGTTGGGGCATGGATATCAAAAAACAAAAAACTCGTAAAGTTGATGGATTGATGAGGAAGCTGGTGTATTCCAAATTGTTGTGATTCTTTTAGAAGACCAGAGAGATGGCTCCTTAGTTAGTATTAGTCTGGTTTACAAGTCATACCTTTCTTTTTCAGTGTTTGCATCAAATTTAAATACTTCATGGTTTAGAGTATATGCAGTAGTATTGACTATGTTGAATAAGCATCCTGTGGCTGAGACTGTAACTCACTTTTTATACTAACAAAATTGTGCCTTCTTGCCAACCAGAGAAACCGTGCTACTTTAAATGTATAGCCAAAATAAAGGGGATAATGCATATTAAAGGCTGAAATACATTTTGTAATCATAGATAACAGTTCTGAACACTTACTGTTTTTGGCAGGACTGGGGTTTGAATTCAGGGCTTCCTGCCTACTAGGCAAGCACTCTACCCCTTGAGCCCCCAAACCTGTTTTGTTTGTAGTTATTTTTAGATAGGGTCTCATGGTTTTGCCAATCACTTTTTTTTTAAAGATGAACTCTGCAGTCATAATTTCTAATAGATTAAATTGTGTCTCTTGGTTCTAAGCAAGTTGTAATTTACCCATTTTTAATCTCTCATGTTAGGTATTATATTAAAATGACTTTCTTAAATAGCTCTGCTTAAAAGCAGCATTTGTACTAAAATAGCAAAATTTTTGCAGGTTAAACACAAGGCTTTAAATATTAGAAATTAAGAACTTGAAGATGTTATTTGCAGAACTTCGGGTTTGATTAAAAACAGCATAATATTATCTCCAGAGGAGACAAAGATTCTGTACTCTTGTGATTGATTTAGAAAAGGATGACAATACAGAGTAAAGAGATTTAGAAAGAAACTTGCCATGCCCATTTTTTCTTTTTATCTAAACTTTGTGAGATGGATTTTTCAATTTAAAAAGGTATTATAAAGTATACTTAACTCACTGCCTCTTGTCTTGACTAGACACTCGTTGTTAAACCGTATTCAGAGCATGTTATTTAGAAAGTAGCCCAGTATAAGAATGAAATGTCACCATTTCTATAAGATGTAGTATTAATGGGGAGTGATCTCATGTTGTCTTCTGACACTGTCCCTGGAAGAAGGATGAACTGGGCTTAGGAGCTGGCTGCTGCCATTGCATGGCTTCTTCTAGCTCTGTCTGAGCATCCGTGGATGCTAAGAGGGCCCAGTGAGTCCAGTACCATCAGCCTCATAACTTAGTGAAGGGTCTTTCTGGAAATGACTGTTTTTAGCTTTGATTTAGAATTTTATCGATTTTTCTTTCTTTTGTTATAATCTTTAATGGATAATTGAAATAGCACTTTGAACTTTCGTTCCTACTTGAGGCTTTTCCTCAAGAGAATCAGGGAAATTTTTATTGGTTTACATTAGCCTATTATTTAGCAGTAAGTACTTTTCCTGCTTCTAGAATAATCTTTAAGTTCTACCTATGGCTTGGCCCAACTCGTCACCTGTTTCTTAATTGTGGTCTTATGCTTTTTTTTTTTTTTTTTTTTTCTTGCAAAGGCAGCAACTGCTCTCTTGAGTTTGAACTTGGTATTTCCCAGTGGTAAAGGAAGCTGGACTTTGCCTCTGGCGAAGTCGCCAGCATGAGTTTTTTGATTTTACTTCAGCGTAATATTCTTAAGCACCTCCTATTTTGGTTAATGAGACAAATAGCTAATTTTGTTCTAAAATTCCCCAGTTTATGTAGAATTTTAGAGTATATAAAAATTTCCTTCTTAATACACCTTTAAACATATTTCAGCAATTGTAAATTATGTGAATTTTATTCAAGTTGAAGATTAAGTATTGTTATAGTCTAAGTACAGGAAATTATTGCCTACTGCCTTATTATGTTCACATCATCTAGGGGTGAAAATCATAGGAAACCATGGTACAGTTTGTTTAAATAACAACTAATTCGAAACAGAGCTTGTATAATGTTAGGTACAGGTACAGGTAAAAGTGTTCACCACTGACTCTGGGACATCCAGTGTCTTGGGGAATTTTGTTCAAATGAACTAATTCCTAGAAATATATTCTCCTTTGGTGAAAAAACATTACTGGGGGCTTTTAATTAAGGAATGTTTATGATATGCAAATAATGAAAATACTATGTTTCTACTGTTGAGGGTTTGTTCTTTTTTTGGTTTAGTTGGTAATTTAGGGCTTCAGTGGGTTTTGTTTAGGTGATTGTAATATCTGAAGAAGAGAAGAGTAAGAGAAATGAGACCTATTTGCTAGCTAATTCCTGGATTTGCAATACCAGAAATTACTGGATGCCTTCTTTTAAGCAGTACAATCTAGAGGTTGGATAAGACAGCCCCTTGGTTAGGGAAAATAGCATTAAATTTTGATAAGCCTTACATGGGAACTTTCCTGCTTTTCCAAATTTTGGTAGCAGGAAAGTTGGTTTTGTTCTAAAGTCTTAATAACTTAGTGGTTCGGGTTCAGGGTACTATTCATTGACACCTTCAGTTCATATAAGTGATAGGCTTATACAATGACAGCAGAACTGGTTGGTTTCCACTTAATGTCTCTTACTACATCATAACATCTTTGAACTTCTAGTCTTTTTCTAGCCATCATTTTGTAGGATTGTAATATCCAAACATCTCAGATACATTTAATTTTGTTAATTTTTCTAGTATGTCATTTTGGCTGCTTTATTGATCTTCCCTTCACCCTTAGATTTTGTGTCATTTAGTCTGTAAATTTTACTTTCCTAGGTTGAGGTATTTTAAGAATTCTTTAAAGATCTTGAGGTCTTGGTAGTATCAAAAACAAAAAACCAAACCAAACCAAACCGCTTAACATTTGGCCTTTTCAATTTTCAGATCATTTTTTATTTTATTCAGTTTATTGCTAAAGCTGATTTTCCTGGAACATAATACCATGCTTCTGTTGAATATATATTATTTTTCTTCTGAAGTCCTGGGGTATACTTTATAAAACCTCTTGTTAGGAGAGATGGATTCCAGTGACTCTTAAAAATCTGGTCTGTAATTTATGTAAATTGATGGTAAAACAAATCCTTTAACTTTACTTAAGCAGCTGACTTATGAAATCAGTGCCTGGCCTTTTTTAGGTGAATAATGAATCTTTCTTTTGTAACTCCCAAGACCTTTTTGAGTTTCATGGGCACTCAGTATTTCGGGAGTATGTTACAGGCGAATTTCACTTTCACACCACTTTAATATTCCCTACCAATTTCAAACTGCCAATTTCAGAGTCAGTTTTTAGTCTTTTGTGATTTAACAAAGGATAAAAGTTTTGGTATAGAAGACCAGAACTGTTACCTTTATTTTTGACTGTACTGAAATTTTGAGAAATCAGTCTCTTGAAATTCTACATTTTGGTACTGAGAATGAGTGCTGAAATTTGAAACTTGCCCAGGACGGTAAGATTTTCAGTAGCTTGGAGGCTACTTTGTGGGGGAAAAGAGGCAAATCCACTCACTGTGCTCCTGGTCCTCAAAGAACATTACTCAGATTTTTTTTCCAAGAAAAAGTGCTTATTTTACTTCTGAGGAGGCAATGTCCTATGGGCACATGTCACTCCCTCAGAGCACACTTAGTGAGTGGTATCCCCACAGCAGGCCAGTGCTAAGTTAGCACTGGCCAGGTCCAAGTAGTCTGAAATCGGCTGACTTCTACAAGTTCACACCTTAGTGGGAACTTAATGACTTAAGAATGCTAGTAGGAAGAAGGACTTTACCTTTTTCCACTTTTCTCCCAGTATTTACCTCTCTTTAGATAAGTTTTAATATGAATTCTAATGAAAAGTGGCCTAAGTAATTGACTGTGTAGCATGATGTTCAAAAAGGTGGCTGTGAGGTGGATGTGGTAGTGCATGAGGCTGAGATGTGAGGACCAATTTAGGAAGAGAAAGAGGGAGAAAAAGGAGGAAGGGAAGGGGAAGGAAGGGAGGAAAGAAAGAAAAATGGTTGTGGAATTATATCTTAGCAAGAATTTTGGTTCCTTAGTCATTACAAAAGAGGGAAGTCAAATATAAACATTATTTTTTAGAAAACCCTTTGGTTGCCCACAAAACACTGGATTGTACATTTTTTTATACATATGTGCATACAATGCTTGGGTCATTTCTCCACCCTCCCACCACCCCCTCCCTTACCACCCACTCCGCCCCCTCCCTCTTCCCCCTACCCCCTCAATACCGGGCAGAAATTATTTTGCCCTTATCTCTAATTTTGTTGAAGAGAGAGTATAAGCAATAATAGGAGGGAACAAGGGTTTTTGCTAGTTGAGATAAGGATAGCTATACAGGGAGTTGACTCACCTTAATTTCCTGCACATGCGTGTTACCTTCTAGGTTAATTCTTCTGGATCTAACCTTTTCTCTGGTTCCTGGTCCCCTTCTTCTATTGGCCTCAGTTGCTTTTTAAGGTATCTGCTTTAGTTTCTCTGCGTTGAGGGCAACAAATGCTATCTATTTTTTTAGGTGTCTTACCTATCCTCATATCTCCCTTGTGTGCTCTTGCTTTAATCTTGTGCTCAAAGTCCAATCCCCTTGTTGTGTTTACCCTTGATCTAATGTGCGCATATGAGGGAGAACATATGATTTTTGGTATTTTGGGCCAGGCTAACCTCACTCAGAATGATGTTCTCCAATTCCATCCATTTACCAGCGAATGATAACATTTCGTTCTTCATGGCTGCATAAAATTCCGTTGTATATAGATACCACATTTTCTTGATCCATTCATCAGAAATGGGGCATCTTGGCTGTTTCCATAACTTGGCTATTGTAAATAGTGCTGCAATAAACATGGGTGTGCAGGTGCCTCTGGAGTAACCTGTGTCACAGTCTTTTGAATTGTACCATTTTTAGGATGAGTCCGTGTCACCCATATTGGAATCACACAAGATGAAGTAATTAAAGAGATACTGTTTACCAAAACCATTTATCTTTTAATTCTAAGAAATTAGCCTAATGTGATTGTGAACAGAGAATTTGTGGAAGTTAAATGTATACATGAGGTAAGGAAAGGTCTCATTCTTTCTTATTTCCTGGTAGGGTCCTTGCTTCCTGTCTTATTTTCTGACTTGATTGGTTGCTGAGGGAATTGAGGAATTTTGAACCCCTACTGGCTTTGAAAGGTGGACAGGTGTTGGTTGAGTAGAACTGGGATCTTTTCAGTAGGTAGATAAGAAGCTGAAGAGAAAAACCCAGGATAAGAATGTTCAATACCATAAGGTCTACAGGGTGTTCTATCTTAATAGTTTCTATGTGTGTGTATAAAAAAATCCTTTCATTTTGTACAGAAGCACAAAGTCCACATTATCAAATAATTGGAAAGTAGAGGGAAATCATATTAGTTATTTAAATGTGTAGGTAGTTCTATTATGAATTGTCTCCTATAATTTTTTAAAAATTTGTACATGAAATATGTTTTCTCCTAGTAATAATGCTGGTAAAATGCTTAATGTTATTTCTGCTGTTAGCCTCATTCAACTCATAGTGTAGTAGTATGAGTATTTTTATTTAATCTATAAGATAGCTGGAATATTATCATTAGTACTATTCTTTATGGTTCATACACTTATTTTGATTGTTTTGGAAGTTTAGCCAATTTTATGGAGAAATGCAGTTTGCTAACATACTGAAAAGGGAACTGAAAACATATTTCCATCTTAACATTGGCCACGTCACAACTGACTGACTGGCTTCCAGTGACAAGGGTGGCATCGGTATATCTCTATTTCCCTTTCACCCCAGCAATTTTATTCTGTTACAGCCAGTAGCTACATCATAGTGGTTCCAAGGAATAAGCCCCTCCACCATTCCAGCTGTTCCGTGGCCAGGAGAGCATGGGCTACATTTTGAGGACCATAACTTGACTTCTGACACATCGGAATACCTCAGAAAGGAAAGTCTGTGCTCTAGATTGTTAGGTACTTTATTAACATACTAGAGATACTGTTAAGTGAAATATAAATGGTTAAACTTTCCTGCCATAATTTGTTTGGAGTTTCAGTTTGTTTGTTTGTTTTTAATATTATGGAATGGAAGGAAATTGGGAAGAAATTTTGCTTTCAATTAGTCAATTGTCAGAATCTGTTCTAGTTAGTCACCCTTCTGGTTGTCTTGAATGTGCGCTATGAATAGTAATTGATGTACTTAAAATTTTCTGGTTTTGCTATCACTATTGCTATGTATTTTTTGCAGAGAATTTTAAACACAATTATTTTATTGCTTCAGGAAAGTATGCAAAGGGCTACACTGTATCTCATAGTTGTTCTGATTGGGAATTATTATACACAATGACATTTAACAGAAGTAGTTTTATGAGATGAAAATACCAGACAAGGGAGGGAGGAAAAGTATGAGGACATACTTTATTTTTTGAACCTAAATAGATTTTAGTTTAAATTGGCTATATATTTTCTTTCAATAAAATAACTTTTAGAAGTGGAGTCCTAGAGAGAGATTACTCTTTGGATATAGTTATGTAGTTTACAACTGGTATCTTGTGATATATAGTTTAGGTCTCAGCAGGAAAGTTGAAAAAATCCTAACTTACATGCCAATTGTGAAAATTTTGTAGCAAGACAAACTTTCCTGAGGTTAATTCAGGCCAATGAGCAATTTATTGACTTGCACCCATGAAAATCTGGGCAGAGATCAGTAACAGCTAAGCTCATGCTCGCCAGTGAGTTCATCAGGGCTGTGGCTGGCTCTCTTGCCTTCTAAGTTGGTTTCTTTCTCAGCTAGACTCTCAGTATAGCAGAGGTAGCTCTGAACTCTCAGATTTTAGGAGGTTCTCAAAGTTTCTTATCTTTTTTTCCTGTTGTCCAGTAAGAAATCTCATGCAGGAACTTTGATAGGCCCCATGTCCACCTCAATTACTGTGGGGAGGGGCACTGGGTACCATATTGGCCTGGCTCGGGTGCCATCTCCATTCCTGCAACAAGCTAGAATAGATAGCATGGTGTGATTAATGACTAAAGCAGATCTCTAGGAGATCAGGAAGAGGCAGCGCCGCAAAGGATGGGATGCTAAGGCGACTGTATAGGAAATGACCTCTCCTACTTTGAGGCCACAGTACGTAGTTATAAAACTATCGTTAAAAAGACAGATACAGGTTGTAGACAAAATTGGAGCAATGTTTTTTGTATATCCAAATTTATATGTTTAAAAATTGAGGGCTGGTGGAGTGGCTCAATGGTAGAGTGCCTGCTAAGCAAACATGAGGCCCTGAGTTCAAGTGCCCCCCCGAAAAAAAGAAATTAAGATGTTGACACCTTGATATGTACAATATAAAAGCACTGTTTATAATTTTTCTTTCTTTTTTTAAAAAAACATCAGTTGAGATTCTGTAAGTCAGTGCTGCTTGTTCTTGGGTCAGTAAAATACTTTGGAGAATCACTTAATTACTTCAGTAGTAAGAAAATGATTATTGGTTTAGTTAAATAATGAAGTTTTTAAGCTTAATAGTAAACCATTTCAAAAACGAAACTCTAAGCTATTTGCTTCCCAAGGTGTTCTGCTTTTAAAGCAGTGGTCCTTTAAAACATAAATTGAGGCAGCATCCTTTACTGTATTATACCTAACGGCACCCCAATAATACATTTTAACTGCAGTCTCATAGAAGTTTTACACAAAGGAGCCACCTTGCTGGCTTCCAACTTTGAAATCCTACTTAAGTGGGGTATATGTGGTGCCTCTTTAATCACCAAAAAAATTACTTGGCAGACAGTATAGGATAAAACCTGACTCCCCTTGTTAAATTTTATTCCTGCCTCCACTGGGGAAGCAGATGTACCCTGAGAAGAGGGGAGAGTTTGAGAGAGAGGTAAGTGTTCTGAATAACATTTCACACTGTATTTATATTCTAATTACTATACCAGTGTATGCAGCTTTGTTAGCATAAATGTAATTATTTTATTTTATTTATTATTTTTTAGTTTTTTGAGACAGGGTTTCCTTATGTAGCCCAGGTTGGTTTGGAACTTGTGAGCCCCTTGTCTCATTCTCCTGTGAGCTGGGATTACAGACATGTGCCAGTATGCCTGGCTAAAAATAATAACTTTAATATCTACCTTTATTTTATATGTAACATGTACAGTAGTTTTTCCCAGTATCATCTAGTAGTTGGATCTTTAGTGGCTATTAAATGCTCATAGGTTATTGGCAAATACACTTACAAGATTATTGTACATAAAAATGAGCATCTGTGGAATTGGCTGTGATTTCCTAATAAGATCATAGCAGAGAGCCGGATATGGTGGTTCATACCTGTAATCCTAGCAGTTGGAAGGCTGAGTCAGGAGGACCCAGAGTTTGAGACTAGCCTGGACTACATAGTACCATGCCAGTCTGGGCAATACAGTGAGACCCTCTCTCAAAAAACCAGTGATCATATTTGGAAAATTACTGCTTCTACTACAAGCAGTAAGGACTAGAGTTCTCTAAGATTAATTCTATGTATTGATTAATTAAGCTATGAAATCTTTTAAAATAATACAGTCTTCCTTACCTCTGCTCACAGCACTGTATCTTAACCCATCTCAGTAGCTTTGGCAGAACACTTTGTCAAAATATTAGCTAAGGATTTTAGCTAATAATTTTAGCTAAGGATTCTATCCACTAATTTCAGTATTCACACTTAGTATGGAATATACCTGCTAATGAAAATTTTAAATTCCTTTGAATAGAGTTGAATTGCTAACTAGAGCTAGCTTACAATGTAAGGAAATGGGGGAAATGACACTTTCAACCTCACTTTGGTTACAACCCCAACTTCAGACCACCTTGCTCTAATAGGAATATTCTGACTTGGGTACTTGTCATGATACACTCGCTGTCCTTTACTGAATAACAACCACATGTCAATGTATTAAGAGTACATCATCTCATTTGATTTATAAGGATTATTTATAACTTCTTGTAAAGAAATTAGCCAGCTATTGTTATCTCCCTTTACAAATGGGGAAACTGAGATTTAGAGAGAGGAACACATAAGAGTTCACACAACATTCAGCCTTTTTCACTTTTTGGATAATATATTAGTTCATTATGTCTGAAAAAATCTGTCTTCCTTTCTCTAGTAAAAGGAAAAACCCTACAATTCTGAATTGTTTGAGTGGGTGTTAATGCAGAAAAACATTGGGCAACTACTTAAAATAAAAGCTTCATTGTTTGGATCTGTTTCTAAACAAAGTTTGTGGTGGTGCAGTTTAATCTGTTCAGCTAACTGGATGATAAAGCAGTTAGTTATTCACAGAAATTATTAATCAAATGCAAAGTTAGTCTTAATTGTTGCTACATTTGTAAGAGAATCATTTCAGCATTTATATGTAAGAGCCTGGCTACTTTTGGGAATTAATTTTTTTTTTGGAAGATTGTGTACTTGATACTGGAAATAATACCTTGTCCTCAGCTTTCTTGTCCTCTTGCTGGGTAATTCACTTACCAGGAAAGTGTGTGTTAGTACACTTATCCTGAGCTAGGTAGCCTAGAAAATGCTCTGGTGAATGTAAGAATGAAGATGTTTTGAAATTGGTGTTTAGTTTGTTTTTTTTTTTTATAAGCATGCAGACTCTTTTCAAAATATATTTTGCTAAAATAAAATTTAGCCAAGAAGGGTAGAAGAATAACCCATTGTATTCAAGCAGACCTCTCTTCTACAGGCTTCAAGTACTATCCACCAAGATGGATCCTTTCAAGTTCAAAGCAGGTTGTAGAATGTCGCTACCTCTCATTCTTTAAGTGTTTGTGCTGTTAGGTTTTGTATTTGTGCTTAAAGTCAGTCACTCAACTAGAAGGAACCGTAGCAATCCAATCAATACACAAAGTCTGCAGATAAAGATACGTGGCTTGATGGCAGAAGTCATAGTCTGAACCTGGGAGCCATGGACTAGAACCCAGATCACCTGGTTCTTTTCATTGTTTTGGTGTGTGGCATAAGAATTGATGAAATTGGTGGGGAAAAACCCCTCTTTATAAAATCTGCGTTCTTTTAGAATTAAGTCTAATGTTAGACCATCAGCGTGCATCAGTGTGGTGAGAAGCAGTGGTAATCCAGAAGTTGGAACATACAAAAGAATCTTAATCATTCTATGCGACAGATTTTCACAGCTTTTTTAGCTTTACATAATGCTGTAACTTATGGCTGAGGCTTAAGCAGTCATGGAATCTCTAGCTGGTCTGACAGTTGAATATTTAAAGGTTTGTTTTTGTTAGCTGTTGTGCTTTGACAACTATTTTTCCTATCCAAGAGATTCTTCAGTAAAAGCCTCTGAACAGTTTCTGCTTTGCTGTGGGTAGTCTTCTGATGCTGTTTTTGCCCCTTTCAGAGCATGTGATGCTTCAAGCCTTAGTTAGAGTTGCTGCACTTTTTTTTTGCCCCTGACTGGAGGATGCAATGGGGGAAGGTGGCAGGTGAACCGTTAGGGGCGCTTTTGGCTCAGGGTCCTTAAGGTTGCTTGGCTCTAATGGGGATTGACATAACTAAAAGGTGGGGCTGTGCTCCTGCTGGGTGCAGGGCAGGCAGATGTTTCAGCTCATGGAGAGCTGGCCACAGCCATGGTCACAGTCCTTCCCTATGTGAGACAAAGCTGAAGGGGGGAGGGTTCAGGTGATAGTTCTGTGAAGAATGTACTCATTTGGTCAGACTAAAGGAATGCTGGGGATATGCTTGGCTCTCGGTATGTGAAAGACATGAGCGAAGACATGAGTGAAGATTCCCACCATCATCAGCCAAGTGGCCCTTTGCAGTATCCGTCTGCATTCAGGGCGGGAAACAGAATGGGATATGAAGAGGGAATTAGTCGTGCTGGGAATCTTTGAAAAGGTAGATTGCTCAGGTCTAGGTTGAGCGTCTAAGAATGACTTCCAGGAACCTTGGAACAACCCATCATGGGAGCCACTACTTCAACCAGTCAGGAAAGTGGCAATTTGTGGTTGTCTGTGAAATGGTGGCAAGAATATACCACGTGACTGTGATCAAGAGGACCACATGGCTGCTGCTGTTGCCATCTTGACAGTATACACTGTCTGGCCAGTGCTGTGACACTTTTCCTTGATGCCTGTGAACTAGCGACTAGACTCTAGATGCTGAATCTGGCCCCTGCTACATCTGCCAGTCTGTAAAATAATTAGGACATGATTAATTTTGGGTATTGGTGACCTTTGTCTTTAGCATAATTTATTTAATTATAATTTTATACAATTTAATTGTTAATAATGGCTGTGTTTGACAACTGACTCAAAAATTCCTAAAAATTTAGTAATTGTTCTTGCAAAAGGGTGTAGTAAACTCCAGTTCATTATTGCAGAGCCTCTCAGCTGAGGCTTCTACCCCTAATTGGAAATTCTCTCCTTTTTGTCTTAGTTCAGAGCTGGAAGAGTAGACGCTGACATGTCCATGACCTTGTTTACAAGCTGAAAACAGCTAAAAGCCATGAGCTGGTGAACTCTGCTTCATGTCTGTCTTCCTTGTCTTGTGTCCAGCATCATAATAGTGGAATTGAATTTGCACCAGGCTACTACCATGAAGGAGTCTGAAAGACAGCTTTTAGTTTTCTAACTTGTGCTTCTCAGGAAGGCATCCCGTAAGGAGGTGTTTGCTGAGTGCCAGCTGACCCTTCCCCACACACTCGTCTTATACATAATTTTGTTGTCACAGCTTCACCCTTTTTTAACAACGTCTTGTCACTTCTGCTAGGAGCTTTCCTCTTTGAAATGGCCTGCAGTTGTAACAATGATGGGGGCAGTGGATTTTTAACATCTACAGTGACCTTTGTACTAGGTCAGCTTGTATTTGACCTACCTACCATATCTGCTGCCAAGCCATCTATGTTTTATATCATTTGATCCCAACCTACCCTGCAAACCACAGGCATCTGGGGCTGGCAGGGCCACCCCGGCCAAAGGAAGCAGTTTACAGGCTGCTCAGCCACCTGGGATTTCCTGTGTCTTAAAAGGATGAGTATGGACCATAGGATTCTTTGGGGGGGTGGGGAGGTCTGAATTAAGATAGAAAAGAAGGATTTTCCAATTGGAGTAGGAGCTTGAGCTGAGAAGTTTTACAGTGATGCATGGGTGTTGACTATACATTCCATACATTTTCATTGTTCAGGAATTGATCAAAGGGTACAAAGTTTCAGAAAGACCAGGGGAACAGATTTTGACATCTATTGCATAGCTGGGTCAAAATAACAGGATAAATTTCAAATGTCTCCCCATAAAAATGATAGGAAAGCAAGGTAATGATATGTTAATGAAATTGATTTAATCATTCCACATTTTTTACATATATCAAAACATCACATTATCACTGAAGTGGAGATGGGAAGATCAAAGTTCTATGTCAGCCCAACAAACATGTGAGACCCTACCTCAAAAAAACAAATGGCCTGGTAGTACACATCTGTAATCCCAGCTACGTGGGAAGCAGAGGTAGGATTATAGCCCAAGCCAAGGCCATCTGGGGCGAAAGCTAGAGACCCTATTTAAAGAACAACCTAAAAGCAAAATGACTGGGGGTGTGACTCAAGTGGTAGTTCTTACCCAGCAAGCAGGAGGTCCTAAGTTCAAACCCTGATACTACCAATAAAACCCATTGTACCCCATAAATATATACAGTTATGATTTGCAATCATATTAATATAATAGTAATAGTAAGTAAACTCCCAACGCAATAGATCAGCTATTCTGGACAAAACTGAACTGATTAAGTGGTTTTTCTTTTATTTTTTTTCTTGTGGTGCTGGGAATTGAACCTAGGACCTCTTATGTGCTAAGCATGTGTTCTAACACTGAGCTACATTCTCAGCCAGGTTTTTCTTTTTTTGAAAAAAAAAATTAGGAATCTTAGAAGTCAGTTGTGAAACAAGTATTAAGAATTAGGTTGTATACAATTATAATGAGATAAAACCAAAGGTAACAAATACTGAAATTTGTTTTTTCATTACTTTACTGCATCTTATGCATCATACTGTGTGTGCTCTTGCCTGTCTTTGGGTCTGTTACTTCTGTAGTAGAAAGACTATATGATGGTATAGCTATACTTCCCTTCCTGCTGGTTTCACTCTTGGCACAGGTGGCTCTGGCAGCCATTAGCTTTCACCAAACGCACCACTGATTGTGGGGGTAGGGAGGGAGAGTCAGGTAGAAAGACTGTGTGCAAACTAAAATTACAGAAGAGGTGACATGTAAGCAGAAAAAGCTGATGCCTGGTGTAGAGTCCAGCAGTATTAATAGCAGAGCATTGGAGAGGACGCGCCACTGACTCTTTCCCAAAATTCAGAATCATTCACAGTCATCCTACAGTTCTAATTTCCAAGAGATTCAGCCCTATTTTATTCTGTTTTTAGAATTACACAAAATTGTGGCTTTCTGTTACCAATTTTAATAGAACGTTCTGCAACTTTCTTTAGTTGATTTGTCTATGCTTTTGTGCCTTCCTCTCATGAAGAAGAGGGAGTATGTTTGGGTTCACATTTTGTGGGATAGGGATGTAGGTGATGGAGCTACAGCGTGAGGAAGAAGTGTGATCCTGTTCATGAGACTCCTGGGGGAGGACTTTGTAGTTTCTGAGTATGTAGTCCAAACACATTTTAAGCTAGAGTAGCATAGAAGTCTCTAGGAGAAGCCTCTTATAAATATATATTTTTATTCTTTGTTATTTTCATCCATAAGTATCACATAGATGATTGTAGCTGCTTGTACAGAGCAGCTTTTTATTGTGCAGATGCCATAAGCCTCAAAGGCTAGAAGAGTGTCAGAGTGTGTGGGGATACATCTCTTCAACTGTGGGAACTCCTGAGGTGTAGACTGTAGATCTGACTGTCTGTGTCTGGAGCTCACAGCCTGAACCTGTCTGTAGCCTGTGATCAGCTGCTCTCTCACTCTCTCTGCTCATCTCTCGGGTTTTGTTTTCTCTTTACTCTGATTGTTTCTCCCACGCTTCTCTGCTTTCCACAGAAAAAAACCTGACTTGGTATTGATTTTTGCCAACCAATCACAGTGTTCCTTAGCTTCTCCCTTGTGGACTGTCAATCTCTGGCCTATGGTGTAAATCTAGAGTGGTGTTCTCTTTCCTGTATATTTGTCCTGGAGGTCTTTACCTCCCACAGCATGTGCATATATATTTTTATTTATTTCTGGATTTAGGAATATTTCAGAAGCCTGGTCTTTTTTATTTGGTATCCTTGTTATAGAGGTTCAAACAAGACTGTATTTATTAAATCAAATCCCTCTTTTTCAGAGTGTGGGGCTTGGTGGTATACATATGTAATCCCAGCATTCAGGAGGCTGAGGTTGCAGGATCTGTTCAAGGTCACCCTGGGCTATGTAAGACTCTGTCTCAAAAAAATAAAAAAAAGTGGTGATTGGATGATTGGAAGGGGACCTTTGAAAAACCAATAGATAACCTCTGAGGATAATTTCTAAGTGAAAGTGAAAAAGTGCCTCATTGTGGCACATGAACCCATTGTTAAAATGTTACTGTGTGTGAGTTTCATTAGCACTTACCATGTTTAAATTGTTTAAATTGAACAGTCAGGGAGGGCTTCCCGCCCCCCCCCCCCCACGAGGAAGGGGACAAGTAAACTGTGAATTGGATAACTAGAAGAAAGGAGTCTGCCTTGTGATCTTTGCCAGGCAGAGGGGATTGTAAAACAGAAAAGTCTCAGTTTCAGAACCTAGTATGTTATACGAGCAGAACCAGCAGTGTGACTGACAGCTGGTAATAAGGAGGTAAATGTCTGGAAGAGATGGAACCAGTAGGCAGGGATCGGTAGGTGTCTGTGAACCACAGTAAGTAGTTTTTTTTTTTGTAGTGCTGGGGATCCAACTCAGGGCCTCTACACATGTTAAGCAAGCACTCTACCATTGAGCCTCACCTACTTCCTGATTTTATTTACTCTTAATGTCCCTAAAAGTGTAAAGTTGGAGAATAATTGGTACACGTTTCAAAAAGTTATTGTGATTTGGAAGTGGAGCAAGAATGGAAGAAGGGAGACCTTTTAGATCAGGTGAAAATTAATGATGGCTGACATTACTAGTGAGAATAGTAGCAGTGAAATAAAGTGATTGCTAGATTTGAAATTAAGTTTTGCAAGAGGAGCTGACAGGCCTCGCTGATTGTTGTAGGAAAGGAAGGAGAGGACTTGAGGATAATGTGTAGATTTTTGCTTTGAACAACTGGGTGGGTGGTGGTACCTTTCTGGGAGTAGGAGAGACTGGAGGCCAGGTAGAGTGAGCAGATTTTTATTTTTTGTGATGGTGGAGGTACATTCACTAAAGATTATTTTTATAGCTTTTTACTTTACTTGCTTAATACAGTCCTCTACTCATCCATTAGTCTTTTATGCATCACAGAATAAATTGCAGTTGTCAATACATTTTCCCATGGAAAGCTTTTAAGTGCCTTTTTTTTGTTTTGTTTTTTCTCATTTTACGGATGAAAAAACTAAGGCTTGGAGAAAACTGCTCAAGATCATGAGCCAGTAGTTACCTGGGAAAGCATGCAGGTTATCACTAGTATAGAACTCTAATTTGATTATATTTAACGTAAAATTAAAAATAAAAGTAAATTTTGGAAACACATTTTGCTATCAACTGCTTTTTAAAAAAATAAAATGGGGATTGGGGTAAGATGGCGGGCTCGCGGTATGAAAATCAGTGTGCTTAGAAGCAGATTTTAAAGGCAGTTTCTCTTCACAATATCTTTTTCATTCCACCTAATAAAGCATCTTGATACAACATGGCAGCAGCAGTAAAATGGGTGATATCAAAGAGAACTATCTTGAAGCATTTCTTTCCATACCAAAACGGAGCTTTATCTTGCATTTGTCATAAGTCTATGTATTCTTCTCTTCCAGATGACTATAATTGCAAAGTAGAGCTGGCTTTGACATCTGATGGCAGGACAATAGTATGCTATCACCCTTCTGTGGACATCCCATATGAACACACAAAACCTACCCCTCGACCAGGTCCTGTGCATAATAATAAAGAAACACATGATCAAGTGCTGAAAACCAAATTAGAAGAAACAGGTGAACACCTTGAACAAGGACCCATAATAGAACAACTTAGCAAAATGTTCTTTACCACTAAGCATTGCTGGTATCCTCGTGGACAGTATCACAGACGTCGTAAGAAACTGAACCCTCCAAAAGACAGATGACACTGAGGTCTCTGGAGGATCAAAGAGAAATATAATCCTGTGCCACATTTGGCATTGAGAAAATGTGGTCTGGTGTATTTACTAATATGTTATATAGTAAAATAATAAAAAATGCCTTTTCATAGAAAAAAAATAAAATGAATAAATCTTTATTCACCTAAATATTTTCTCCACTGAAAATATTAAAAATTCCTCATGTAGAACCTTATAAAAAACTGTAAGAAATAGTTTCATTTTATGTCAGTCTCCCATTTTTACCATATTACTGTATGTGAGGGTTGTGCTAAGCCCTGGAAATACAAGCCCTAATTCATCAAATGCTTGCCATCAAGTATGAGCCAGACAGTAAAAGTTAGGAGCAGCACTGTTCAAATATCTGGTCCTGCTTTTTTTTTTTTTTGTTATGACTAAAATCTCATGGATCCAAATTTCAAAGACAAAAAGGCAAAAGATGTAATACTCATGTTGTATATGATTGGATTACAAAGTTAGCATCAACACTTAGAACTTGCTGGAAAGTACTTTACAATGTTGTAGAGTTGAGAACATTTCAGTTATTTGGTTCAGAAAAGTAGCTTGGGATTCTTCCAAGTACTAATCCCCTTGGCAAGGCCTTTGGAGTTGAGTTGCAAATGTTCCTTGTATGCCTACTATGCACTAAGCCTCAGGTAAGCTCAGAGATAGATAATAAAGGGAATTGTTTAAGTTCCATATTTTCAAGGAATTCAGCTTTCAACTTCTGTTCCAATTTTTAAAAAATTCTCATCATCTTTTGCCATATGTTTGTTTAAAAATGTAATAAAAACTGAAGTTCAAAAAGGCAGAAAAGCTTATTTAATCTAGGCAAAACTCCAGCCTTGGCGGTAAAATCATACACATATAACATAGGCTGCAGAATTCAGTCAATCCAGTAGTATGAAGGGCAAACAGATTTTTCATTTGTGTTGTGTGAGCACCTTATTTTCTAAGGAGTGAAAACATGCTTTTTTTTTCTTTCTCTCTGATAGAATTAACTATCTAGGTTATCAGTTGTCAGTATCAAGCCTGGAAGTTAATGCTGATTACAGTTGGTTCAAAAATGAGACATGTTTGTCTTTAAAAATCAAACTAATTGTCTTTGTTGATATTATTTTATGCTTTCTGGGAAAACATTTGTATTACCTTCTGAGAATTTGGATTTTAAGGAAGTGAATCCAATAGTGCTTTTGCCTTGCTGTGCTTAGTCCCTAACATTTGATACCACCAGATCAGCTGTTGCACTTCTCATTAGAAGCATTCACCATATCACTTTGTTATAGCCAATATTTTGTTTGACATTTTCAAAATCCAGTCCTAAATTTACTTTCTTCAGAGCTTTTTCTGAGATTAACCTATTAAAATTTTTATTTCTATAAACAGTTTACAACCCCAGGATACTTAAGTAGTTCTATACATGGCCATTAAACATTATTAATTATGTAGAAGGCTGTGATGATTAAAATTGGCTTATTATCAATCCCAAATAAAACTTTTCACATTATATCAATAAGTACTGTCTATACTGGAAGGCAATTCCATGCCTTTGACTGAAGAGAAAAATCTTGGTTGGAAGGAAGGCTCAAGAGGAATATATGTGAACGAAAAATATTGGGGCAGGGGGATCTGTTTTTTGGGTTTCTTTCCTTTCTTTTTCTTTCTTTTGTTTTCAGATGATCCTCCCAAATTTGATGGGGAAAAGAAAAATGATTGGATTTAGTTCCTTCTTAGTACAAATTAGAGGGGGAGGAGACTATAAAATAGATGTCCATTTGAATTTATTTGGGATATATGTTTGAACTAGGAGTTGACTTTTTAAAACATGTTTTTAGAAACATAACACAAATACAAATGACTTTACTGAGATGGATTAAAACAAAATTACTTGTACTTTTTTTTTTTAAATTAGTATTTGGAAACAAAGTCTAGTAAGGGAGATGTGACATTCTTACAAAGTTTTCTGGAAATTGAATATGTAGGTAGTTTTATAAAGCCTGAAATTGTCACGTGAATTTTTTGACTTCTCTGATTTCCCACTGTGAAATAGTCCTGGAAATTTTTTCCATTCCTTTCCTTAATTCTAGGAAGCTGGCTAGTTTGGTCAGAATTAAGTAGGATACCTGGGATAGGATACCTGGGATAAGACTTAAGCTACAATATCACTGGCACTAGAGAGAGGTAGGGCTTAGGGTTAGACTTCATGATATTGTAAAATGAAATTAACATTTGATATTGTAAAGTAAAATTAACATTTGGTGCCTCTCAGTTTTTGTTTTTGATTTTTTCATTTTATCCCATCCTCATATATACTTCTTGGTACTATTTTTCTCTGTCCTCTGTCTCCTGGCTGTTTAGGCTCACACCTTCTTCCTGACTGGCATTCCTTATTACTTGGCCTTTTCCCATTATATAATAGGTAGGTGTCAGGAGAGTTATCTGATTAACCTAATCTGTACCTAAACTTATGTGAGGAATTACCACTGTTAAATGTCTTTAGGACATTTTCCTCTTAACCTCCTGTATGACCCAAAATACCAGAATCTTGAGTGATGTGATAGGACTTTTTGTTCAGATTCTACCATTAAGTTTATGCTGCCTGGTATAAACTTATTCTGGAAAAAAGCAAGGAAAGTCATTGGTTCCTGGTCCCTCTTCTATCACCACGATTCCTCAGGCAGTTCCTCTTTCTTGTTTGGAGAGGGGGGGTGTGTTAACCTTTCTTCATCTCTAACTTGCTTTTGTCTTACCAGATTCTTTTTGTAACAGTATTGTGTTTTGTTGTTCAAAATAAATTGAGTGTCCTATATTTTGAGATTCTTTGTTAGGAGTGAGATCTAAGCTTCATTTTTTCTGAGTAACAATTCTTTTGAGAGTTTTGGAAAACTTCTCATATTATAAGGATACCTAGAGTCTGGGTTTTGGTTATAGATCCTAAGTTTAAATCCCTGCCCTTTCAAACTCTGTATTTCAGTATTCCATAAAGTATAAGAAATCAGGACAGAAATGAATACTAATTGTTTACTATTGAGAAGCAATCATAATAATTACTTTCCTTTTTATTTTACTGTTTTAAATTATTTTGTCTATGACATTCCTAGACATGTGAACACATGGTCAAAAACATGAACTTTTTGGGAGATCCTATTGTATCTTTTTGACTATGCAACCCATACACTTTCACCATTTTATATTACCTCAGGATCTTTGGGGCTTTATTTTCTTTTATAGATAATAATTAGATCTTTTAGCCAAAAAGAGATTCTTTCCTCTTTTAGTTCCAAAATCCATCCATTATTTTGGATTACTGCAAAATTGCTAGCTGTACTGGAAAATGCCAGCCATCACCTCATAGCAAAAATTGTCATGTTGATAAACGTTCATGATATATCAGGTTTTAGCCCAGTCTAAGTGGTTAAATGGCTCAGTGAGGATGCCTAGCACCTACTGGTGATTGACTGCACTTTGTCTTCTACCCCTAAAATATTTTGCTGTGACTAACTGCTTTGATCGACTTAGGATAAGGTCCTTTTATTCTGAGTGTAAATATCTCCAATTTGGATGTCTGGAACTTAACTCATCACCTTCCAGTTTTTGCCATCCTGTAGACAGCCAGATGGGCCTGGTGTAAAAGCAGAAATGACCTTGGCTATCCAATTGGAACTGCTGGTATTTCCATTCAAAAAGTTGAATCAGCCTTTGAGTCAGTAAGTAAACCAAAACCAAATACCAAACCTGGGGTAAACTACCAGTAAATTAACAAAGTATTTAAAAGTACCAACTTGATAAATGGAAAACACTGATATATTACTTATTCTCAGCAACTTAATCTTTTTGTTAAGTGATGGTATTTCAATATTAAAGCTGAGCTACTGGGCTGGAGGCATGGCTCAGATGGTAGAGCACCTGCCTAGCAAGCAGGAGGTCCTGAGATCAATCCCCAGTGCTGCCTCCCTCCCCTCAAAAAAGACTTCAAGCTGAGCTATTTGGCCATACAGACTTTAATGTAATGGAAAGCATTAGGTTTTTAAATTGGTGCTTACATAATCCTCCACATCAGTATCTAAAAAATGCCTTATTTTTAAATTACTGTTTTAAAGTCATATCTTTTCTCTATTCTGCTAGTATAACTAGGCATCTCTATTAAGTCGTTTGTCAGAAGACTAATAGCAGCAGGTTTTCATAGGTATCTGGTATATTGGGAATTACTGCTACCAGTTACTTCCCAGATAATCCGTTTCAACCATCAAGCTAGTGCAGTGATACATTTTAAGTCACCCTGATTCCTGGAACTCTGCTGAACTAAATGAATGATGAATTTTGTCAGAAATTAAACAAAGCTCACCTCTTTGAAAGGAATTGATTTCCTCTTTCAGTCTTGAGCAAAAATTGATTTTTAAGGAATGTTGAATTTATTTTATTCACTACTGTGTAAAAAAATAGCTGTATTTACCATTTAAATGGTGAGGCAAAGGAAGACCAACCATTGTAAATAATCAATCAGGAAGTGATAGGAAAAAAGGGGAAGCTATTCATTCTCAGCCTTCCAGAATAACTCATTAGACGGTGGTAGGTGTCCCATCAGGTATGGGAAGTAATTCATACAGTGGTATGAACTGATTCATTTCAACCCAAGCTACTAAAAGCAGATTGAAATAGATGATGCTTACATGAAAGTCACTGCTAGAGGCTATAATTAAGACCTTAGTGTTTCCTTCATACTTCTAACACTAATTCCAATCTAATTTCAATTGTTACATGTAATTTGGTAATTTATTACTAAAATTTACACAATATTTGTATAGTACTAAACCAAATACTGAGAATCAAAATCTTTGCATTTTTAGAAAACAGAGCAATGTCTAATCTAAGATCCTCTTCCTTGTACCTTTTTTTTTTTGGCATTGTGGAAATGGAACCCAGTGCATGCTAGGCAAGCTCTGTTACTGAGCTACATCCCCAGCTGCCTGCAGTGTTTTTAGTATAGTTCTGAATGTTTTGCCAGTAGTCTTTTTAGTAACATAATTAATGCTAATAACCAAAGTAAGCAAGTGTAATTCAGTCTTTCTGACAAATGTTCATTAAGATTTAAAAGTATTGTGAACATTTTTGAATTATCCATGCCATGTTCTCCAGGTTGAATATCATTAACAGAAATTTGTGGGTGAATTTCATAACCATCTCTTATTCTACCCCCTAAGTACCCACACTGGGTGGGATACCTACCACTGTCTGATGGGTTGTTTGGGGAGGCTGGCATACATCATCAGTAGCTGAGGATCAATAGTTTCCCCTTGTTTCCTGACTATCTCTTTGTGCCTAGATTACTTGACTTTCTCTTCTGTTTGGCCCTTGCACCACCACATCCTGTACTCCATCCAGGCCCTGAGTTATTCTCCCTGAGCATCACTTTGTAATCATGTAATCTCTGATTAAGAAATCCTGATGATTTCTCCTGTTGCCCTCTAAAATCCTCAGCTTATCATGTAAGTCTTACACGTGTGGACCTAGCCTATTCTTCCTGCCTTACCTCCAGTTAGCACCCCATATACCAGTGAAATCGGTCCATTCCTTACTCCAGAATAGGCCTTGGCCTTCTTTTTAAGTTTTAAAACTTTTGACCTGTTATATCCTTACCCTCTCTCCCAGTATCTTCTGCTTTTTTAGTTTTAAAGTCAGTTCATTTCAGTTAGCTAGATAAGGTTATGTATATACAGGTATTAGGCCTGAGTATGAAGAATTTGAAAGCTAGTCATAGACATTTGCATTTTATCCTAAAGCTAGTGAGAATAGGCAAATGTTTTTGAGCAGGGGTATAGCTTAATGACTAAACAAAGACATGATTGGTCTGACACTGATGTGTAGGACAGATGAGAGTGGCGGAGATTAGCATGGAAACCTTTAAGGGAAGAGTGAGATTTCCCAGGATAGGTGAACAGGTGCCTGTGGGGAGGAAGAGGTAGAAGTAGCAGCAATCAGAGCTAACAAATCTTGACATACAGGTGATGACAGAAGAAGAGAGGTTCTGAAGGACAGCTTGTGTAAGAAGACAAATGACTTAGATTTTAAATGCGCTGATTCAGTTAAACAATGATAGGCTATGAATTTGGACTTTAGGTTAAGATACTGAGCCTCAGCATTGAGACTCATTTCTTGAATTCAGGGTGAAATACTTAGAGTTCCATTCAAATAAAAATCATAAAACTACATACTTATTAAGAAAGTATAGTTTCTGGGGGAGCGGTTATAAATGGATAATAAATGTGGAATTGCCATATAATTTGTTTTTAATATAACATGAACTATTGAGTCATTTTTGACTAATTGCTTTTGAATTTGGCAATTAGTAAGTCATAGCGACCTTTCTTCCTAAATGTCAGATTTTTTTGACGTGTGATTACATACAGTAAAATCCACCCATTTTAGCTGTACACCTCTATTGGTTTTGGTGAGTGTGCAGAACCATGTAATTACTCTTACAATGGGAACAGACCATTTCCATCACCCATAAAGTGCCCTGGTGCCTTTTTTATAGATGGGTAAAGTTTCAAGAATGCAATTTCGCCTTGCAGTGTATTTCATCAAATGTTTTTTTCAGTTTCAAATAATCAAATTATTACTCAAAGTAGAATCTTAGAGTACAGCCAAGTCTTAAATTGGGGATCACATTTATTGATTTCTGATAGTTACGTTTGAGTCCCTTGTATTTAACTGAGTAATTTAAGAAAAGAACTTTATGTATGTGTTTGCTTCTACTTTTCTATTTCCTGCTCCCCAGCCCATCTTCATTTGATTTCCTTCTCAAAGTCAGTTTCTTTTCATAATCAGAGTTGCTATGTACTCTTCGCCTGTAGTTTACTTTCCCCATTCATGCCATTTTTCATACTCCTGTGACTGAGAGTAGTGCCTGTGCCCTTTCATCTGGAGCCTCACTGAGGTTGTTCATTGTCTGATCAGTATTGTATCCATACCATCCAACTCAGTGACTGGCTTACTGTGTCCTTAAGTATTTTCTGAATGTTTTCCTTGTCATCAGTCTCAAATACTCCAGGATAATACCAGGCTCATTAATTCTACTACCTGAAGTAAGAAAAACCATTTACCAAGTTTTGCAAGTTCGTTCTTTGTCACACATTTTATGTCCCAGTCCATCAATGCTCACTTCTATTTCCTGTCCACGACTTTGTTGGCTTTTTCCACTCAGACCTAAATTCCTCTCAATTTTTTGTTTTTCCCTTCCCACTTCTATAATGCTGCCAATTCAGTCTTAACATGAGTTGTTCTCTTTTCCAGAAAGTTCTGTGGTTCCCTGCTGCTTATTACTGAAGAGGTAGACTTATTTGTCTATCATTCAAGGCTTTTAGACTCTATTTTCAAAACTTGGGTGTCTGATCCATGTAATGTACTGTGATAGATGGTGTGTTAGGCTCTGTAACTTGTTCCCTCAACCCACTTTTCCTCTTATTTTTTTTTTTTTACTTTGATACTTAAAATTCTCCTCAATGTCTGATTTGGCTGCTTTTCTTTGAATGTGCCTTTTGCTTGCCTGCTTTAACTTGTGCTATTTTGCTAATTTGGTCTGGTTTTGTTTTCCTTTTTTTTTTGAGACAGGTTCTTAGCCCAGTCTGGCTGAGAACTTGAGATCCTCCTGCTTCAGCTTCCTGAGTGCTGGGATTACAGACGTACCCCACCCCACCTGGCACTGTTTTTCATTTCTTTCTATGTCTTACCTAAGTCAAGTTCCACCTTCATCCTCTTTGAGAATACTACTTGGCGCACTCTCTCTTTTGACCTTGTTTAGGAGGCTTAACTACCTTTGCTGTTCACGTGCTATATTGCCTTGTATATTACTCATCTTTTCCTCTTATTTATACATATGACCTCTCTTCTGTGAGCTTTAAAGCAGTTAAGGTTGGGGATCATTTTCCATACACACTTGCATTGCCTCCTGTCTCAATGTAGCGCTTGTGCTCTGTGATCCTCAGTGGGCCTCTACTTGATCAGAATATGAAGAGATCTGCTTGCATTTATGCAAAGAAGGTTAATGAAGGACTATTATAGTGAACCATGCTAGTCAATAAAATTCTGAAGTATAATGACCAGTGAGTGCACTGACCTTCAGCATCCATGATGGAATTAGTTTTTCTTAATCTTAAAGAAAAGCTTTCAAGATTTTACTATGAATTACACCACAGAAACAATGTATATTACAGTGCATTTGGCAAATTTTTTTTTTCATTTTTCTTTTATTATTCATATGTGCATACAAGGCTTGGTTCATTTCTCCCCCCTGCCCCCACCCCCTCCCTTACCACCCACTCCGCCCCCTCCCTCCCCCCCCAATACCCAGCAGAAACTATTTTGCCCTTATTTCTAATTTTGTTGTAGAGAGAGTATAAGCAATAATAGGAAGGAACAAGGGTTTTTGCTGGTTGAGATAAGGATAGCTATACGGGGCATTGACTCACATTGATTTCCTGTGCGTGGGTGTTACCTTCTAGGTTAATTCTTTTTGATCTAACCTTTTCTCTAGTACCTGTTCCCCTTTTCCTATTGGCCTCAGTTGCTTTAAGGTATCTGCTTTAGTTTCTCTGCGTTAAGGGCAACAAATGCTAGCTAGTTTTTTAGGTGTCTTACCTATCCTTACCCTTTCCTTGTGTGCTCTCGCTTTTATCATGTGCTCATAGTCCAATCCCCTTGTTGTGTTTTTGGCAAACTTTTTTTTACTGCATCTTTATTTTGCTGGGAGAAACTCATGTTGGCGGATAAAGCTATTATATAACCATTGAATTATTTTGTGAAAACATTTGGCTTATTTAATGCTGTACTTTGTTTAATTGATTTTTGTAATAAATTCTACAATTCACATGATATTTCAAAGTAAATATAGAGTTTAGGAAGCTTCAGTCCTATACGTAATGTAGGTAACTTTGGTCTTCAATTTCCACAGCAGTTTTATTATTCAGAGAGCCGCATGATTGCAAGTCTCAATTGAGAAGTCATTTATATAATCTCCATTCTCTTTTCTTAAATCTTTATAGATGGGAGGAACTTGAGTACCCAAAAGGCTAAATTATAATATTATTTCCTAGCTTGGAGTAGTGGATGGATCAGGCCTTTGCATCTTTTAGCAAATTAGAACTATTCATCGTTTGGAACAATGTTTCATTGCAACTTAATCTTCATTTATTGAGCAGCTACTCTGGGAATGTGCTCCATAAGTGCAAGTGGACCAAATGGACAGGGCTTTTCATGTTATTGCTGGAGAGAAAGTCTAAGAAATTAATTTGGACATGGGGGTGCAGTCCTAGGAGAAAGGGAAAAAGCACCAGGTTTTAGACAAAAGAAAGATTGGAGATACCCAAAGAGCAAGTCTTGAAACTCATTGACAGTGGTTGAAGAACTCTTTTATTTTGGAAAGAGAACTGTTATGTTAGTTTCCTATTGCTACTGTGACAACTTACCACAAATCTGAAGACATAAAAGATCAGATTTGTTATCTTACAGTTCTGGCGGTAAGAAGTCTAAGTGGGTATGCAGGGCTACATTCCTTCTGGAGCTCTAGGGAAGAATTAATTTTCTTGCTTTTTTAAGCTTCCAGGACCACCTGCATCCCTCAGCTCATGGTCTTTCCTCCAAGTTAAAGCAGCCATACCAGCCTCTGCTTCTGTTGTCACATCTCCTTCTCTCTGACCTTCCTACCTCCCCCTTATGGGGTAATCTCCCCACCTTAGCATCCTTAATTTAATCACACCTGCAGAGTCCCTTTTGCTGCATGAGATACAATTCTCACAGGTTCTGCAGATTACGGCAAGGGCTTCTTTGGGGGCTGTTTTTTCAACCTGCCACGATAATCACGAGAGACTTGATAACTGTCTTCAAATATTTGAAGGAAGGGCGACGTATGGAAGATGGAAAAAGGATTACACTTTTTCTGTGTGGTCCCAAGGGATAGAATTAGAACCAGTGGGTGGAAATTACAGAGAAACAGATTTGTACTCACTTTAAGAGAGAACTTTGAACAGTCAGAGCTGTGAGGACGGAGTGGGCAGTCTCAGCAGGAGCATGTCCCAGACACTGGCAGTGTTGAAGAGAGGAGGCAAGACCGCTTACTGGAATTGTAAGTGGCATCGAAGCTTTGGCTGGGCCTAGCTGAGCCTTAGACCCTTGCCAATCCTGAGACAGTGACTCTATACACAGCCCATTGCTGTTGAGATGAAACTGTACCCCCTGCCTTAAGGAATTCAACTTTGACTCAGTTAGTGGCCCTGTCATTTTATTGTCTTCTGCAACAAGCTTAGTTAAGAGAGAGAACCAGACAAAAGCTGGATATTTAGGAACTTATTGCTAAGATGTGACTGACTTCTGCTTGGTGAAGTTCTTGTGGGTTAGATCTGTTTTCACTGTTTTGTTTTTTGGAGACATGGTATCACTATGTAGACTAGGTTGGCCTCAAACTCATGATCCTCCTGCCTCTGCCTCCTCAGTGCGGAGAGGCTGAATTTAGTGTGTTGTTAATGACTCAAATTCTTTCATTCATAGAAAAAAATTCAGACTTTCTCCCCCTTTCTTAATAGAATGGATAGCGTCCCTAAAAAGTTAGATGGAAAGGTGTTTTAAAATTTAATGCTGCAGTTTTCCAGATAGGAAATTTTTTTGAAACTCAGTAGGCTGTTGTAAAAACTGTGTAGGTAAGGAATGTAGTATTGATTAGTCAATGTTGAATATTTTATGGTTTCATTTGTAAGGATCCAACTTCAGCCAATTTCAGTGGTTTCAATTGGGAAATGTAGTTCTTAATAGTTCCCTTTCAGGTAATGCTACAAAAGGATTACTGCATCTCAGGAAATCCAAGCCAAAGGTCTGTGCACGGGAGTAGCAGCTGCTGGTAGTCCATGGAGACGGTATGGGGAATCCCAAAAAAGTTTCTGTTCGTTTTAGACATTTCATAACGTATGATGTAACAGGTTTGTTTCTTCCATGGCTTTTTAGTGATTCTCTAGATGAAAACTTTTTGAGAGAGCTGACTGTATTTGCTTTGAGATGTATTTTTGCTGAAACTGAGCTATACTGAGCATTCTTCCTGGCCAGTCTGGCATAGTACAGCATGGTGGCTATTGTTAGCCTCATGTTTTTTACTTATGTATAACTTTACTAATGATATACAAAAAACTTCCCTGGTTTCTCTAGCTTCCTCCTTATATTTCAAAGCATTGCCAAGTGGTACATATGCTTACCGGTCCTGTTATGTATACCAGATGTTCAGGTTAAAAATTCTATACCACTGGGGCTGGGTGTGGTGGTGTGTATGTGTAATCCCAGCACTTGGGAGACAGAGGCAGGAAGATTATGAGTTTGAGGCCAACCTGGTCTACATAGTGAGACCTTGTCTCAAAAGACAAAACAAAACAAACAAAAACAAAACAAAGCTATACCTTTATGTTTGACAGTGAAAAGAGGTAGGTCCATCACTCTGACCAGCTGTAAATCATTAAGTAACAGCAGTGGAAAGGGCATTGGGAAGTTATTTTATCTAACCCTCTGCTTCACCCCCTAATTCGCTAGAGTAGGGCTCCTCAAAATGAAGAATCTAAAACAAGTTTTCATGAAATCTGGGCTTCATGGGTTTTAAGAACCCTATCAAGCTGCCTGCAGAATTTTTTGTGAATGTGTCTTTTTATATGCTGAGACTGTGTCAATTTTTATTATTTCATTCATGAATTGTTACTTCCCTCTTATCTTTAGTAAGTATTATGTGTCAAGTTTGTAGCAGGCACTTGGGCCTTACTCTTAATATATAATTTTTAATATAGTTGGCTCTTTGTTTTATCTACAGTCTACAGGAAATAAGCAATCTTAATATAGACAGGGATCTATTTGACTATTGAAAGATGGGTGCCATAAATCATTATTGTAGTTAGGTAGACCTCACAGAGCCTTCTCCTTTAGAAGAAGAGTCTCAGAAGTGGGCAGCATCTGCATGCTAAACCAGGTTTTTAGGGACTTATGGCCCTCTAATTCTGTATTTGAGGTGTGTTTCTGCTCTACTTTTGTCTTGGTCTCTTTTTACTGAAATGTGTATAACTTCCTTAGCTTAAAAAAAAATAACTATGTGTTTGCAGTTGACTTTCTTACTGATTGATAAATGATTTGGTAACTGAATGCTGGACTGACTGCTTCCTTAGAATTCACATTGGTTCTGGAATTTTCCCTCCTACCATTACCGCGAACTGACCAAGACTGTGGATAAATCGTGCCCAGCTCCAGTCTTTCTTTGCTCTCTTGCTGTTTGTCCTGTTTGTAAGGGAGTCAGCACGGATAGCAATTATTTTTTTGTTTATTTGTTTAATTGAAGTTTTTACTGAGATAACTGTAAATTCTTATGTAGACAGAAGAAGTAATAGAGATCCCATGTACATTTTTTCGTGATTTTCACCAATGGTAACATTTTGTAAAACCATACTACAGTGTTACAGGATAGTGACCTTGATACAATCCAGCAGTCTTATCCAGTGTTCCCAGTTTTTCTTGTACTCATTTGCATGTGTGTGTGTGTGTGTGTGTATTTAGTTCTCTTCAATTTTGTCATTTGTGTAGGTTTGTTTCTACCACCATAGACGAGATACAAAACAGTTCCATCACCAAAAAAATTCGTCCTGCTGTTGTTTTAGAGCCACACAACCTCTTTCCATCTCTCATTCTTCTTGTCACCAGCAACTGCTGATCTGTTTTCTGTTTCTATAATTTTGTCATTTCAAAATGTTATATAAATGGAATTATGCAATGTATAATGTATAATCTTTTGGAATTGGCTCTCTTTTTTTAGGATTCATCCAGGTTGTTGCATGTATCAGTTATTCTTTTCATTGAGAAGTAGTATTTTTGTTTAGCCATTCTTCTGTAGAGAGACATGTGGAGTGACTGCAGTTTTTGGCTATTATGAATAAAGCTTGTATGAACATTCACGTACAGGTTTTAATTTGAACATCAATGAAAAGGCAGTGTTGGCCTCAGGAAACGTTCTCTCTCTTCTGTTTCCTAGAAGATATTAATGGATTGTATATTATTGGTGTTAATTTTTCTTTAGATACGTGGTAAAGTTCTCCAGTGAAACCATGTAGGCCTAGAGGTTTCTTTTTTCACAATTGCTAAATTACAAATTCAGTTTTTTTAATGTTTACAGGACTATTCAGATTATCTGTTTTGTTTTGGCTGAGTGTTTTCTGAGAAATTGTCCATTTCTTCTAAATTACTGAACTTATGACTATAAGGTTCACAATTATTTTCACCTTTTTAGTGGCTGCAGGATCTGAAGTAGTAATGATATTTCTTATTTCACTCCTGATACTGATGGTTTGTGTCTTCTCCATTTTAATTTTTGTCAGTTTTCCTAAATAGAGGTTCATGAATATTAAATTTTTTTCAAAAATGATTTTTCTCTATTGGTTTTTTATTTTCAATGGCATTAATTTTGCTCTTTATTTCTTTCCTTTTGCTTATTTTGCTCTTATTTTTCTGGTTACTTTTCTTTTTCTTTCTCCTCCCTCCCTCCCAGTACTGGGGATTGAACCCAGGCCCTTGCATATACTTGTCAAGAGCTTTACCACTGAGCTACATCTCCAGCCCACTTTCTAGTTTCTTGATGTAATACCTTAGGTTATTGCTTTGAGATTTCTTCTATAAATATTTAGTAATGTAAAATTTTCTGTCATCTCTGCTTTAGCTGCATGACATATATTTTGATATACTGTTTTTTTATTTTTATTCAGTTCTATGTATTTTTAAAAGTTCCTCTGAGACTTTGTCTTTGATACATGGACTATTTATGGGTATGTTGCTTAATTTTCATACATTTAGAGATTACCTATTGTTTTTCTGTTATTGATATCTAGTTTGAGTCTATTATGGTCAAAGATCACACTATATTGTTTCAGGTTTTAAGCATTTGTTAAAGTTTGTATTGCCCATCAGGAATACAAATTTCCCCTTGGTGCTTAAAAAAAGGGCCTGTTCCACTGTTTTTGAATGGAGTGTTCCATTTATGTCAATTAGATCTGTTTATTAATTTTGTTGTTCAAATACTGTATATTTGCTGATTTTCTCTCTAACAGCTCTGTCAGTTACTGAGAAGATGTTGAAGTCCCCAACTATAATTGTAGACTTGTCTATTTCTCCTTTCAAGTCTGTTAGGTTTTGCTTCATGCATTTTGAGATTCTGTTATTTGATACATTTATGTTTAAGAGCAGTATATTTTCCTAGTAATTGATCATTTTATTATTATGTAATTTTTTTTTGTCTTTTATAATTTTCTTTGCTCTGAAGTCTACCTTATCAGATATTGATACAGTCACTAAACATTTGCATAGTATAACTTTTCATCTTTTTATTTTCAGACTACTTAATGTTGAATTTATACCAATTTCTTATAGACAGTGTATGGTTGGGTCATGTTTTTTATATGAAACTTCCAGTCTATCTTTTGATTGGTGTATTTAGAGCATTTACGCTTAAGTTAATTATTATGTTAGAACAACCTCGTGTCTGAGTGAAAGAGGACAGTTTCAGGCCTTAGGGGCCAAAGATTCTTTCCAGGTTGGACACTTGTGCAGCATCCATATTGCTGGTGCTACCCTGCCCTCTTCCATTCCCCCATGTCCCTCTGTGGGGCAGGGGAATCTTAGATCTTTGAGAGAAGGAGTTTGCTTCCCCTGGCTGCTTCTTAGTAGAGTCCTCAATTATACCCCCTTGCCTTTGGTGTCCCATTCACCTGCTGTTGTTAGAGGAATTCCTGTTCAGTCCAGGGATTAATGAGCCCTTCTGACCCATAAGACTGCCCTGCACTGGGTTGTTCCTACAGTTTTGGGATCTCAAACCAGTCTGCTGTCATCTTACCACCTTTCAGAGTTCTCTTTCGGGGTCTTTTGCATTATTTCTAGGGTTTATAGCTGCACCAGGAAAGGAAAAATGGAGAAACCAATCTGGTTACTCAGTTAAATTTATTGAAAAGACAAAGACCATCCTTTCCCCATTATACTTGCAGTATCACCTTTCTTATACATCAGGTAATATGTGTGGGACTCTTTCTGGACTCACTATACCAGGACAGTCCAATAGAAATATAATGTGAGCCATATGTGTACCTTTAAATTTTCTAATAGGCATACTTAAAAAATTAAAAAGAAATTGATGAAGTTTATTTTAATAATACATTTCAGTTCACCTAACACATATAAAAAAAAATTTTGATGCAGTCTTACTATGTAGCCCAGGCTGGCCTAGAACTTGGGATCCTCCCACCTGAGCTTCCCAAATGCTGCAATATAAACTTATTAATGAGACAGTTTACCTTCTTTTTTTTCTTTGTAGTACTATATCTGTTTTTTTTTTTTTTTTTTTTTTTTTGCAGTACTGCGGCTTGAACTCAGGGTCTACACCTTGAGCCACTCTACCAGTCCTTTTTTTGTGATGGGTTTTTTCGAGATAGAGTCTCATGAACTGTTTGCCCGGGCTGGCTTCAAACTACAATCCTCCTGATCTCTGCCTCTTGAGTCGCTAGAATTATAGGCATGAGTAACTGGCACCCGGCCTTGTAGTACTTTGTCCTTAGTATCAGGAATATACATTTGCAGCACATCTCAATTCTTGACCCGTATTTAGATTTGAAAAGATTCAGTTGTAAAAGTAGATTCACATACTTAAGTTAGTTCAAACCATAGTTAAAAGTTTTCCAGTAACTAAATCAGTGGTCAATTCTTGAACTTAAATTAAGTAAAAATTTAAAATTTAGAAATTAAGTTCCTAAATTGCACTAGCCTCATTTCAGATGCTCACAGTCACATGTGTCTGCTGGCTGCCATATTGGACTATGAAGCTCTCTTCGATCTCATTTTGTTTTATTATTCTTACCTTAGTAGCATACTTCCTTAACTACTGTAGCTTTACAGCAAATCTTGATATTTCTAGTAGCTTAAATTCTTCAACTTTATTTTTGGCTATTGCTTTAGCTATTACTAATCCTTTAAGTTTTCATGTAAATTTTAGGATCACCTTGCCAAAGTCCACTACCATTTTTTCCTCACAGTTTACTACATGTTAGCTACATGTTTGACAACAAGGAGAACAAAGAGATGCTGAGCTGTGGATGTTGGCTAGCTAGTTGGCTTATAGTTAAACAACTGGTTCTAAAACACCAACCTCACCCTTCTTGTGTTTCATTTGTTTGTATCTGTATAGAATTATAAGAAATAATATAAAATGGCATAGACTTTCCCAGATTATTCTGAATATAAATTATTCAAGCCACAGGACAGGACTTTAAAAATGGTAGTAAGAAAAAAAAAGTAAGTATATTTTCTACTTCTCAGAGAATGTAGCCTAAGAAGGTATTGGGACCAGAGAAGCAGGTAGAGTATCTTCTGGTTTTGGAAATTACATATTTCCGTATAACGTTTTTCGCACTTAGCAAAGGGCCTGCACATGGTAGTTACTCGAATATTTGAGTCAATAAATGGAGGCATAATACTTAGCAGAACTCTTGATTAGCTATTGTATCTTGCAATTTACAAGCAAGGCCTTCTTTACTATAACCTGAGACCTGTTGGTAGAAATGACTGTGCAATATCATATGATGTAACAGGTGGCATTTTTGCTTTGTGACATTTCTTTAGAATAAGAAAGAGGTGTTTAGAGACATAATTACAATAGTACTGCTGTGTAATTTGGTTTAACTCATGGTGCATGATATATGACACAAAAGCAAATTGCCCTGATTTAAATAGAACACTATTAAAGCAAATCATCTCATGTTTTTTAAATAGTTCCCAAATTGTGTCCACACTAGACCAGTTATCTGGCTAATTGTTCTAATACAAACATTTTACGTTTAAGTGTCTTTGATTTCATCACCATCCATGTGAACTGACTTACTACATTTTTGTTCAAAAGGAATTTTCCTATTGGAATAGAGTATCCTAAAGGAACTTCTATAGTGATTCCTTTGAGCTAGAAAATATCTAAAAACTTGGCATGGCTCATGGTATTAAGTTGATAAATCAAGAAAACATTCATTGCATTTGTTTTCTTACAATATGTCTGACTGAATCTTTCAATTATAAAATATTCAAAACATGTTTGATTTTTAAGAAAGCATGAGAACAAAAAGTCATTTCAAATAAATGAATGAGTATAAGGCCAGTGAAAGAAATGGTTTTGAAACCACTAAATACCCTGGCCACATATAGACCTAGGTTACCTGGAACTCAAGCACATCAAGATCCGAGTTTCTTCAGGTTCTAAGGTTGGGGAGCCAGATTGCAGACCATTTTAGGGAAAGGCTGAGCAAGTGTGAAAGGGAAAAAAAGCACTTGCCCTTTAGAAGTAGGCAAAGAAAACTTTGTTTCTGGCTTTGGCTCTAAGTAGAGGTTAAAAGAGAAAAAAACTGAGACTTTGGGTCTACTGGTGTATATTTGGGGTTTAAATTAACAGCGTTTGCACAATCTGAAAAAGCCTAAGGCAAGAATTGTATTTTAATGTGAATCTGGGTTGTTAATTCTCCAGGGACCTGGCAGAACCCAACCCAGACTCTACCTGGAGAAAAACACCTTCACCCCAGCTGCCAGGAAAATAGGCCAACACAGACGGAAACCACTGCATGACAAAGCCAGGGTGAGGGTCTATAGGAACTGCATACCAGACAGCAGGCCCGAGACCTCGCCTATTAATGTGCGCGCAAATTATGAGACAGGCGTCTCAGCAGTGCTTAATGGGTAAAGGAGAAGTGAGACTCAAGTGAGCAGCAACTGACTATCAAATTGACCACATGACTTTGGAGTTGTAGAAAGAAGAGTGAAAAACAGATTTTAAAAATCAACAGCAATGTCAAATAGCAGATTAAATGCAGCAGAGAAGAAAACTTACTGGATGTGAATTTGAAGCTGTTTCACAGACAGCACAGAGGCAGAGGCTTGGAAATTGTGATAAAAAGGATAAAAGATGCCAGGGATACATTTCAGAAGGTGATGCAGGAGAAAGCAGAGGAGATGATATTTGAACGGATTAGTGGCTGGAAGATTTCTGTTACAAAGATTGGAATCTTCATATTTTGGAATCCTCAAATGCAAAGAAACCTACTCCCAGGCACATGAACTTACTGCAGTGAAATGCAGCCCAGCAGTGTCAAAGGGCAGATCTTAAAACAGAAACCTGAGGACAGTGGAATAACAAGATGGTAAGGAAAAATAATGGCTAACTTGGAACTGTGTCTCTAGTGAAGCAGTCTCTAGAACATGACGGCAAGTCAGGATACTTCCATCGTGAGACCCCCCTCCCTCCAAATAACTGTTAAGGATTTTCTTCTGATCTTGCAGGGAAGGTTACTGATAAATAAATGAAATGGTTACTGATAAATGAAATGGTGAAGCATGGAAGTAAAAACAAAGACAATGTCTAATTTGTGGAGTTTTACAAAAACCAGTATCAGGGTGGTGCTGAAATACTGAATACTGCCCTTCAGTGAACACGTGAGGGAGATAACTAGATTTAAAACCACTTCGGGCCTTGGTATTGTTTGAGAAGAAGCCCAAAAATAGGACTTAGTGAATATGAATGTTAAAAATTAAAGCTTAACCTTAAAAGAATGAAAATAACGGAAACTTTCTAAATGAGGAGAGGAAAATATGAAATGAGAAGAAAAACAAGTCAATGTAACAACAACAAAAAAGAAACTGCAGGAAAGGAGCACCAGATAAAATGGTAGACACAAATACCAGTAATCATGATAAATATTAACAGACTCTGTTCCTAAGTGAAAAGATACACGTTGAATGAAAAGGCAAACATAGCTACCTTAAATAAATAAAAATGTCATTTTTTTTTTCTTTTATAAAATGGGAGAATAGGAGGGCAGAACAGGTCCTGTCCTGGGAGGGTGATTGGTACCAGCGGTGGGGGAGGAGGTGGGGAAAGGGTGGAGGAGGGCGAATGTAGTGCAAATGCTGTGTACACATATATGTAACGGAAAAATGAGACCTGTTAAACTATTACAGAATGGGGGGAGGGAAGGATAAAGGAGAATGGTGGAGGGGGTGAATTCAACTATGATATATTTGATATATTGTAAGAACCTTTGTAAATGCCACAATGTATCTCCAGCACAACAATAAAAAAAAAGAATTAAAACAAAAAAGAAAAGGCAAACAAAATCTTAGAATACCTAAAGGATGGGAACAGAAAAATGTACAAAATAAACAATGGAAAGAGTAAGCAAATACTAATCAAAATGCTTCTACATAGTGACAGGACTACACAGATCAGATCAAATAGTTTATGGCAGAATAATAGCTTCTGAGAGGTGTGGTAGTTAATGAGAAAATACTGATTTCACTAAGAAGCTATGATAATTCTAAGTTTGTATGAACCTAATAATTTAAACTGTAAGGAAAACTGACTAAACTACAAGAAAAAAATTGACAAATCTGTCATTGTAGTGTTTATATATATATATATATATATATATTGAGAAGAACTTTCTATTTATTATAAGGGGAAAAATCAATAAATTGAACTAACAACTTAGGAATTAAATTAAGAACTTTGTTTTAACAGGACACATCATTCAAAAAAGGCAAGTCGGAAGTTGGGAAAGATATTTTGTAATACAAGACAGGATTGTAACCATGATACAAAGATTTCTCACCATATCAGTAAAATGAGTTTTCTGTTTCACATGCTCTTCCATAATTGATATTGTTAGACTCTTAAAATTCTTCTGGTCCTAGTGGCCAAAATGGTACATTTTATGATTTTTTAAATGAAGATAAGCACTGCTTGTAGTAATAGCCTGTAGGAGGTAGGTCCTAGAGCTGACCAGTGGGCACTATAGGGAACTTTTGAGAAAGTGACGTGTTTCTATCTCCAGGTACTCCTGGGTCTATAAATTGGACCAGGGAAACAACTATGATCATCAGCTGCTCTGGGCTGATCTTTTCTTTCTAGGAGATTTTTAAAAAATTTGTTTACCTTCATTTAGAGCTGTATCCTGAGTCATTACATAGAATGCTATGAATTTTCTAGTGCATTTCATGACATTTGAAAGGATTAACATTTGGTTTATTCTCTCTAAATCCACAGCTATTATGAAATAACCTAAAACTTCAGGATTTACTTTGCAGAAATGATTTCCTTCTAATGAATACTGTTTGAAAGGAATTCAGAATCCTGTTATATAAGAGGCTGTACAGTGTAATCTCATGCATTGATATTTAATGACCAGATTTCAAAAAATTTAAATATTCCTAATTTAAAAAATAAAACATACTTATGTAAGAAAATTTGGAAAATGTAAACGTGTAGATGATAATAAACTGCAAATTAATACTTGTAGTTTTTGCTATTAATAATATTATTTTCACAGTATTGGAGTTTGAACTCAGGGCCTTGCATTTGCTAGACAGGTACTCTACCACTTGAGCTACTTCCCCAGCCCTATTTTGCTTGAATTATTTTTTAGACAGTGGCTTGTATTTTTGCCCTGGCTAGCCTAGAACCACAATCGTCTTACCTATGCCTCCCGTAGAGCTGGAATGACAGGAATGAACCACCATGCCTGGCTCATTGGTTGAGATGGGGGTCTCACTAACTTTTTGCCTGGGGTTGACCTCAAACCGCCATCCTCCAAATCTACACCCCGCCCAAGTCTCTGGGTTTACAGATATGAACTACTACCCTCGGCCTTACCATCATTATTTTACCTTTGTGTATGTGATTTAAAATAAGTCTCACTTGAAAAGCTTTAACTTATTATTATACCCTCCCACACATGCAAGTAATATAATTATTTAGATTTATCACTAGAGGTTGAGTCAAAGTTTATAGTCCATTCTTTATTATTGTTGTGCTGGGGGTACATTGTGACATTTACAGAAGTTCTTACAGTATACCATAGTGAAGTTGTCCCCTCCATTACTCTCCCCCAGGTAGTCCAATTTCAGTAACTATATATCTTCTTGTTCTGTCTGTAGTTCTCCTGGGCATGATTTTTTGAAAGTTGTGACCACTTTCAATTCCTTGGAGAAATAAGAATGGGAGTATGTGTCAGTTAACAGTTTATTGTCTCTCAGCTCTAAACCCATTCCTCATTGTGTTGGCTTGATGCTGGAGCTGTGACATGAAGCATTCTCCCTTTGCCTGCTGGCAGAGTGTTGAATTTTGTCAGTAGAGGGTGCTGGAGGGCCACTGGAGGAGGGAGGGGCTTCTCTTCAATACCTCTGGCATACTTTCCCTCTCTTGCCTTTGGTCCCTGCCTAAGGAGGGGCAGGAGAGGTAGTGCAGCTCACCCCCAGTAAGGTTTAGCATTCTCCTGCAGGTGTCTTGTAGTAATTTGTGCTTGTAGCACACCCTATCTCCCTGTAGTTGTGATGATCAAAACTGTCTCCAGGCATTGAGAGGGGACAGAATAACCCTGGTTGAGCACTCTTTCATTTTTGATCATGTCTTCTCTTAGTTTTAGAGATAGCACTATCGTGGTTTCCTTCCTTAATACTTTCTGCTCCTGTTCACTCTGCTTTTCTGGTCTTTCTCTCCCCAGCCACTTAAGGTCCATACTTCTCTCTCCTGAATGCCACACTAGTCTACGCAGATGATCACTAGCCATCTTCACTCAGATTTCCAATAGACATCTCAACCTTAATATGTTGTTCATAAAGGAACTTCTGCTCTCTGCCTTCCCACATGTTCTTGTTGGAAGCTGTTCTCATTTTAGTTGATTGCAGTTCTTATTGTCCAGGCCACAGCTTCACAGTCCTCCCTGATTTACTTACTTATCTCAAGGCTCACGTGCAGTCCATCAGGAAGTCCCGTTAGCTCTTCCTTTACAACTGACTTAGTACCTGACCTCTCTTCACTGCTATAGAGGCACCAGCATGTCCTGATTAGTTTACTATAGGAGCCTCCTAACTAGGCTCCCAGGTTTTGCCTGTGTGACCTTAATCTGTTCATAATAGCACCCTGAGTGACCCTTTTAAAATATTAGATTAAATCCTGTCATTCTTCTCTTCAGAGCTTTGCAGTGACTCCAGCATTTCACTCAGAATAAAAACCAAGATACCTGGCATATGCTCAAAAAATAGTTGTTGAATTAATGAAGTGCTAAGTCAAACCCACTCAGTGCATTTTCCCCTTCTTCATCTTGCTGATACTTTATCCTATTGTTGCCTCTTCCTCTTTCTTGAACTTTCTTCTTTTCCAGCTATAGTTCCTCTTGCTTCCACTTTCTCTGTGTAGTCATATAAGTCTATCACAGTCTTGACCATCTTTCTTCTTTTTACACTGTCATCCATCTTGAATTCATTTGCACTAGTGGCTAGACTATTACCTGTACATTCTCAATTGCATAATGTATACTCATCCAAGAAGTCTTCTCCTATTAGGTTTTTATCCTTACTGAATATGAAGTCAAAGCAAACAGTAGGTCTTTATAGCCATATTTCCAAATATGGTTCCAGATACAATGAAGTCAGTCAGTACATATTTGTTGAATGAATGGATCTTGAATCTGTTTTTCATACTCTTTTTGGACATCTTTAGCTGGATGCTCTTGTATTAATATGCAATGTTTAGTATGCCCCAAAGTTCATTATTCACCCCCACACAACCAGACCTATTTTTTCGTTAGACTTTTGCCCTTTTAGTAAAGGGTAACCTGGATGTTTAAGCCCAAAATCTAGGTGTTTTCTTGAATTTTCCCACTTATTTTTTTCTCCATGGTTAATTTATCTAATCCTGCTGATTCTTTTTTCTTCAACAGCTTTATTGAGGTATGATTTATATAACATTAACTTTACTCATTTTAATTGTACAATTCAATGAATTGTAGTGAATTGTACAATTCAATGAATTTTAGTGAATTACAGTATAAAATTCAATGAATGTTAGTGTATTTAGTGTACAATCATGACCACAATCTAATTTGTAGTATTTCCATCATCCTGAAAAGAAACCTCATACCATTTACAGTCATTCCCCATTATCACCCCTAGTCTTAGGTAACCACTAATCTAGTTTTGTCTCTATGGTTTCCTTCTTTGAGTATTTCACACAAATGGAATCATATAATACATATTCCATCTGGCTTCTTCACTGAGCATATTATTTTGATATGTGCCGTGGCATGTGTAAGTACTTTGTTCCTTTTTGTCACTAAATATTATTTCCGTTGTACGGATATATTACATTTTTCTAATCCATTCAGCAGTTGGTGGGCATTAGGGATGTTTTCCAGTTTTTGCCTATTATGAGCAATGATGTTAGGAACATTCATACCCATAAGCAGTCCCTTTCCTCCTCACTTCCTTCATCCTGGAACAACCATTCACCTGCTCTCTATCTGTGGATTTGCCTGGTCTGCTTTTTTTTAACTTTCTTAAAGGGTGTCTTGAAGCATAAAAAATTCAAATTTTGGCTTATTTTAGTATATTAGTTTTTTCTTTAATCTTGTGCTTTTGAGGTCATTGGAGCTGAGAAATCATTGCCTAACTCAAGATCACAGAAATATACTCTTCTATTTTTTCTAAGTATTTTATGATTTAGTTTTTACTTTTAGGTGTGTAGTCCATTTTGAGTTAATTTTTGTGTGTGGTGTGGGGTAGGGATCCAAATTGTCCTTTTGTGTGGATATAAAACTGCTCTAGCCCTATTTATTACAAGGAGTATTTCTTTTTTTTTTTTAAATTAGGATATATTTGTATGGAGTGGGGGATTCATTGTGACAATTCCAAATAGGTTTACATGTACATTGATTAGATTGCCCCCATCTCTCCTCCTTGACCCCCTCCCTACGCCACTTAAAGCAATCCTAAGTAGCTTCTTTGTTCTATTTCATATAAGTATATGAGCCCATCAACCATATTCTCTCTCCTTCATCTCCTCCGTTCATCTCCCCCCAACACAAGTACCTTCCCCCACACTGTATCTATTTTATAGTCCTGTCTTTTGTTATTAATTACAAAGTTGATGTTCAAAGGAGTTTCTTGATGTATTCCCTCTGTGAGTATACTTTACTTTGGTCAGTTCAACCCTTTCCATTGCTCTCCCTTACCTCCCCCCCACCCTACTATTCAACAGTTTTCAATACCTATCCTTATATCCTCTACCTGCACAGATGTAATGCACTTTGATATTGTTGACACTCTATCATTCTCTTTTGAAAGGAGTATTTCTTTGAATCTAAAGTACATCATTTGACACAACATATACTTTGTTCCTGAATTTTTATTGATCTCATAATCTCTGCCTAAACTCGTTTCATTCTGCCTTAGATAACTTTGACTTCGTTGTTGTTTTCTGTTCATGCTCCCACTGTGGCTGTCCTTGCTGAGGGTGTCAGTGGTTTCCCAGGTGTGTTCTGGCTTCCTGGTGTGGATTCCCTTTTACTAGTTCCTAATCTATTCTCTACACTGACTACTTCACTTAATTTACTTGTCTGATTCCCGTGGAAACTTTGAGCTTGCAAACCCCCGCATAAAATGTCATCTTCTGGCTCTTGTTATTCCTCCTATTCATTATTTTATTCAACATTTAGTGAGTGCCTTCCAAGTGACAGGTGCTGTTCTAAGCGCTAAAGATAGAGTAATGTATCAGTAAATGCTGATCAGTAATGTTGTATCAATAAGGTTTTGGTGATTAATTCATCACCCTAAAATATAGTGACAAAAAAGATTCAGTAGGTTGACAATTTGTATTGGTTCATATTGGTCTTGGCTGGGCTCACTTATGCATTTGTGGCCAGTAATAGTTTGCTTCTAGGGATTGGTTGGCCATCTCCTAGGGCAGGCCCAGCAGTCTGTGCTCATTGCTTTATGAATGTTACTTACATTTTGAAGAGCTATAATTAAAAACTAAAAAAGAATCTGTAACAAAAATCATACATCAAAGGCTGCAGGTGTGACTCAGGAGGTAGCTTGCTGGCTTAGCAAGTATGAAGACCTGAGTTCTAACCCTAATATCACCAAAAGAAAAAAAAAACATTATATATCAGAAGTTGGACTTTTTGCTTTCTAGCCCTTACAGAAGTTTGTTGACCACTTGTCTGAGGCAGTGGGAATTGGCTGGGCTGTGTGTCTCTCATCTAGTAGCCAAGCATGGGCTTTTTACATGGCAGCAGCAGAGTTAGGAGACAGAGGAATGCAAGACCATTGAGGCTTAGACTTGGAGCTGGCACAGCATTGCTGCTGCTGCTGCATTCTACTGGCAAAAATAAGTCACAGGCCAACTAAAATTCAATGGATTGAATGGGCACCATATTTTAGTGGGAGGATTGGCAAAATCACATTTGAAGAGATGCGGATATGAGGCAGGTAAGCTGTGGTCATTTTTGCAGTCTGCTGTGAAAAACAGACAAAAAATATCTGCCATTATACAGTGTACATTCTGGTGACAGCAGTAAACCCTCATGTTTTATTGCTGGGTATTCCTCTAATCCTCACTTCCCTGTACTTTGTCCTGTTTTATAAGTACTAAACACTTGGAATTTTCTCCTCATTTGCATGGTTAAGTCTCCTCCCCTTGAAGTCTCGCCTCACCTCGTAGAGGCATTTCCTGATAGTCTCCTCTGTGTCCTTTGCTCTTTGGTGTTGAAGACAAGGATCAGTGTCTTACTTATCTGTTTTATTCAACAAACATTTATTGTATGCCTGTTATGTGTCAGGCTCTATGATGAGTGCTAGAAGTAAACAAAACAGACAAGGAAGGTTTTTGCACTCATAGAAGCACATAAACAATATTTTTACTACTTCTTTTTGGCAAGATTAGTATATTAGGATTTTTTATTCATTTTGGCCCCAAAGTACTTTTTATCCATGAGTCTTTTTATGTTCTATTCTTGCAAAATTTTTATCTTTATTGCATCACTTTGGATTTTTATAGTTGCATCTTCGTTATGCAGTATATGTGTTTTATAAACTAAGCATCCTAAGTCTATGATGAAGTCCACATACCATCTGCGTAGTAGTTCACACTTTTTTTTTAAATTCATATGTGCATACAATGTTTGGGTCATTTCTTCCCCCTGCCCCCACCCCCTCCATTACCCCCCCAGCCCCTCCCTCTCCCCCCACCCCCTCGATACCCGGCAGAAACTATTTTGCCCTTATCTCTAATATTGTTGAACAGAGAGTATAAGCAGTAATAGGAAGGAGCAAGGTTTTTGCTAGTTGAGATAAGGATAGCTATACAGGGAGTTGACTCGCATTGATTCCTGTGCATGTGTGTTACCTTCTAGGTTAATTCTTCTTGATCTAACCTTTTCTCTAGTTCCTGGTCCCCTTCTCCTGTTGGCCTCAGTTGCTTTAAAGTATCTGCTTTAATTTCTCTGCATCGAGGGCAACAAATGCTATCTATTTTTTTAGGTGTCTTACCTATCCTCATATCTCCCTTGTGTGCTCTCGCTTTTATCATGTGATCAAAGTCCAATCCCCTTGTTGTGTTTGCCCTTGAGCTAATGTCCACATATGAGGGAGAACATACGATTTTTGGTCTTTTGGGCCAGGCTAACCTCACTCAGAATGATGTTCTCCAATTCCATCCATTTACCAGCGAATGATAACATTTTGTTCTTCTTCGTGGCTACATAAAATTCCATTGTGTATAGATACCACATTTTCTTAATCCATTCGTCAGTAGTGGGGCATCTTGGCTGTTTCCATAACTTGGCTATTGTGAATAGTGCTGCAATAAACATGGGTGTGCAGGTGCCTCTGGAGTAACCTGTGTCACAGTCTTTTGGGTATATCCCCAAGAGTGGTATTGCTGGATCAAATGGTAGATCAATGTTTAGCTTTTTAAGTAGCCTCCAAACTTTTTCCAGAGTGGTTGTACTAGTCTACATTCCCACCAACAGTGTAAGAGGGTTCCTTTTTCCCCACATCCTCGCCAACACCTGTTGTTGGTGATGTTGCTGATGATGGCTATTCTAACAGGGGTGAGGTGGAATCTTAGCGTGGTTTTAATTTGCATTTCCTTTATTGCTAGAGATGGTGGGCATTTTTTCATGGACACACACTTTTCTTGATTGTTTCTCTTTCCCCTTGGTACTCTGCCTCCAAGGACAGAAAGTCTTAAGTATTATAGAATTCTGAGTTGAAGTTCTAAATTCTTTTTCCTCAAGGGAAATTAAATTTTAGTTTTTAGTATAATGCCAAATACATAGTGAGCACTTAATAAGCATTTGCTTACAGGAACAGCCCATTTGGCTCTTTGTTCCATTGAATTTCACCCAAGATGATTATTCTTGACTGACTTTTTAATGGCTAAATTAATTCTTGACCCTCAGCATAATAACTATAATAACTATTTTCATTATGAAAACAATAATACGTGCTTTGTCTCTTCCCTCTCCATTTTACTCTTAAAAATATTAATGTGTAGATTTGAGAGTATCTATTTCGCAAATGCTAACCTACTTGAAGCTTTTCAAAAATACGCTTATGAATCTTATAAGTTGGTGCTTACAGAAATGAAGCGGAGAGCAATGGAGAGAAGTGACTTATTACCTTTAAAGAATTAGTAGCATGAGTCTTCTTAACTTATTATTAGATAGGTACATCGTTTATTTACTTATTCATTCGTTCTTGTTTCAGCCATTCATTTAACAAATATTTTTAAGAGCTTACTGTGTTGTTTACTATATGTAAAAGGTCCTGGGATTACAGAGAGAAATTGAACATAGTTGATGTGTGTAGGAATGCTTTTATTTTTCATACTTACTCTATTTAAGATTTGAAAAACTCAGAAGGCTAGAGTATAAACATTTGTCAAGTGGAAAAATGGAGGGCAAAGAACAACTGCACCCAACATCCCACTTGGCAATCCTACAAGGCATGTTCTGATATTTTGGATTGAAAGTATGAGTAGATGTTTCATAAATGAAAGATTTTTACTCTGAATCTTTAAGAGTCTTATATTCATTGCTGTGAGTTTGTAAGGATTGAATTAGATACTTGGGAATAATGACTATTGAAAAATATGTACGTGCCAACATAATGCCCATCTTATGAAAATTATGTCAGATGAGCTATTTAATAATATCTACATAGTTCAAAGTGATGGATAATTGTTAGATTTCTTATAGAATAACACAAATTTTGATTTCAGCTTTAGGAAAGTTATAGTGTGATAACAGAAAAGGCTGAATAACAATCATTCTCTCATTAACCTCTTTACAGTTCCAGTTTGTTATATAAATGAAATATGAGTGAAATCATATAATTGTCTTCTATATTATATTTTTTATGTGGAGAGGACCAAATTAAGTTATAAAAACATCAGTGAGGTAAAAATAGGAGATACCTCTAGTGGTCTGTTGGTTTATAAAAATGATGAAGCAGCTTACTTAGGTACAAGCCTAAGTGACTAATAAATTGATCTGCAGATCAAAAAAAAAAACTAGACCATTTGGGGGGGGTTAATTTTTTATTTACTTAAAATGAAAAGGTCATTATTTAACCATGAAGTTGGGTAATGTTAATAGTTAATGGTGGGTGCTAAATGTTACTTTTTTCCTCATTTGTTGTTTCTTTACTTTAATAAACAAATATTTTTCATATTGTTGCAGCACTTTGGGAAATGGAATTGTAGCTGCACAACTTATGTTGCATTGAAGTCATTCTTAAAATTCTGATTTTTCAGTATCATTTAAAAAACAGTCTAAAGAAAGTCATTTAAAAGGTCCATTTCCATTTTACACTGCAGGAGTTCCTAGACTCAAAACTATCCCTTGGAAAGACAATGATTGTGTATTGCTGTTTATTTATTTGGACTAGACAAATTAGATTCCATGTTTTATTCATTCTCCATTCCCAGTGTATGTTTATGTGTCTATATCTATTATATATGTGAAGAAGAGTCCACGGGTCCTCTTTTTTTCTCTAAAACATTCCAAGAGGCATAGCCATAGTGCTCTTTGAACATGACATTGATAAAGAACATGTCATATAAGGATAAAATCAATATTATACCATGTATTTTAAGGCTGCATTAAAATGAAATAATGAAAAGTAACAGCTTAGAAAAGACTTACCCTTTATTTCTGTCTCTATTCCCATGCTTAGTCTACTTTTTACATACTATTACTTAATATTAGTATTGTTTAAAACTTAATATTCCTTTGCAGTCTTTTCCTCCTCTCAAAACAGGTGTGGAATGGACACATTATCTATTAATACTTAATAAAAATAAAGTTAGAATTAGAGCAAGTGTATGCTACCTTTTAAACTGATTACTGCTTCAGTCATTCATAACTAATTAAATATCTAGATTTTTCTAGACCCTTGCTTCCCTTCTTGTTTTTATTTCTCGCCTTTTTCATTAGCTTGTGATTAATTTGTAGATTTTGATCTTTTTCCTTCTAGATAATAGAAGGGGAAGGAAAGTAGAACATAAATAAGGATTACTTACTGATTTTTCCTTCACTTATTAAACTGCAACTGGCAGAAATATTTCCCTAACTCTCTTTGTATGTATTGAACCATACATTAAAATTTTACACTATGCATTTAGTTACTCTTTCAAGCCATAAGCATATAGAATTAGTCTTTTCCCTACCTGTGTGTTACGGCCCCATAGGTATAGTGCAGAAGCTAAGAGACTTGTCTCATTTCTTCTGTTTATACTATTGACTATTTATAATTCTTTTCCATGTACCCTTCACCCCTTACTGGCAATCATTCTTTTTTTTTTAAGAAGGATTTATAAGCTCTTCCTTGTCTAAATCTCCAGCCCCTTCTCTTGTTACACCCCAGTGTTACCTGCAACTGTACTTATCCTGTTTTCACCTTGCTCTGTGCCTTTGTACTTACCATTCCCTCTATTTGGAGTGGTGTTCTGCCCCCCACAAGTCCCCCCATTAGGTGGCAGCTGTTTCATACCTATTCAGAGGTCATTTCCTGGGGTCATTCATTACACCTCCTTATTTTCTGTGCTCCGGTAGCATTCTGTGGATACCTCTAGGATAACTACACTGGGCTGTTTGTCACCTCACTTGACTATGAGCTCTGTGAGAATGCACATAGAACCTTTCATCTCTCTCTAGTTTGGACAGAACACTCAAATGTTAGAATGGAAAAGGGAAAGGAAACTGAAGTTTAAGTGCCTTTCAGGTGCCATGGAATGTGCTTAGTTGTTTTAGACAGAATCGAATATGTTAAATTGCCCCAATAATTTTTCAGAAAACATATGCTATTATATATTATTACATACTATTATCTCATAGTCAAGAAATCAAAGCTAAGTAATTCTCTGTTATTAAGTGCTAAAGCTGGGACTTGAACCTAGGCCATTTGGACTCCAGTCTCTGGTTATGTCATTTTTACCACACTTCTTCCTTAACTATACAAATGTATTAATTGATGATGAGATATAATATAATGTAAAGTAAAGAATAGGTACTCAGACATCATACAGATGTGGGGTTAAATTCTAGTTTTCCTCTTAACTAACAATTGTCAAATATCTTAATAAATCCGTTTGCCCCCTTTTTAAAGCAATATATACAAATATCTTTATATTGCATTTGAAGATATGCAGTGGTACACATGTGACTAGGGGGTTTGCTCAAGTCTGGCAGAGGAAAGGTTACAAAAGATACATATGAAATATTCACACAGAAAATACAGTGGGAGTCTGGGGACACATCTCAAGTGGTAGAGCACTTGCCTAACATGCACAGGGCCCTGTGTTTAATCCCTAGTAACACACACACACAAAGATTCAGAAAGCACGAGGGGGATAACACCCTTTCTTAAAGAACAAGTGCATTCCATACAATGCAAATAAGAGGGTTGTGACAAAAGTATTTTAAAATTCAGGAGCCTATCAGAGTACTGAGGTGTAATAACTGATGAGGAATCTTGCAAGCTTCTCTGTTTTCCAGTACTCACTGAAGTCTCATCTGTTTTTCAGGAACGTCTTTAGTGCTTACTGTTGAATATTCGTGGTCTCTTCTCCTTGGGTTTTATAGTTTCTGGTGTAGGTTCTGTCTCTCTCTTTGTCTTCTCCACTGATAAAGGCTTTTCTCCAGACTTTTGCCGTACAAATTTGACTGGAAATTTTTGTTGAAGGCCTACAAGTAAAGCATCCACATCATATCTCTGAAAAGTAGGCAGGTGGCAGCTGTTTCATGCCCGTTCAGAGGTTCTTTCCTTTTGCGTTTCAGTTTGACTTCATCTTGCTCTTCATGATCTTTGAAGGGCCACCAGTACCCTTTGGAAGCATGATATGAACAGCATGAAATAGCTTCATCAAACGCTGACTGAATGCCATGACTGCAGTAAGCATGCTGGAGTTTATAAACTGATCCCAAGTGTGGTGCCTAATAGATCACTCCAGCAATGATGTAGTAGTAATCAGCTAGTGGGGTAACTCGAGCAGGGGACTGCCACCGTTGCTTTTGAATAATGAAAAAAATGGGCTCTTGAGCATGTAAGCTATATTTAACTCTAGCCATCTGATTCAGGTGTTCTCATGTTAGCCTCTGCATTTTGACCACTTCATTATTACATGTCCTGTCACTAAAAGGATTACTTCTTTCTGAAAAGTAATCCAGGACACTGCCACTGTTCAAAACGGGGATCCAAGAGCTGTCAACCCAAGAGATTCCCAGCAGATTATCTCAGATACCCACCCCAGCCGTAATTCCAAAGGCGCTTGCAGATTCCCTGTTTTCCCTTTAAAAAATGTGGTTGATATCATTACTTCAGAGAATTGCTATGAGAATTGAATGAAATGATGTATGTGGAGGGTTTTGTGCAGTACTGGGCACATAACACATGCTCCATAGCTGGAGTTGTATCAGGTGAGAACACACATAGCTACAAGCAACAGAATAATTGGCTAACAGTAGCTTAAGCAAAATAAGATCTTCTGGCTTCCTTAAATAGAAAGTTTGGAGGTGGTCTTTAGTGACTTAGGTTTCTTTTCTCATAGTCATTAAGATATCTATGAAGTTACAGGTGCCAAGTCCAGATCTGGAGAAAGTGTGAAGTAAGGAATGACATCGGGCTATGCCTTTATCTTTCATTAAAAAGAGAAAATTCTTTTTGAGACATCCCCCTCATGTGTCACTGCTGAATTGGTTACCCATGTGACTATAAATGGCTTCACTGCTTTCCTTACCAGTCTCCCGATTATCCAAGCTTTTGTGAAAGACTGAGAAAGTAGAGACCAGGGAGGCTGAGATTAGACCGGCAATCGTTCTCCTATGCAAGAGCACACTGCTTCCTCATGTAAAGGTACAGGTGTTTTCCACAGTGGGGTAGTGGTGATGGTGGTGCCATGCCACACAGTGTGCTCATGTTCTCATAATTGGAAGTGGTTAAGCAGGTATCATGTGTTACTTCAGTCTGTTTCAAGTGAAAGCTAAGAGCAGATCAACTGTGTTCTTAGATAATGTTTAGGTGCTTACATTCTTCAAAATTGACTTTTTAGGCATTTTCTATCTCATTGGCTTAAGCGGGCTTAAAAAAATTACTTCTGACTGCCCTCCCTTCTCCCACCAAACAACAGAAAACAGGTAGACAGAAACCACTACCAGTCAGTAGCAAAACCTCATCACTGGTGGAATCCCTCTGATAGTTTGTTGACTGCTGCCTTTGTTTTTTTGTTTTGTTTTTTAAAGATCTACAGATTCAGCACCAACTGCCTTTATTCCATTGTTTGGGACTTCCCTGCTATCTCTATCAGACTCAATAAAAACAATAGGATCTTCTGTAATTCTGCCTCCTACCACCCAGAATCTTCCATAGTAAACTAGGCTGCCTTCTGCCTTCCCACACTGTCGATTTTTGATTGACTGGACAGAAAAGGGGCTCTTGCTCCTTTGCTAATAATTAGGAGGATTTGTTACTCAAATGTTTATTTGGGGCTGGCGGAGTGACAGAGGGCTTGCCTACCATTGGTGAGGTCCTGGGTCTAACCCAGTACACGGAGGTGGGATGGGGAGGAAATCTTATTTGGATACAGGAATGAATTTTGTCATCGAAATAGTGGCATAAAAAATGTTTGAGCTGTTGTTATTATTATCAACTAGACGAGTTTAATTACATTTTAGCTTTGAGAACTGGCTTGAAATCTAACTACTCTTACTTTATGACTTCCAGCCAATTTGAAAATAAGCATTTGAATAGAATACATTGTGAGATGAATGACCTCTGTTTGGGTTTCACCTCTATTTGCTAGGATCCTGGACTAACCCAAACTCATGTAAAGGGAAAAAGCAGGAGAAGCCAGGATATAGGTAATTCATTGTCTGACTTATCAGTCCTATAATAAAAAGTTATGAACACCTAACACTCTGAATCTTGGATGCAGAAGGAACCATGTTCTTTTCTGTGGGTACTCCATGCTTTTTTTTTTTTTTTTAACATTAACATTTTGAAGATTCAGTTATTTTCCCATTATGTCTTTATTCAGATGGCTGAAAGATATATGTAGAGAATAATATCTGATTATTGCATGACTCTTAGTGAATGTTATTCTTTGGCTTAACTAACCTGCTGTACAAACTGATGTTATCCAGATCCCTGGATTAGTGGGGTGGTTTTTAGTCATTCAGAAGCCACTTATAATTTATAGAGTAATAATAAACATGGTGATGAATATCAAGTTCGGCTTCCAAATACTGAAAGGAAGAATATATACTTTACCATGACAACTTTTAGAAGTTGTTCTGAGCTAGACCAAGGCAGAAGATATGTCGAGAAGCAGATGTTGTGTGACTGAAGTACCCAGCTGTGTACTAACAAAATGAATCTCATGCCGATTAGTTAACAATTTTTTGGCAGTCAGAGACATATGTAAAGCAATAAACATGGCATGGGGAAATTTTAAAAAATTACAAGTGTTTTCTAAGCCTAAAACATTGGCAATGTCTAGTCTACCATCTGTGTAACTGAAAAGTTGATTTTATTGTGGTAAGTCAAACCAAGGTCACTTCAAAAAAAGAGATTAGTTAACCCATCATAGTGTTCATTCTCAAATATTAGCACTAAACATAGTCTTGGCACTTTGATTTCATGAAGAATATTATTTCAGTAAAATAAATTCCACTTGGTATAATATAAACTTTAAAAATTTTATATTAGCATTTTTGTGTTACATAAAATAGATTTTTTGTCTTTGGTTTGCTTAAGCCTTTGAATTCTTTCAAGTCAAATCTATTATTTGAAAATTTCTATTGAAGTGACTCTTTTGCCAGATTTAGATGAATGACCATTTAACTACAAAGCATTAACACCCACCCCCACCCCCACCTTTATTTTCATGGTCTTCTCTCAGAAGGAGCAGGGCTTTCTTAAAAGTCTCCCGTCTTTGAATATGTGGTGAAGCCTTTAGGTGTGGTCTATGTAGACTAAAATTTCACTTTTCAGTACTTGTAACTTTTTTGTTTTTTTGGCAGTACTGGGGTTTGAGCTAACACTTCAGCCACTCCATCAGCCCTAAATAAATCTTTCTTTCTTTTTTTTTTTTTTTTTTCTGGTGAGACCGGGATTTGAACTCAGGGTTTCATGCTCAAAAAGCAGGTGCCCACTTGAGCCACACCTCCAGTCTCACTTTTTAGTACTTAAAATGAGCTTCCATTCTACTTTCCCTTGTATGACCAAAAACAAAAAAGATTAAACCCGCAGATTGTTTCTATATGCTACATTAGCTCTTTGTAATTGGTTTCTTTGGTTCAACAATGTTCTTCTTCAGTTATTTAGAAATGTTGCAGAGTACAACATGGAATTTTCGTAGAGATCTAATGAAACACCTCAATGCTTTGCAGAAATCAGGGCCAATATAATTTGTCTGAAAATGAAAACTATAATTAAGTATTTATAAATTTATAATTATGATTAAATTAGGCTACAAAACATAATAGGCTTTGGTAGTCATTAGTCCTTTGTTATTAATCTGCAACAAAATGAAAATATTGTTATGTTGACTCAACAACTTCTGTGAAGATACTGTGGATCAGGAAAGAGACTCTTTCCTTAGAGTATTTAAATTTGTTTATATTTAACTTAAAATCTAGGATTTTGAGGGCCTCAGCATTCCATATAATTTATGTTATTTTTCTGGTTATGGTATCTACAAAACTTTTGGCTTATTGCTGGTTTTGGTTTTGCCTATATAGCTTTGCTTCTGATTAGAGTTGAAGATATTTTATACACAGGATTTAGTAGTGCTAGCCTGGTTGAGGACTGGGAGAAAGCTTTGTTTTGGTTAAACACCAATCTGGCAACACCTTATGCAGCTTAGGTAAGAGGTGGACAGGAAGGAGTGAATTATAAAAAGAAAAAGGAAACAGCGAGAAACAAGGTGGGAGTCATTATTGGCATTTGCAGAATTACTATGGAGCCTTCTGGATAGTCTGCTAATTCATACAATGTCTTTGTGAACTAGGGTCTCACAGGAGCTCATAGAGAGGGGGCTTCTTATAATAGTTATATAACTACATTTGTTTTCAAAATGATGAAAGCAAATATTAATTGAGTTTTTATAAGAAAATATTTCAGGAAATATATTTACTTGATTAAAAAACATAATTTAAAAATTATTAAAAATTTCCATGTTTAAAATTTGTCATATAACCAATCATTGAAGAGGCAGTCATAACATGTGGAAGTCGTGCTATGACTCCACATGCATGACATAAAATTTGTTGGAATCCTTTATTGTACTGTTTTCACTAGAATATTATTGAACCTTATGTCATAGTCTTTGTCAGTAGAGGCAGGACTTTGTATTAATGCCTTTTGATTTTTATCCCAGCAATTTCAAATTTGCCTTTGTGTGTGTGTGTGTGTGTGTGTGTGTGTGTGTGACTGGGGTTTGAACTCAGGGCTTCGTGCTTGCAAAGCAGGAGCCCTACTGCTTGAGCCACACCTCCGGTCCAAATTTGCCTTTATTTTAAGGATGGGGTATGTATTGGTCAGCATTCCATTACTATAATGAAATACCTGAGGTAATTAACTTACAAATAGAAAAAGGTTTAGTTTGGCTCATAGTGCAGGAGGTTTCTGTCCAAGATTGGGTGGCTCGATTGCTTTGGGCTGTGGTGAGGGCAACATATCATAGTGAGAATGTGTGATGGAGCACACCATTCACATCTCATGAGCAGAAAGCAGAGAGAGAAGAAAAAAGCATGATATAATAGGTGGGCTGTCAACTCTGTTTCTTAGAAGGTTGTTAATTTCTTCAGTCCCAATCCTGTAACATGATATTTAAGGCCTTTGACAACTAACATCATTAGAGTTATTCTTAGTTGATTTACTGTTACAAATCCTGTTGTAATATTTATCATTCTTCAGCCTTATAGACTTTGTCTATAGGCCTCAGGCAAAAGTAGTTAGCTAATCTCTACTCCTCCTGCATTACAATTGCATGCAATATCTTAAAATCTTCTTAATTCAAATTAATAGAACTAGATGGTTATATGAATTATTACTTTGTTAAAGTAGTGTGAATTATTAACATTTTCAGATAATTTTATTACTGCAGCACAAAATATTCATTTTAATATCAGGAAAGCATACAAAATTGCTAATTCAAGAACTTGCCACCTGCCTAGGTCTATCTGATTAAGTCAGCAACTTTTCACTGAGAAATTACCATGTCCACAATATGGTGTGGAATAAAAAAAAGTTAGCTTCTATACTGAAAGAGTTTACAGAGTCTCAAACCAACACACAGACTTTGAAAGTCTTGAAAGCAGCAAGAGAGAAGCAACTTGTTGCATTCAAGGGATGATCAGTCCTGCTATCAGCAGATCTCATTACAAGGTTGTAGGCCGACATATTCAAAATACTAAGGAAAAAACAACCTGTGAGTGGAGAATCCTATTCCCAACAGAACTGTCCTTCCAAAGTAAAGAAATTAAGATGTTCTCAGATGAACAGAGAGTGGGAATTCATTTCCACTAGACTAGACCTGCCCTGTAAGTAGTACTCTGAGGAGTCCTGCAGGGTGAAAGGAAAGAACCCTGGGTAGTAACTCACAGCCATCTGCAGAATGAAGAGCTCAGAGGTAGATACATGGACCCTTAGAAAAGCTGGTACAGTAACAACAGTTTGTAACTCTATTTTTTATTTTCTGCATGATTTAAGAGTCTAACACATTAAGAACAATTATTAGTCTAAAAGCTAGTGTTATTGTCACTTTGACTTCATTTATAATTTCACATTTTCTCTACATAATTAAAAATACTAGTTTATGTTTTGGGGCTCATAGTATATAAAAATTAATTTTGTGACATCAACCACTGAAAGGGGCTGGGATGGAACTGTTAAGGGAGCAGAGTTTTTGTATGTTACTGAATGAAGTTAATATTTTTACTTTAGTGTGTCAGATGTAATCCCCATGGTAACCAAAAGAAAACAGCTGAAGAATATACATAAAAGGAAGTAAGAAACTGGGCATAGTGGCTCACATCTGTGATCCCAGCTACTTGGGAAGGAAGATTGGGAGGACTGTGGTTCCAGACAAGTCCAGGCAAAAAGTTATCAAGATCTCCATCTCAATCAATAAGCTGGGTGTGGTGGTGTGCAACTGTAATCCCAGCTGTATGGGAAATGTAGATAGGAGGACTCTGGTCCTGAGGCTAGCATTGAGCAAAAAGTGAGACCCTATCTGAAAAAGGGGAGGCTGGAGGTATGTCAAGTGGTAGAGTGTTCAAGACCTGAGCTTAAACCTCAGTACTGCTCCTGCCCCTAAAAAAGAGAAGAAAGGAATTTAAATATTTTACTACAAAAAACCCAACTAAACACAAAACATGGTAATGATAAAATGAGGTACAGAAAAGCTATAAAGCTTTTCTTACGAATAGTGAGATGACAGAAGTCATTTACTTCTTATCACTATTTATTGTGAATATAAGTGTCTAAACTCTGCAGTCAAAAGGGAGACTGTCAGAATGGATTAAAAAAGAACCATGATCCAACCTTGTTCTTTCTACAAGAGACTCCTGTAGACCCAAAGACACAAATAGGTCCATAGTGAAAGGATGAAAGAATATATCCCATGGAGATAGGAACCAAAAGACAGCAAGGGTGTGATGCTAATATCAGACAGAAGAGCCTTTAAATCAAAAAAGTTTCCAAGACACTGAGAAGGATATAATATACTCATAAGAGGTTTGCTATATCAGTGATAATTCAATTCCTGATGTGTGTTCTAACATGACTGAACCTTGAAGTCGTTTTTGTAAGTGAATAAGTCGGCCAGAAAAAAAGCAAAATCTGTATAATCCCACTTAGATGAGGTGCTTTAGGGTAGAAAATACAGAGAGACAGAGGCCGGGGAGGAGAGAACAGGAGCTAGGGTTCAGCGGGTAAAGCATGTCACTTGGTATTTCCAGTGCTCTGTAGATAGAGGTGCTGGAGACCACACAGCAGCATGAGTGTGCTCAGCACTACTGGACTGGACATTTACAAAGACTTGGATGGGAAACTGTATGCTGATTAAACATGTCACAACAAAGAAACTTGAAGCACTTAAAATTGTGTTCATCAGTTTTTTGTTACTATAATAAACACCTGAGAACCATTTATAAAGAGAAAAGGGTTATTTTGGCTCACGGTTTTAGAGGTTTCAGTGCGTGGCTGGTTGGCTTCTTTGCTTTAGGGCCTCTGGCAAGGCAGTGCATCATGGTGGGGAGTTCATGGTCAAGCAGATCCACTTACCACATGGCTGAGGAGCAAAAGAGAAAGCAAGAGAGACCAGGACCTCACAGTCCCCTTCCAGGGCATGTCCCAGTGACCTAAGGATATCCCACTAGAACTTACCTCCTAAAGGCCCAACCACTGCCCGATAGCATCATGGGCTGGGGCCTACGCCTCCAATATATGGAACTTTTGGGGCCATTCAAGATCCAAACTACAGCGAGTATGTAATCCCAGAACCATTTTATCACCCCCAAGAGAAAGTCATGCTGATCAGCAGTCACTTCCTCTCCTCCTCTCTGTTCAATGCTGGCAGCCACTAATGTACTTTTTGCCTCTGTGGATATGCCTCAGTTAGTACAAATGGAATTTTATATATATAAGTGTGACTGGTACAGCTCGGGTATGGTTTGAATGTGTCCCACAAAGGTTCATGTGTTGGAAATTTGGTTCCCAATGTGGTGATGTTGAAAGGTACTGGGAACTTTAAGAGGTGGAGCCTAGTAAGAGCTAGTTAGGTCATTGGGGTCACTGCTATTGGAAGGAATTGAAGTTGTTCTAGTGAGACCCCAAATTATTAAAAGGACAGAGCCTGACCCCTGAGTTGCTTTCTGGTTTCCTATTTCTACATGTGATCGTTCCCTTTTGTATGTATCCTGCCATAAAGCTACCTGCCATCCGATGCAGCTAAGGGAGTCCTCACCAGAGCCAGCACCATGCCATTTGGATATCATCTTCCAAAACCAGAACTTAATAAACCTCTTTTCTTTATAAATTACCCAGGCTCAGACATGAGCAATGAAAAATGGACTAATGAAGGAGCCATTTGTGATTGTTGTCTTTCATTTAGTATATTGTTTCCAAGGTTCATCCATGTTATTGTGTGTGTCACTGTTTCACTCGTTTTTTATGGCAGAGTGATATTCATTAGTATGGATATGCCACATTGTATTCATTCTTCAATGGATGCACATTTGGATTGTTTCCACTTTTTGGCTGTAATGTATGTACAGTGCTGCTGTGAACATTCAGATACACCTTTAAGTGAGCATTTTTATTAGTTTACTTCAGTTATACAGGGGGATTCATTGTGTGAGCATGTTTTTAGTTCTCTTGGGCGCTGAGTAATATGGTAACTCTATATTTAACCATTTGAGGAATTTCCAGGCTATTTTCCTACGTGGCTTCAAAATCTTACCTTCCCACTAGGGAAGATGAGGGGATCCGGATTTCTTTGTATCCTCACTAAATGGCTTAAATGGCTTATTGAAGCCATTTAAGTGAGTGAGAAGTGGTCTCTCAATAAGTGGGTTTCTTTGTAACTTAATATTAAGTTAAACAAAGATAATTATTTTCCAGTTTATAAAAAAGTAAAGTTTAATTTTTCTTCTGTAACTATTATTAAATAATTGAAACCTACTATTACTTACACTAGCTCCAGATATTATTTAGTTCTTTAAAAAAAATTACACATGTAGGGCTGGCAGAGTGGTTCAAGGAGTGGTTGAACACCTGCCTAGCAAGCATGAGATCCTTAGTTCGATCCCCAAGTACTGCCAAAACCAAAAAAAAGACACCTGTAAATGTTTCATACATGTTTCTGCTACTCGTTGCTTAAGTTAACTGGAGAAATACTGTTTTCATGTATTTTAGACATAGCTCACAGAACATTGCCTTTGCTGTCATTGTTCATGTTGATCTTAAAATAATTCTGTAGTCAGTATTTTAAGATTGACTCTAATAGGATTAGAAGCATAATTTAAATAGCATTCTAAGTCTTTTAAAAATGTGCATTTGTTGCATTTTAGTATGATCACTCAAATGAATAGTGCAAATTTAAGAAACTAAAAATAAAACTAAAGCTATAATAGGATTATGTTTTGTTCTAATTTTGGTAAGTCACTGTATTGTAAGTAGACGGATACTTGTAAAGAAGAGGCAAGTAATACTTTTAATCATTTCCTTCGATTGTGCCTAGAGCCAAGAAGATTCTTATAATTCAGTAGTACATGGAGAAGGCTATAGAGTTTTGTGAATGCTTCTCTAGGCTGGAAGTCATTCCTGTTTTTTTGATGATTGTCTACGTGAGCTCATACAACTAATCTGACTTAATTTTCTCAAATATTTCCTGAGGATGTATATTAGAGTAAGTTTTAGTTTTGCATAAGCCTTCCATTTTGAATAGTGTAATAGGATTACTCTAGTAAAGATTCTTTCTTTACTCAAGTTGCTGTTTGGGAGTTGAAGTAACTGGGAGTTCTCCATCTACTTTTCTCCTTTGACATTAATGTCACAGTGTTGTGAGCCTCTAAGAGAAGGTCATCAGGTGTTCGTTGAGATTTTGGGTAGGAAAGGTTGTTTTAATTGATAAGTAATCTGTGCATGGCAATACGTGTATGCTCTCTCCTTGTCTGTTAGTAGGGAAGCTGTTCTGACATCAAGGCTTTTTGGTTCTGTGACATACATAACTGGTCAGAATAATAGTGATGTTTCTTCATATAGGTAACCCAGATTTCCTATTTAAAATATGATGGGCTAAATGCATTAAAAACATTGCATTAGTTGCTCAAACGAAAAAGAACACCTTGAATGTCAAGTAGTAGTAACATGATATATTGGATGCTAAAGAATTAGTGGTGACATTGGTGTCTAGAACAAGAAAATGAATGAGAAGGTCCTGATTGGTAATGAGAATGATCATGGTAGAACAGCAGATAATGCATGAGTTGTGAATTCCCTCATTTAATCTAGTAGTTTATGTTTTTCTGGAAATAGTCAAACATCTATTGTCTTTAGATTAAAATTATATGCTGTATTATACATTTTAAAATTTGTTATATGCAATTATATCATCTTTATCACATGTGCTCCATAAGACTCAGCTTTTAGATATTGAGTACTCCTGAAAAAATGTCATAATGAGGATCACTGATGCAACAATGTTGCTCTTGAGGATTTTGTTCCTCATGAAGAAACAGACATCAGGGAAGGAGGTGGAAATGGCAGTGTGGCCAGGCAAGAATATTCCTCTTAGAAATAGATGTATACATGAAGAGAAGAAAATGGTCCCAGCCACTAATAGTTTCCTCTTCAATGTGGGGGATTATGGGTGGTTTTTATTGTCCAACATTTTTCTCTATTTTTGTACTTAAAAAAAAAACAAAGTAAGCATATAGTTGAAATCAAACCAGTATTAATTGCCATGGCAGGTGTCTGTACACATTAGTTTGTTCTCTTTGCTCACCTGCCTTCCATTGGCAATCCCCAAGTTGTTAGGCAAATAAGAATGAACAGATAATAAATATTTCCTCATGGTCATGTCCCTTGCTCTCAGTAGGATTTCTGAAGTATTCCATATCAGACATACTGATATGACCACTTTTTGCTTTATAGAAGGATAGTCTCTGCTTATTGAAGAGAGAGATCATAGTGTCTTTCCTTCCTGAGCAGTTGAAGTGTAAAATGTTGATTCCTCTTCTTTTTTCCTGCACAGAAAGGATCTTGCTTACTTCTCTCTTCTTCCCCTTCCTGGAAGAGATGGATGAAAAAGACAGGAAGGAGAATGGAGCAGAGTTAGCACTAAGGATGGTGTTCCTATCTTGGAGACCTGGTGTCATTTTTAGGAAATCAAGGTATATATCCATAGGGTGTTCTATTTGGGAATTAAGTATAATAAAGTCTTTTGACATTAATTCATTTCTTGGAGCTTTAAGACAAATAACTGTCTCTTTGCAAATTTTTAATCTGAAATCTGTTCTGAAGATTGATGACTTCTCTATAAGATCTTCCCATAACTGTTCCATTAGGACATTAGACTTAGCCAAGTGTGGATGTGTTAATTCTGTTAAATCGACTTCTCCATACACACACACACACACACACACACACACACATACACACACCCAGAAACCTCATTATTCCCTGAAATTTTAATGTTTTTCATTACTTGACTTCTTGTCATATACAATTAGGGAATGTTTAAGGTGTTCTTTTTTTTTTTACTCCCTCCTCCCTTAATTTTTAAGAGCATATCACAAAATGCCTTTTGTGGTTCAGGACAGTCTCTCAGTACCAACTGCTTTAAATATATTCTAGTGAGAAAAGAGGAGATACAGACATAGTAGGTGTTTTATGTATTTTTTCTCTGTTAATTTGGGAGGATAAAATAACTTCTCAGGTCATCTGCCTATTCAGCAAAGTGACATAGTTGGAAAAGTAAGGTTTAAATAGGATAAGGGAGAAATGAGGAAAGCAGGACATATACGCATGTCTAAGTATAAATTATAGGTGTTTGCGGGAAAACAGCCCAGCCCATCTAGGTGAGCACCACCAAGTGCTCTCTTACACCTATAAGATATGAAGAGAGCCAACAATTTACTGATCAATTGAAAATGGTAGGTAAGATAGAGAATTACAAAAATTGATATATATATCCTATAAACATTTAATTTTTTTTAAATTTAAGTCATATATATTGATTGCAGATTGCTATCATCTTTTATGAATAAACAACCTCAAATGCTAATTTCCTGTTCCCAATTCCATTTTCCCTAAAGGATTTCAACATTTGCAAAGCAAACTGAGCATGGAATCCTACCTGAGTTTTAGATTTTTTTTTACAGTTTTATTTTCCAATTTTTAGGCATTTACCTTTCCAAAGTTTTCAGTTTTCTGAAAACATCGATCTCAGTTTTCACATTTACATTTGCATTCACATTTCACAGTATTTAATTAAATGCTAAATTATGTAAGCAAACTGGCATAAAAGTGATGAGAAAGAACACAAGTTTTTATTTTAACTTGGAAAAATAGAATGTGAACCATATTGCCAAAGGAGTAGTCTATTCAACTTGAGCATTGTTGTAGGCTACCATGTGTTTGAAAGGAAATGTAGCCCATAAATACAGTGGAGATTGAGCCCATTTGGGGAGTTTCTGCTGTTTGATTTAGCTGATGGCCTGTCTTCTTCTTTAGGGACAATTAGCTATGATAGGCCTTTATGCTTATAACCTTTAACAACAGTATTTGGTGGGGCCAGTTGGTAAGAAGTTAAATACATACATCCCTATAAGAGGAGAGCAACAGGAGGTCTGATTTTAGAGTTGTGCACTTAACCATTATGCACTCCACTGATTGTCTCCCTTGTGGGAAATATTGGCACTCAAAGTACGTAAGAGTTGAAATGGTGCATACAAAATAATGTTGACTTGTTCTCCAACCACTGGCCTTTCCGTCAGCAGCCAAGTAGTAACATATTGCATCACAAAGACAGGCTGTTGACTTATTTTCTATATTAACTGTTGTACTCTAAAAACAGAGTATGTACTACATTATTTTCAAATATCTCTAGAAGAATTACCAAAACTGATCTTTTGTTAGGATAGCAGTATGTCAGTGAACAAGTAAGAACAGAAAGTATGGAAACCATTTATCCAGATGAAATCTATATAGAATTGTAAATTAATAACAGAACTTTAAAGATAAATGCTTTGTTTTAAATTAGGTTTCAGGGTCTTCTTTCTTGTTGGGATAGCTCAGCCTAGTCTTTAGCCTCACTCAGTTCCCCAAAGGGCCACATAGTGTAAGCTCTGGAATCAGACTAACAAGTTTGTCCAGCCCATATATTTTTTAAATTTCACTTAGTAGCTGTGTGACTTTAGGCAAGTTACCTAACTTCTCTTGTCTCAGTTACTTCATTATGTGTACAAAATTTCTATGAGAATTAAGTAAAGTCATGCAAAGTTCTTACAGCAATGCCTGTTACATAGTACGTACCCAATAAATGATAGCCATCACTATCCTTATCCACCTTGAAAAAGGAGAATAGTGAGGCTGATGTTGAAACCTGCCCTGAAAGATGGATCTAAGGTTGCACTGCCAGAAAGTATGTGGAAAAATAAACAAGAAGTGGGAGAACTAGGGATGGCAGATGTGAAAAAGTAATGTGTGGTCCAGAGTCATTGTCATAGTTCTGGGCTCTACCTCTTAATCATAAAAAGATAAATACTGGGTCGAGGTGGAAATAAAACTAAGTCAAAGAAAGAAAATTACTAAAATGACAAAAATGGATAAGTTAGAACAGAAATGCAGTGGGTTAGGCATGAGAAAGGACTTTATTAAAAATCCAAACAAAATAGGAACTTGTAGCAATCTAACTGAGAAGAAAAAGGGGGAAATGGTTTAAAAACTGAATAGGAACACTTTATTGTTCTACAAAGAGACTGCTATACAAAGTGTTATAACAATATATTTAGAAATTTTGATAAAATATAAAATTTCTTAGCACATGTGAAAATCACTATAAAAGTAGAACAATCTGATTTTGCCACTCTGCTTTGAAAGTCCCTTAAATAACTTCCCATCATTGTTAAGATGAAGATGCAAGCTTTGGCCTTGCCTTTAAATCCTGCAATCTGACCTCTTCCTGCACAGGGCTTTGGGTTCTTTCCAATTAGCCCCGCCCACATGCTAAATTCCCTGCTATTTTACACCAGAACCCTTGCATATCCTATCTGTTTTATGTTGTATCCTTGTTTTTAAGTAGTTAATTTATATTTATCCTTAAATGTCAACTCAGATTTCTTGACCATGGGGAAACTGACCTAGGTTTGGGCTCTGTGCCACGTGCTCTTATAGCTCCTTTTGCTTTTTCTTCTGACACCATTAATAATTATTTCTGGTTATTTATGTCTCTTTCTCCCTGACTGGACAGTACTCTCTGAGGGTAGTTCTTTGTTCCCCCTTGGAATTCTGGTGCCTAGGACATAGGTTTCAATAAATCCTTGCTTAATGATTAAATATCTCTATCGTCAAATAACTTTTTCCATTTCTTTTTTAATTATGAGAATTACAAACTTGTTCCTCAAAAAGAAAAAAAAATGGTTTTATGGAACAAAATTCCAAGCATTTTGGAAAGTAATTTTCTGAGTTAAACTGTTTTATAACATACTTATTTATATAAGGATGGAAAGTTACATAAATATGGAAAGTCCATTTTTCCCCAATCTTGATGACAAAGCATGAGAAGGCAACTATTATAGACCCAGTTCAGTCTTGAATACAAATGGAAAAAACCACTATAAAATTTTAGCAAGTGACATTCAACAGGATATTAAAAAATAATATGCCATAATCAAATAGAATTTATCCCGTGAATGAAACAATTTGGGTAGATATTAGGTGAAAGAGGCAAAATCATAGTCATCTTAACCTATGTCAGAAAAGGCTGATAAAAACTTAATAGTCATTCTTCCTTAATTCTTGAAGACTACTCTAGTCAAGCCAGTAGTCAATATCATGTTATTTGGTGAACAGTAAGAAAATTTCTGTGAAAACAGAATAAAACGAAGCTCAATAACAGACCACCATTAGTTACCACTTATTGTCAAGTTCTGGATAATGCAATAAAACATAACAGAAATTAGAAGCAGAACTTTTGGAAGAAAGGAGATAATAGTTCCCATTATTTGTAAGCAGAACGGTTGTCTCTAGAAACCAAAGACAAAATGAAACAAATATTAAAATTAGTAAGAATAGGAACTAATATGAAAGAGGTTGGATAAAAGATAAACTTGGTGATTTTTCTATAGTGTAACAAATTAGCAAATATAATGAAAAATGCTCTATTTGTGATAGCATCAGGAAACACCATAATGAAAAAAATATGGTAAGTAAATGAAAACAATTATACAATTCTATAAAAAGGTATAAAAGAGAATTTAAATGACAAGTCATACCATGATCCTGAATGAGATGAAAGAATAAAAATGCAAATGCTTTCTAAGTTGTATTACAGATTCACTGTGCCAAAATACCAAAAATTATTTCTTTTGAAATTTGACCAGATTTCCATTCATTTAGAAGAGTAAATGTATGATGAAAACTAAGACAAAGAAAAAAACAAAACAAAACTAAGACAAAGAGCCAGGGGTGGTGGTACACCCCTGTGATCCTAGCACTGGGGGTGGTAGGGGGATACCAAATACCATGTTTTGTAAAGCAACAAAGTTGTGACTAATAACAGATTAAACTTAAAAATCAAGCAATTAACTTCATAAAACAAAAGGTACACAAATAACAAATCAGGCAAATAACATAAAAACACACTTTTGGGAATGTGTAAAGTTTAAAAGCATGATAATACCACATGTTAACAAGAGTGCAGAAGCCTCAAACATTGCAGATGGATGTGTGTAAAAATGTCACAGTTGCCTTCGAAAACTGTTTAGCAATTCTTGCAGGGGACTATGGGCCTATGGTCCTTACAAGATCTGGCTCACAAGTAGCTCCTCTGACCTCATTTTCTGCTGCTCTCCACCTCATGCACTACAAGTGTATTACCTTCCTTGCCTTTCCTTGAACACGCCAGGTAGACCCCTACTTCAGGGACTTTGACCTTGCTGTTGCCTTCCCTGTAATATTTTCCCTGCATATATCCTCAAGGCTTATTCCATGACCTCCTTCATCTCTATTTGCATACTACCTTCTTTGACTCCACTTTTGAATATCACTGCAGACCCCCCCATACTCCACCTCTCCCTTTCCTACCCATTCCCATAGCACTTACCCCCAGCTAACATGGCTTGTCGCTTATTTCTTTTGTTTGCTGTTCTTTTCTCTCTCTCTAGTGTATAAACTCAGTGATGGCAGGGCATTTTGTACTTACTCCCATCCCAAGTCTTTTCATTGTGTCTGGTACACAGTGGATGTTCAACATGTATTTGCAGAATGAGTGAAATGCTTTAACTTGTACTGTGTGCAAATCAAGCTCAAAATCAAACTTACTGAATAGGAAGGGTAAACTTTTGAAACTAGTTATTTGTAAAATTGCTATTTTTTGTATTGTTCAATGGATGCTCTAAGTTTAAAATACAGAATTTTAAAGAATTTATAGAAATGGGGAATTAATTTGTTATGCAGCACTTTATGTTGTAAAATTAGGTAGCTGGACAGAATGATTTTTTTGTTCTAAAGTCTGAGGCACCCTGTAACATGAATCCTTTGTGATTTTGAGATGCCGAGAAACTTTCCTTTTGTTTCTCTCTTAAATGGAGAGGTTGGTACCATTGTTTGCTTGTCATTATTCCTTTTTAAAAATTCCTATAGCTCTGGAACCTAGTTTGGCAAGGAAGACGTTAACACTAGGAAAAGGGTAGTATCAGTTAGGGAAACAGAGTTTATCCCAGCAGCTGGGTTGGGAAGGGGAAAAATAAATAAAGTCAGTTTCAAATGACTTAAGAATGGCCAGGATGTAACCAGAGGGGAATGTGGACACACTTCTTTTGTCCACTAGTGAAGGAATTCGATGGAGGCTCTGCCACAGAAATGGGTTTCAAATTATAAATGTAAGTCAGAAGAAAGTAAATGTGATATACATTTTGTGGTTAGCAACGTCTCTATTCCACATATAGATGAATTTAAACACTTTTAATGACTTTAGTGATGCAGATGACAGCTCTCATAGAAAACCTTTATGTTCTGTCTTACTAAAGGGTGTTATTACTAAAAAGTGAGGAGGAAAAAGTATACTTTCATCTTCTAAAATGGAGTCCTTATGGTTTTAAGTTTCAAGGTAGAATTGGTTGTTGGACTTGAGATGTTATTAAGCTTCACCTGTTCGTGTTTTTAAGGGTGTAACTAGTTCCATATGCTTATCCTTCTGTCAGTTGTTTCACTAATTTTGGAAAGCATGTAATGCTGGGGTCATTATATATGCCTCATAGGATTATTGTTTTATTTTGGTTTTCTATCAAGGATTCAAAAGAAGAAATATCTTAGATATTTTTAGTACAACAGTATTGTTTAGATAGAATACCTAGATAATTGTTTAAAAACAATAATGTCAGTAACTCATTCACAACCTGTAGAGCACAACCATAGGTTGTTTTTTGTGGAAGCACAGATTTTGTTAAGTAAATTCATCCTAAGGCTTTCCAAGCTCCCTTGCATGTATTGGTTGGGTTTGCAAAGTTGGTTGGGTGGTGTGCAGTCATGGATCAGGGGAAGAGAAAGAGCCTGATCAGCCCTCTACCTTGTCCTGAGCCATATTCTTTTTCTCAGTGGAATTAAATCAATATGAATGTTGAAAGAGATCAAAATTTCACAGCTTTTCATTTGCTTGGTATTTGTAAATAGGCTTTTCTTTTGGGAAAGGAACTTGGAGGGAGGAAAAGATATATTTTCTCTCTCCCCCTCCCTTCTCTCTCTCTCTCTCTCCCTTCCTCCTTCCCTCCCTTCTCCCTCTTTCCCTTCCTCCTTCCCTCTCTTCTCCCTCTCTCCCTCCTTTCTTTCCTTCTTCCTCCCTCTTTCCCTTCTTCTTTCCCTCCCTTCTCCCTCCTTCTCTCCCTTCCTCCCTCCCTCCCTTCTCCCTTCCTCCTTCCCTCCCCTCTCCTCTCTCTCTTTTAAAGTACTCCTTCAGTTTCCCATTTGATTCTTACAGATTAAGCATACTGATAATGATATTTGAATCTGAGGTAATAATTGATTGTCTTCCTTATTCAGTTAGGATTATCAACTTAAGTGTGGGAGTGAAGGCCATGTGTTACCCAGTACTTGTCATCTTGTCCTCAATGAGGAATGTGTAGTCATTTTATGGATTCCCTTTTGTCCATATTTGTTGAGTATTTTTGTCCAATATTTGTTGAGTACTTAATTAATGGCTAGTCTTGTTCTCAGTGGTAGGAATATTTCTATGCTTAAGAAGATTACATTACAGAGGGAGCAAAAAGGTACCAAACCATACATAAATAAAATATTTTAATTATCAGTAAGGTGAACATGGAGAAGGTCAAATAGGTTGATTACCAGTGGACAGAGTATGGCAAGAGCTGTTTAGCTTGAGTCAGAAAAGCAGTCACTGAGTAGGTGATGTTTGCATTGAGTTCTGAGGGATGAGGAGAGAAGGCAGTCATAAGAGGACCTGCTCTTAGAGCATTCCCAGCAGAAGGAACTACAAGGTGGCAGTGAGCTTGTTATGTTTAAGGACAGAAAGGAGGTAAGTGTAACTTAAGAAATAGGAACAAGGAAGAGAGTGATAAATGGTAACCTCAGAAAGCAGCAAGGGTCAGGTGCCTGAGAAACTTGTGGGCTGTAGGAAGGAGTTTGGGGTTTCACATATGTGGTGGAGCCAGGTGTGGTGGTGCGTGCCTCTAATCCCAGCACTCAGGAGGCTGAGACAGGAGTGTCTCAAGGCTGGACCAGCCTGGACTACATAATGAGACTTTGTCTCAAAAAAAAAACCTAAAACCAAAAACATTAAAAAAATGTGTGATGGAAAACCTTCGGACAGTTTTTGTTTGTTTGATTGCTTTTCAAAAGACAGACAAGAAGAAGGCAAAAATGGAAGTAGAAAGACCAGGTAGGACCCTGTTGCTTGTGGTAGTGGCTTGAGTCCAGGTGGTGGTAGAAGAGACTCGGGGTATATTTAGGTGGTAAAGTCCGCAAACTTGACTGATAGATTGGAGTGGTATTGAAGAGTCAAGGATGAATCATCATTTGGTCTGTAATGAAGTACATAGTGGTTGCTGAAGTGGGAAAGTCTTGAGGTTGGAGGTGCAGGCATGACTTGAGAACACTCTCTTTGTTTTGGCTAGATTAACCTTCACTACACCAAGCAAAATAGCATCATTTCCCATCTGAATCCACTGTACCACTTTTACTTTGCATTTTTATTTTTAAATTATTTTACAAATAATTTATAGAACTAAGTACATGCGAATAATAAAAAAAAATCTATATTAGAAATTTTAATAATTTAAGTAGCAAACCCAACTTTTAATTCTGTATTTTCCTGGTTTTTAAGGCAAGTACATATTTAAAAGTAAGAGAAAGTTCATTGACTATAATTCACTGCCTGTTAACTGCCATCCACAAACCTGGAACATATGCATTGGGGAAATACTGATTGCCAGAATTAAAACCTGTCTCAAATAGGCTCTCACTTATCATTACTTCTGGCTCTTGTATTTTCATCATTAAAAGGCATTACTGTTTGTTTCTTTGTTTGAGGTAGGATCCTGCTTTGTAGCCCAGGCTGGCCTTGAACTCCTAATCTTCCTACCGTGGCTTCCTGAGTGCTAGGATTACAAGTGTCTACCATGCCCGGCCAAAAGCCAGTATTTTTTAATACTAATGATTTTGTTGAAGAAAGGATGACCAGTTTAAAAAACATTTTTATTTATTGGGGTTTTTTAAACTTCAATTTGAATGATCAAGCCAATGAACTTTTCAAAATCATCTGTTCCCTTTTATATAACAATCTGAATCTACCTATGAGCTTTATCAAGTGAATTTTGCTGAACAGACATCATAAAAAGATGAAAGAATACTACCACATATTCTTTTAGCTAAATGGGAGGGCCCAGGGTCTCATAACATATTGCCTGGTAAAATTTCTTATTGATTGACTAATTGATTGAATACTATATATTTTAGTCTTTATATATATGTGTATATCTATATAACATTCATTGCTTCTTAAGTTTGAGAAAATTCATGTAAGATGTCATCAAATAAAAATGGGTAATCTGAGATTTTACTGCTCCTGCTTTTTTAGATTCATCATCTCTTGTCAGCTTTCTTCTCTTTGCCTTTATGGGTGGAAAATGAAATATTTTCTCAACTGTGTTCACTGAAACTCAAAAAATTCAGGGATGATTATCTTCAGACTTCTTTTTTTTGCAATTTTATTTATTTTTTTTATTCATATGTGCATACAATGTTTGGGTCATTTCTCCCCCCTCCCCTCACCCCCTCCCTTACCACCCACCCTGTCCCCTCCATCTCCCCCCCACCCCCTCGATACGCAGCAGAAACTATTTTGCCCTTATCTCTAATTTTGTTGAAGAGAGAGTATAAGCAATAATAGGAAGGACCAAGGGTTTTTGCTAGTTGAGACAAGGATAGCTATACAGGGAGTTGACTCACATTGATTTCCCATGTGTGTTACCTTCTAGGTTAATGCTTCTTGATCTAACTTTTTCTCCAGTTCCTGGTCCCCTTCTTCTATTGGCCTCAGTTGCTTTTAAGGTATCTGTTTTAGTTTCCTTCAGACTTCTTTTTAAAAGATGAGGCAAGGCTTGGGTAATTCAATACAAAACTGAAGGATGGCTTAGCAGTACAGCATCCTTTTGAGTGATTTTATTCTTCCGTTCTCTTATTATTTAAGATTTTATAAAAGTATGGCTGGGAATAATTGATAAATAGTGATGAAATAATGTCAGGATGACATGATGTTCAGATATAGGAAAAATAAGATCACTGAGGCCCCATACTATAGCTTAGATTAATAAAAAGAGTCCAGTAGACTCACATGGTACTTTTATTCTAAGATAAAATGAGTATTTCTGTTTTAGAAAAGAAGTAAAATTTCCCTTTGCTCTTTTGAAGACCTCTAAGAAGGAGTAAAATCATAAGATATTCCTTTCAAATAGGACTGCTCAGAAACGAAATTTAAGAATGAAATATTGGACCCAGATGGTACTAGAGGGGTTAAATTTGAAATGTTTGTTGGCTCTCCTAGTAAAGATGGAAGTGGTTGTCTGTAGGAGCCTGGAGCTTAGATCATAGTCTGAAAGACTCTAGCACACATGGTATTTAAAGCCTCTAGTCTAGATGGGATCACCTGGGAAGAGAGTGTAAACTGAAAAGAGAAGAGGACTGTGAATAAAGCTCTGTGGCACACTGGGCTTTAGACATGAGGTATATGAAAAAAGACACTGTGTAACCAGTGGGGTAGGAACCTGTAATTCACTAGAAGAACTCAACTGGGTCAAAGATGCTGGGAGATAATTTTTTTGTCTAAAGAAGTGAGGTCAGGGAAGTTTGACCATTGCCGTTTTTTGTTTTTTTTTTTTTTTTTTAATATAAGGATCTTTGACAACCTTTTATTGATGTGCCTGAGGCCAAAAGCTTGTTTATATTGGTTGAAATGAGGAAGTAGAGATAAGCAGTAGAGGTACCTTTTCCATGAAATTTTGATGTGAAAAAGGAGTAAAGAAATTGTAGTTGATAGGTAGGAGTTACTGAGTTTAGCTCCTTGCCCCGCCCCTTTCTCCTGTGCAAGTTCAGTATTCCGCCCCCACCCCCACCCCTGTCTGTTTGATTATAGTTCGCTGTTTGTCTTTCAGTTTTTTTTTTTTATTCATATGTGCATACAAGGCTTGGGTCATTTCTCCCCCCTGCCCCCACCCCCTCCCTTACCACTCCCCCCCCCAATACCCAGCAGAAACTATTTTGCCCTTATCTCTAATTTTGTTGTAGAGAGAGTATAAGCAATAATAGGAAGGAACAAGGGATTTTGCTGGTTGAGATAAGGATAGCTATACAGGGCATTGACTCACATTGATTTCCTGTGCGTGGGTGTTACCGTCTAGGTTAATTCTTTTTGATCTAACCTTTTCTCTAGTACCTGTTCCCCTTTTCCTATTGGCCTCAGTTGCTTTTAAGGTATCTGCTTTAGTTTCTATGCTTTAAGGGCAACAAATGCTAGCTAGTTTTTTAGTTGTCTTACCTATCCTCACCCTAGGAGTTTCTTTTAATCCACTTTAGGAGACTGAAAGAATTTGGAGAACCTGGAATTGGGGACATGAGATATTGGCGCTTTAACACAGTACGGTTCTATTGTAATACCCTCGTATTAATACTCTCTAGGGTGTAAAGGAGTAGCCTTTGCTGAATCCCTTTTTTGCCCACTCTTTTTTGGTGTTAAAAAAATCCTGTTAGTGTTTTTATTTGCCCTTTGCCTGTCGGAAACATGAAACAGTGAGTACTGGCCTATCTGTATGATTTTATGATGAAAATCAGTAGGGAAAAATTGAAATCTTTGTTAAGTAAATCCCAGTAGTCTTTAAGTGAAATGTACTTGCTAGGTACATTTCCTTATCTTTTGGGGCTCATTGAACTGTCAAAATTTCTATCTAAATAAGATGAATCAAAATAACACTTAATTTAGAATAGTCTAAAATTAGAATCTAGCATATTATTTTCTTATATGAATGTTGCTTAGAATTATAAAAAACAAAGGTTCTGAAAGATATTTTATAAATTCTGAGTAACAAATAATTAAAATGGAGGAAAGTCTTGAAAATCTTTACTGTAGAAACTGATTTACCAAAAATTTATTAAAAGGTCTAACTTAGAATAGTGAGAACTTGTACTTGAAACATGATCTTCAGTACTTTTCTCTGCTTCCTTAAAAAAATATTGTTCTTCTGTAGAGAGTGTAAAAGTTATATCTAGTGAGGTTGACTGATTACTTCTCCACGTTTTCCTATTTATTACTGTACGTTTAGAATGTTTTTTTGAAAAAATTTCATTGTTTGGGATGTATAGTTGTGTCTGCCTCATTATTTTATGATTCAAGGGAATCAAAATGTCTTCTTTACAACTTTTCATCTTTATTTTTTGGCTTGCTTATTCTGTGTTAAACTCTTAATCCTTCTGTGTTATATGTGATAACTCAATCGTGTAAGCCTGCTTAGATAATAAGACTTTCTAGAACAGTTCTAAGTACTATTCCTGGAACTCAGTGGCAGTTAAACAACACAGATGTCTTTTGGCTCTTGAAATTGTCATGGTTGGTTTCTAGTGAAATGAGATCATTGGATGCAGAAATTTAGTATAATTGTCAAAAATCCCTCAGATGAATGTCCGAATGTAGTTTTTAGAACTCTCCAAAAAAGCAATATCTCAAAATTAGTGAAAATACAAGGTCTTGAGTGTTGATGATGGTAAAACGGTCAGTTAAGCTTATTTGAGTTGATATTATTTTACATGTTTATGCTCCTAAATTTTGTATTTTAACATTTAGCCTCTTTAACTGAACATATAGCTTCTTTGATTCTCTCCTTTCTCCTCTGTCAACGCTGACTTTGTCCTTCCTTAAGTTTTGCCACAAGTTTAGTGAGACAAGGCTTCTTCTTTAGTGACTCTCTAGCAGTGTTGCATCATGGGCTCTAACACAGTTCAGAATTTAGTCTCTGCCTGGGTTTTGGCCCATTCCATGTCTTCAGCAATCCTGAATTACTCATAGTTTTCTTACTACGCTCTGAAACTCCTAGACCTTTTGTCATGGCTTTGTTCCTTTTTCCCATAGCCACTATCTCCCAGCCTGTTGGTCTGGCAGATTGCTGTTTATCATTTCTACTTCGGCTAAAAAATCTCCTCCTCAATGTCATTGTTAAACAATTTTCTTCTCCTTAGACTTACAGTGGCTACAGAGCACCTTCACATGTGACTACGACAACTGAGTAATGGAGCTGTGATGACATCAATTAAGCCACATGTGACTAGAAGCTACTTTGCTGGGCAGCAAGCTCATAACTTTGGTAGTGTGCCAGTTGGTAAAGAATTGGTAAAGATCACAGTGTTTCCAATGAAAACTTAGCATCTGCATTGAGATGTGTGCAAGTGTGAAGAACATGCATTTTGAAGATATACTATCCCCCAAAAGAAAACATTGTATATTTTAAAATATTACTATCATGATACAGTCAGAATATATTTGGTTAAATAGAATATATTATTAAAAATAATTTTACCTGTATTATTTTACTTTTTTAAAAAATGTAGGTACTAGGAGGTTTAAAAGTATTCATATGACTCGCATATGTAGCCCCCTATTTCTATAGGACAGTGATGCTGTGACTTGGAGTTTCTTTTGGGTGAAGACCTTATCTTTTGCTTTAAATCCAATTATTGTGTCTTAAATATAATAGGTACTTAATGAGCACTTGTTGAATTTATGAAATAAGTAGTCCAGAAATTATAACCACAAGCCTTTTGAAGAATTGAAGTTTATATTAAATTAAAGCAGGTGATTTTGCAAGACCTCAGGTTTCATAGTATGTTTTCATATCTGATTGGTATATTCATAAACATATCCACATGAAGAGGAAGAGAGACCTAAGAAGATAATGGTAGTAACACTTTTTCTGAGCCAAATTTTATTAATAGCTGAATCATTAAGTCCTCATAAAAGCATCTGTAAGCCAAATTCTTTTAATAATCCCCATTTACAAGAAGCTGAAGGAGAGATTAAGTAACTTGGCCAAGAAACAGAAATACTAAGTGGTGGAACTGTACTTTGAATTCAGGTCACGAGTATGCTAGGGAGATGTAAAGCATTTAATTTTAACTTAAGTTATTTAATTGCCCTCAAGTTATGGAAGGACTTGTGTGAAAGAACCCTGGGCAGCACTGGACTTGGGGGCCGAGGATGTTTCCTTTGCTTTCCTGGAATGAAGAAAGTTCATTTAAGACTTAAAGTCTAATTTTAATGTAAGATTTATTAGTGGTAAGCAATCAAATTCTTCATTTTTGTCTATTCATATAAACTTGTATGTTTAATCATTTTTCACAGCTTTCAAAAAAGATTGCCACTGGTAGGGTACAAGTGGAGATTATCATTTGACTTCTGGAAAAATTAAATGATTGCTTATACAGTGGTATGAGGAGCCAAGCTTCCCTCATGTGTTAATACAGGAGATTTCTGCTCTGGAACAGACTTAAAATACTTTCCTTCTGGGGATGAAGCAAAAAGGCAAGAATATAAGTTTATTTCCCCTCAGCTTTCTATTAATATTTCCCATGGAAAATTTTACTCTAATTGTAAATCTAGAATATTATTATTCAGAATAAATCTTATCAAATGAATAGTCATGAAGCACTGGTGTACAATATCCAAGGGAAATACATTCTTTTTCATCTTTAACATGCTGACACAAATTCCCATATATGCAGAGTTTATTAATTTTTTTTCTATTCACATGATTCTTTTCAGTAGTGACATACCTTCTGAGAATTCATACATTTGTAAGGGCATTCAGGAAAGTTTAGCTTGAAAAAGGTGCCATCAAAAGATTCAGATGGTAGGAAGTGAGCTAACTTGCAGGCATTAGCATTTTGCATGCAGAAAGCAGGTTTTTTTCTTTTGCTTGCATAAGTCTGAACTGGCAGGCAGTTCTGGACATTGGGCAGCTCTATTCTGTACTGCCATCCAGAGACCTTGTTCCTTCTGCCTTGTTACTTCTTGTTGCTTTATCATCCTGTGTGGAGTGAATCTTGTCCGTAGAGATGAACCTAAATTACCGCCACCAGACCACATTCACGTTCTAGTTTGTGAGAAAAGGGGAAAAAAAAATAAGTGGAATTAAGCAGCTTTTTCAAAAGTATGTGACCTAGAGGTTACCAGTCTGCAAGTGAGTCCCAGAGTGAAGGTGTTACATTTTTAAAAGAAAGAAGAATGATTACTGGACCACTCCATCTCTACCATGTGAATAATTCCTATTTATTCAGCACCTGTTGTATGTTAGACGTTGTGCTAAGAGCTTTATCCATTTTCTCTTACTCAGTTCTCATGTCTGAGACACAGAAATGAGACTCTCAAATTAGGCTATCCACAAGGAAAGTAGCAGAGTGGGATTAGATTCCCAAAGACCACATTATTTCTTTTATGCGTGCTTGAGAGATTAATTAGATTAACTAGAATAGATCAAGATTTGGGGTCCAAGCAGCCTGGAATAAGTTGCTAACAGAGACCAGAAAGTTGAATAGTTTCGAGTGGGATGATCAGGAATGTCTTCTAAATTTAAGGTACCTGTCTATATCCCAGTGAAGATGTGGAATGTAGGCAGTTGTATATATGAACCATGAGTTTATGGCTTAGCATTTAGTTCCACAGCCCTCAGTGTATAGGTGGTATTTAAAACAATGGTTTAAATCAGGGAGAGTAGATAGGTTCAAAGACTGTGCCCTGAGGTATTCCATTCTTTTCAGAGACCTGGGAGATGATAAGGAAGTAGAAAAGATTGCTTTTATGAATGAATTTATATTCCTCTCATCAGCTTTTCCATGTCTCTCTTTCTGACTCTTGCACACAGAATGGCCCACTTTCTGTTGTATGGTGTAACTTTTCGTTTCCTCCTTTGTTGAGTTATAATTGACAAATGAAAATTATACATATGTAAAGTATATGGAATGTTCTGTGCTTGTGAAATAAGCCAGCCACAGAAGATAAAGCAAGGTGATGGATATGCTAATTAGCTTGATGGTGGTAATCACTTCACATTATACACAGATAGTAAAACAGGTTATTAGGTTCATCCATGTTGTTGCCAATGACAGGAATTCCCTGTGTTTTAAGGCTGAATAAGATTCTATTACCTATTAGTTTTGTATGTTTGTTTCAGTGCAATCTCATTTGTATATTTTCCCCCTGTGCTTTGCAGATCATATCCAAAAACCATTGCCTAGATGAATGTGTTTCCATATGTTTTCTTTTAGTAGTCTTGCAACATTAATCTGTTTGAATTGATTTGCACATATGGTGTGAGGTAAGGGTCTGAATTCATCCTTCTATGTGGGTATATCCAGCTTAACACAATTTAATGAAGAGACTATCCTTTTCTCATTGTGTATGTTGGCCTCTTTGTGAAAAATCAAATGACTAGAAATGTTAGAATTGATTTCTAGGCGCTCTGTTCTGTTTTATTGGTCTATGCATCTGTTTTTATGCCAGTCCCAAACCATTTTGATTCCTGTATATTTATAGTATGTTTTGAAGTCAAGTAGTGATGCTGCCTGTATTGTTCTTGCTAAGGATTTCTGTGGCTGTTAAGGGTTTTTTATTTTATTTTGTTTTGTTTTTGTGGTTCCATATGGATTTTTTTCCTTTTACTTCCTCTTTTCTTTTTTTGGTGATTCTGGGTATCAAACCCCGAGCTCTATGCATCCTAGATAAGCAATGTACTACTGAGCTATAGCTCCAGTCTTCCCTCACACCTTTTTCTGAGAAAGGGTCTTGTTATGTAGCCCAGGCTGATCATGAACTTGCAGTTCTCCTGCCTCAGCCCCCTAAGTGCTGGGATTATAGACATGCACCACTCTGCCTGCCTGGATTGTATTTTCTATTTCTGTGAAAAATATCATTGGAATTTTTATAGGAATCACTTTAAGTCTGTAAATTGCTTTGGGTGGCACTGACATTTTAATGATATGAATTCTTTAATCCATGAACATGGGATATCTATTTATGTATTTGTTCAATTTTCAGTTTCTTTCATTAGTGTGTTCCAGTTTTCAGTGTACTGATCTTTTCTGTCCTTTATTAATTTTATTCTTAGGTATTATTATTTAATAAGTTCCATGTAAGTAGTATTACTTTCTTCATTTCTTTTTCAGATAGTCCATTCTTAGAAAACAAAAACACAACTGATTTTTGAATGTTGATTTTATTTCTATAACTGTTTTGCTTCTGTGGTGCTGGGGATCAAACAAGGACTTACATTAAATTAGCATAATTATCACTCTAATAAATTAATATAGACATAACATTTTATGCAATAAAGACTCCTCATTTAACTTTTCCCACCTATCTTGATAAAATCATTTATAGCTTATCTACTCATGATCAAGGATCCCCCTTATGTTTAGTTGGCGTGTCATTTTGGTCTCCTTTAAATTAGAATAGTTTCCTTTTTTTTTATTTGGAGGCTAAGAGAGTCTTCCATGCTACCATTGTTATTTTTGGGTACCCAGTTGTTCTGCAAATGTTCCTCAATTTGGACTCATTTAATTGTTTCCTCATGATTAGATTTGGATTAAATATTTTTGGCAAGAATACATCAGGATATTGTCAAATGAGCTAGCTTTATTATTGGTGTTATTAAGTTTGATCATTTCATTGAGGTGAAAATGATTATTAAAAATCATAATCTCTGAATTAGTAATAGTCCCTACATGTTAAATGATGTGTCCAAGTATGTTTTTCTTTAAAATATGTAACTAGTACTGGAATCATTTTCCAATTATAGATTGTTTCAAAGAGGTTTTATAAGTACTATTCATATTTTATAAATTGATAACTGGCTTCTCAGTTAACATGTCCCCCAATAACTCTATTTTAGTTAGGAGCCTTTTCCCTTTAATTTTGATTACTTAGTCATACTCTTTTTTGGGTAGCACTGGGGTTTGAACTCAGGGCTTCAATGCTTGCTCGGCAGGCCACTCCACCAGCTCCCCCTAGTCATCCATTCTTTTTTTTTTTTTTCTTGTACCCAGATGCTTTCTGCATTTTATTCATTCTTAATGAGAGTCAAATAAATGAGTTTTGTTGATAATGGTTTAAGCTGGCTAGATTTTGTTTATTTACTTGTTTTGGTTATTTTTAAAAGTCACCCATTTCAGATCTGCTATGCTAGCTTAAACATATCCTCATAAAAGGACCATGCATTTAAAGAAAAACAAAACAAACATTTACCTTGGAAAGAATCATCACAGTGTTTTGTTATTACTCTAATTTTCCAAAGTTTTCATAGGGATTAATTGTTGTAAAGTACCTCTTCAGCTACATTGTCTGCATTTCCTTTAAGAGATGTGAAACAACTGGAGACAGTTGTAACGGCTAAGTGATGAGAAACAGTAGAAAATACATGAACTAAGAAAACCATAGAAGATCTAAATTTTTAAGAAACTCACATGTCAGACTCTCATGTACATGTAACACTTAATAGATAAGCCCATATGCTTTATAGAATTCAAGAAGATATTTACTTTGTAGATTTTCAGAGAATATAGTGTTTTTACTTTTTTAAAGATGCTGTACCTTTTTTTAATGTATTTATTACTTTTTTTTTTTTTGGTGTCATTGGGGTTTGAGCTCAGGGCTTTGCACTTGCAAGGCAGGTATTCTACTACTTGATCCACACCTCTAGCTTTTTTTTGTGTATTATTTTTGGGATAGAGTGTCGTTTTATGCCCCGGCCAACCTGGACCATGATCCTTCTATTTGTGCTTCCCTAAGTAGCAGGGGATGACAGGCAGGCACCACCACAGCCATTGGTTGAACTGGAGTCTTGTGAACTCTCCCCTACCCCCAGCCTCAAACAGTGATCCTCCCAATCTCTGCCAACCAGAGTAGCTAGGATTACAGGCTTGAGCCACCATGCCCAGCCTGTACCGTCACTTTTAATGTCAGTTTATAATGCATAGTCAAACTTCATTAAGTCTATGAAGATAAGTTATACATAGAAGGAACCAAATCCGATTAAGATCATTTTGTTTATACAACATCATTACCAAATAAACTGAATAATGCATTTATCCCCAAAGTTTGTGTTTGTTATCAGGGATATAAAGGCATTTACAGACTAATAAATAGACTTATAAGTAGAGTAATAAAATAGAAAAAGAAGTATAAATATTTATTAGCAAACTCTGACAAAGCATTATGAAAAATATCATAGAAGCACAGAGAGCTCAGCTAACTATTATATTAAAATGAAGCTTTATTATATGACTTCATAAAGCAAAACAACTGACAACATTAGGCCTGCTGTGCTTCTCAGAGGTTTTTGTCTTTGGCAGTCGGCTATGCCGTACATAGCAGTTCCTAGATTTTCTTTAACCTGGCAGATAAACATGACTGATGATTTTGAAGCTTTTAGTGATTGGCATCTTTTGGGGAACTTTTTGTTTACCTTTTAGCTTAATAGTCTGCTAAAGGAATTGTGCTTTAATTTGTTTCTTGGCAGTTTGTTGTTTATTTTTTTGGCAGTACTGGGGTTTGAACTCAGGGCTTTGAGATTGCTAGTCAGGTTCTCTACCACTTGAACCACTCTGCCAGGTTTAATTTGCTTCTTTTTGGCTTCTTGTTAATACTTTTTATGATTTCCAAATATTTCAACTTCAATATTGAAAAATAATAAACATTTTTAGGTAAATGTTATACTGTAATTGGTAAGTACTCAAAATTTGCTGCAGTTTGTCTTTGCCAAGGGTAAGGTTTTGATCAATATAAATAGAATTATCCTACATCTTGTTGGTTGCATTTTGGGGTTTGCATTAGGAATTAAGTAAGCCATGTGATAGATAGATTGATAGAGGCTTACGATAGCACACAGTCTGTAAAGTTCCCTACACGTTTGTTAAATGTGACTGTCAGCACTGAGTAAACCAGTGAGCAAATTGTTCTCCAAACCCAAGAAAGGATCTGCAAAGTCTTTAAAATGTCAGCAACGGAGCAAACCTGTGTTCTGATGAAATAACACTGCTAATTAATTCTTTTCTTATTTTTGTAGCCCTTTATTTATCTGCTAATTGATCTAAAAATTTCTCAGTGTAATCATGCTTGCATTTTTACTGTGAATTTTTAAATCTGGTTTCCCTCCTCACATTGAGCCAGTTTTCAAGTGGTTAAATTATCAACATGTTTAAATATTTGCATTTATGGTTTTCCAAATTATTGCTTGGTTTGGGGATAGCATTAATTACCAAAGAAAATCCAATCCTTAATAAACAAGTAAATTTGTTGGCTGGGCACATTTTTTAAAAGTAATTTTTATCTAGGCCACATTATCCTTCAAGATACATGATCTATTGATTAGGGCTTCTTAAATCTCTTGTAAAATGCGTTATATTGTCTGGCCTGAATATTATATTATCTAAATAAAACAATTTAACTAGAGCTTAATTGGTTGAAGCAGATTCAAAAAAAAGTGCTAAATTTTAATTTTCTCAATACTGTGTCTTTTTCAATCTTCAGGTTCATTAACTTAGATAATTTGAAAATTATTCCAATTATTACCTAATATATAAACTAGAATTCTTTAAACTAGATTTGGAGTAGCATTTTATCCATACAGTAATTTTCTCTTTACATCTATTATGTTATATATTCATGTGTGTGCACATACATTATATAAATGCTATTTTTCTATGACATTGAAGTCAAAAGTTATGTTTTCCTTACCTTTGTATCTCTGGTACCATCAATATTCACTAGAGGTAAGGGAAGAAGGAAATGAACAATCTTAAGGTACTAAGCGTGTCACACTCAAGTTATTATTAAATCTAATTTCCAGTCTTATATATTTGCTTAATTTGATTATTTCAACTAGGAAACAGGAATGTGAAAAATGTGACTGAAAATGAAATGGTGAGGTCTGGAGAGGTAGTAAGTATCTCATCACTGTCAATGAGTAAGTGCAGGTTAGGTTATTATTTGATAGTGATATTGAAGACCAGTGTCCCTGTAATGGATGACATATAGTATTTTGTTTATTTTCATATTTCTATGAAAAGTCTGTTTACTTTAATAATTAGAATGTCAAGATTTTGCAGTGTATAGAGTCAAAAATGAGAGAATAAAAAGAACCAGATGTTTAAAAAGGAGGGAGATGCTTAACAAAATGCAGTTTAAAAAGGATTTCCCAGATTTTTATTTCTTCCTTTATTTTTAAAGGAAGAAACTTTGATATTAAAAATACTCTGTAGGGAATCTTAGTTAAACAATAAATCTGGAAGCTGAACAAGGATAAAAAGGAAAAAAAAGAATTTTGCCTGTATAAAAGTTAAAACTTATATTGTAAAAACAAAATTAAAAGTTCACAACAAATTTGAAAAATAAGATATTTGTGACAGAGATGCCAGGAAAAGGGTTCGTTCTATAATATGCAAACAGCTCTTACAATTTGATAAGAAGGCAACTCAATAAGAAAATAATCAAAGTATATGAATAGGCAGTTTCAAAAGAGTAGGTTCAGGTGTTAATAATTTTTCAAAAGATACTCAGACTTATTAGCAGTTAGGGCATTGAAAATCAACATCAAACTCTTACTTTACATCCATAAGATTGACAAACATTAAAGTTATCAAAAACAACTGTTATTTGGGGGAAGTTATTTGAATCCATTGCTGATGCAAATATGAGTTGTTATTGCCTGGTTTGGAAGACAGTCTTGCAATAAGTATTAGAATTGAAAATATATTTACTCTATACCCTGGGGAGTCTTTAGGGATTCTGTATCTAAGAAAGAAAAGAACTGGTATGTACAAGGATATTTATTTCAGCAATGCATTTAATATCAAAAATTACAAGCTAAATAGTGCCTATTTATAGTAGAGTGGGTAAATAAATTATAGGCTATCACAGCATAGATTATCATGTTGACACAAAAAAGAACACTATGAGCTAATTTAGAGGAACTTTCTGAGAGCTATTGTTGAAAAAATAATAAGGAAAAAAGTGCAGAACTGTGTTTCAGTGTATCCTGTTCTTTTATAGAACAATGATCAAATGTCCTATTAGATTTAAGTTTGACTATGTGTCCCTGCATATTTGTATGTTCATAGGATATTAGTATCATGTAATGACATAGAATTATGCATAGTAGGTAGATAACATGTTTTTGGGGATGATGATAATGCAACTGGAATAAGAAGGAGAAAGGTGGAGTACCAGGCAATTAGATGTGAGAAGGAAATCAAGACTGAAGACAGAGTCAACTATAGAGGTAATACAATGTGCCAACAAAAAACGGGTAACCCTTCAGCATTTTCTGTATTTTTGCCACATATCAAATTTCTACTCACCTTGGTCAACAAGAGCTTAGCAGTAGGTTTTTATATTTTTTGCTTTAGCCAGCTCTGTTAAAAACATTAATTGGTGCATGTAAGGGCTTTTATTTATTCAACAAATTTTTATTGGTCACCTCTCTTTGTAGGAGGTATTATTATTGGCCTCACAATGATAAGTACGACATACAAGGTCCCTGTTGTAATAAAAATATATTTAATAGCATGTCAGATCATGTAGATGCTATAAGGAAAAGAAAGCATTTTAAGATGATAAAAAAGGGACAGGGAAAGGGAAGGAAAAAGATGTGACTGTTTTAGAAAGGGTTGTCAGGAACAATTTTCCTTATAGGAGGGGAATTTGACTTAAGACTGAAAGAAATGGAAAATCAACTCAACTGTATATCTGGGAGAAGCGACTTCCTTATTTTAGAAACTGGAAGAATATCATCATGACTAAAGCATAAGGAGTGAGAAGGGGAGTATGAATTAGTAGTTGAGTTTGAAACGGTGGGTAGGGCCCCATCTTCAAGGATCTTGTTAGGCCTGTAAAGTGACTCGATTGGAAACTGGCTAACAGAACTACCATCATCTCTTGTCTACACTAGGGTAATAGTCTTTGTTGCTTCTCCTTGTCCCGTAAAGTCAATTTTCCACACAGAAACCAGAATGAACTTTCCTAAATCCAAATTAGTTCAGTTTCTAATGCTCGAAACCTTCCAGAATTCAGAATCCCTCAATAGCTTCCCATCACAAGCGGAATAAAATCTAAAGGTGTTGCTTACGCCAGTGTTCAGCTTTGCATTTTCTCTCAGAATTGCTTTGGCCCTTAGTGCTATTCTATTGGAATGATAGTGAGAGTTACAATAACAAACCATTTATTGTTTTCCATTTGTAAGTTGCTGGCTTGAGTGTTTTAATACATGAAACCCTTGCATTCTCAAACAATACTATTAGGTAGCTACTGTTATTATTCCTATTTTACATGTGAGGAAACTGCTAGCAATACGACTTTATGTGACACCAGAAAAACTAAGCACCTAAGCCTTTGCCACAGAATGGAATGCTGTGTCTTATGGTATCCTCTTACAAGCTTATGAGGGAATAACATTCTTTTTCTTATTTCTTTTTTATTCACGTCCTTTGCATTAGGTTGAAAAACCGCAAATGGAAGATTTGAGGGAATAAAATAATTATGACACTTGTACATTTGGCCTTTTTCTATTCTACTTCCAACTTTGATTGTCCTGTTGCTTTTTGTCCTCAGACCACCCAAAACACTTGAAAATTAAATTTTTGACTCTAAATAGTCTCTGTCAAAAGATGTCTTATATTTAGAAGTGACTCAAGAAGTTTTGAACAATGTCTTGATTTATGTTGGCAAAATGTGGTCACTGTGAGGCAGGATAAATAGGACTATAATGTGACAGAGAAATTAGAAATTATATATATATATATAAAATACATATTTTACAAAGCCAAATTTAAGAAATTAAGACAACCAGGATGTAAAGCTGGAAAACTGCTAAGAGCAGTAAGCATTCCTTTCATCACCCTCCCTTCTTTTAGAGGTTAAATAAGTTGCAATCTCCTTGACTTAATAAGGAGATCTGAGAATAGAAGGTATGTCTGGTGAACTGATTCTTGGACCAGAAAGGAATGCCCTAAATGTTATACCCACTGTCTGTAGTTATAGGTGATAACAGGTCCATGCTAACTAAGCACCTTGTCTTTATCTTTTGAGTAATAATAGGCCCACCTTAAAATCATTGTCTCCATGTTTGAGAATTTAGCAGAATGATGATGAGTTGCTAGGTGACAAGTTATGCTGTCTAGGTATGGGTTCAAGCTGGAATCCCTAGCACAGAAGATACAAATATACCTGGGACAAGAAATACCAGTTTGAGTCTCTCACTTCCACCTCCTGCGCGTGTGTATATGTTGCTTCCTTCTCCTTATTTCTCCCTGCTTTACTAAAAAAATCTATGGTAAATTTCCACCTTGTGAATTTCTTTCTTCCATTTCCCTTTCCCTTTCCCTTTCTTGGTACTAGGTTTTGAACTTAGGGCCTATACCTTGAGCCACTCCACCAGCTCTTTTCTTTTGTGATGGGTATTTTGAGATAGGGTCTTGTGAACTGTTTGGCTGGGCTGGCTTCGAACATCCTCCTGATTTCTGCCTTCTGAGTAGCTAGGATTACAGGTGTGAGCCACCAGTGCCCAGCTTTTATTTATTATTTTTTTTATTTTAATTTTTTTGGTGAAACCCTGGAAATGCTTTTCGTCATGTATTTCAATATCCTGTGACTTGTAGGTAACTTGGGATGCTGAGTCAAGGAATCCTTATCAATCCCCCACCCCCTTATTATTATCCTCTTCCTTTGTCTAGTAGCAGCTGTGGTGTTTGTCTTTCTGTCCCCAGTGCTGAGCACAGTGCTTGACTTGCAGAGTTGTATAGTAAGTGACTGAATGGAGAGCCTGATTTCTCTTCGTAACACCTTATTTTATAATAAATCTCAATATCTCCTATACAGGTTTACCGAATAAGACAGGAAGTTATGACTACTAACTGACCCAGGGAAGTCACCACAGTGGAAAGACAGGTTCTATCTCCCAGTGTTCATATGGCAGTTTTATTGAAGAACTCTGGTCTTGGGTTATGTGCCTACACCTCGGACCAATCTTTACTGCTCAAAATGAGCTATTATAACTGGCCAAGCCTACATCAAGTTTTCCTTTTAATTGCTATGGAGGCAGACTCCATTACCAAAAGGAAGGTACTAGGAGGTTGAAAAGAACAAATTAGCAGCTATAATTTGTCAATCTCCAAAGTTAATTAGAATTTAAATTTCCAAACAATTCTATACTTTAACGAAAAAGTGCAAATTTGAAAAAAAACCAAAAAACCACAGTATATAAATAGGGTCAGTGTACACTGTAACATTTTTGTCAAGGAGATAAAGACTTCCTGATAGATGCTGTGGAATAATTGAAAGAAATCTTACGGGCATTTCTTTCTTTTCAAATTTCCCTATCATAGTCTTTCTTCCTCTGGCCAAGGGGCTGTAGTTCATGTTGTTGTGCAGGCCTAGCTGGTTTTTCCATGTTTCCCTCACAGGCTCAAAGATCCCTGGAAGTGGTGAGTACTTTGAAGCTATCACACTCCCCTTGTTTAACCAAACTTGCTTAGGGAAGTTATCACAGTTCCTAGTCAGCCAAGCTTGAATTGGCTGAAGAACCATTTCAAAAATGGGAGAGGTTTGAGTGCTGATGTACTCTCCCCTCCCTTCATCACTTCCTTTAAATGGATTCATCACACATTTTGCTGTATGCAGAAGACATCCTCCAGTGGAAGAACGAAGCCAGAACAAAGGAAATATCCAAGCTCTGTTGATCCATGCTTATCCTACGTGGTTCCTGCCGGCTGAGAAAATGATTGATGTTTTTAAAAAAGCCTTCAGGATCCTTCGTTGGATGTTGTCATTGCTATTTCAAAAGGGGAAAACAATTATGCCTAAATTATATGGAGAAAATATTTTTCTTGATTTTTTTCCTCCTGAAATGAGTGGGAAGAAATTACACAAAGTGAGAAAATGATGGTATTATTTAGAAACAATTCACTTAGGCAACCCTAACATTAAGCAAGAGAGTCTCTGTGAGGAATTTGCTGTTATATTGTTTGTATATTTACTAAAACTATTTGACATAAGGGTTTTTTTTATTCTCAAATTACCATTGTGAGATCTAGAAATTTTTTCCTAGCTCAAAACAACAACAAAATCATGTATGCATTTAAAAAAATTTTAAATATTCACTTTTAATCCTAAAATGAGTGACCCAATAGTTATTTATACCTTCTTATAAATTCTCTTGGCTGGAATTAAGATGAAGTATAAACTTGCCATCACTAATGAACACTATTCAATTACCTTTTCATATAAATTGCATTATTATATACACACTATTTCTGTGGCATGAGAAAGATTGTGCCACCATAAAATTAATTCTTAAAGGTTATCTGCATAGTGTTTTCTGTATCATTGCTTATCAGAGGTGTGATCTCTATTTTTTCTCATTCAAAAAAAATGCAATTTTTTTAAAAAAATCAAACATCTATAATCTCTTGTAAACTGTTAGTATTGTGTGACTTATATAACACAATTTATAAGTATTTAATAAGGTGCCTCTCTTACTTGTATATTACCTTCTATTATACCTAAGAACAGTTACTTTCTAAGAGATGTATGCAAAATAAATTTAATCCTAGGAAGAGCTAATTTATTTTCTTTTACTTTTGGGATGATAACTGTCTACTCTCATGACATGCCAAGTAGACTTGTGTAATGTGGTGCACATTATTTAAATCACCAAATGCTGTTTTGATCCTTCAGTATTCTTGAATCTGTCCCTTCTACTAGTGACTTCTAATTTCACATGTCTGAAAGTAAACTTTCATTTGAGATTTCTCCCTAAAGTCTAGCCATACTCTCTTCCACACTGTAGCCAGGTAGTTATTTTTGAATTGAAAGTATGTCTAAATTTGTGCTTGTCTGAATAATTTGTATGTTTTGTTTCTGCTTGAATAGAAAATAGTGGTCATTTCAGAGTAATAACTGTGGCTTAGTTTGAAGCTTGTCATTTGAAGCAGTTGGATTGAGTGTGTCCATGTTTAAAGCAAATAAAAAATAACAGCTTTTACCTTATAGTACCTGGTTTGTTGTTTCCCTCTTTTGCTCTGTGACAAAGTACAGACATTAGTCTCAAATTTCAACATAAGTGTAACTGAATTCCAGTATAAGCTATGCAAATGTCATAGGTGTATACTTTTTCATTTTTATGTCTCTAGGTGATAGAAGATTTTGATACATGAATTGGCAGATGTCTTCTCTGCCTTCATAAGGTAATTACAGGTTGATTAAATTTTTCTATTCTATCTGCATAAAAATTTGCCTATCACAGCATGAACATTTGATGTATCACTGCAGTGAATAATTGCATTCACGTGGGCAGATGTTTCTACTAACACCCCACCCCAAAGACCAAAACACCTTCAGTTAGGTAAAATCAAATCAAATTGAATGTAATAAATAGCACTGAAGAAAAAATGAAGCCGCACCACCGCATGCAGCCTGAAGGGCATATGTTGTTGAGCTCTGAAGGTGGGTTTTTACATTTTTCCATGACATGAGGACTATTTGTGTCTAACACCTATCTGATGCCTGCACAGACTGGGCCCTCAGTATGTGTTTGAATGAATGGATGGCTGAGAGCTTAGGTTATTTTAGTAGCAACTGTGGTCCTCCCTTCCCACTGACCATCTGCCTAGTTTTTGCTACATTATAGGAATGTTCTCATGTCTTATGTCATGTTAGGGTGGTTTTGTTTGTTTTGTTACTGTTTTTCTCCATAAATTTTATTTAGGGTATAAACTAGGAATTAGTATTTATGGTTATATTAGGTATTAACAAGAGATGAAGTAAAAATAATGTTATAAAAGGGTTATGTAGGTTGAGAGTATAGCTTAGTTAGCACATGCAAAGCCCTGGGTTCAACCCCCAGCACACCCACCAAAGTAATATGTGAACTTTCTAGGCAACTTTAGACAGGTCTTTCATGTGTTCCTCAGTTTCTTTGTACAGTTAAAAGATGAGATCACGTAATCTGGAAGACTTCTTATCGGGTCCAGATATAAGTGGCTAGATAGTAGTTTTATAAAATTAGGTTTTTAAGAAAGGATACTTAATTAACCGAAGCTGATATTGGATAATAATGTAAATGGTTTTGACTCAATGGAATTTGAATTAATTGAGGAAAAAGTCACATTTCAGAGCATTGTTCTCAGAGGAGCAGCAAATTGGAGCTGAGATAGCAGCAGGATATAGTGAAGTATAAACTACTTTCTTACACATTAACTAGAATTAATCAGTTACAGATGCTCTAGAGAAGTCAAGGTGCCTGGGGAAAGGGCAACTTTTAAAGTTATGATAACATCACTGTAATTATTATCTTCTTTATCCTTCCCTTCCCCCAAATAAGTGTGTGAGAAGCTGGCCTTCTTGGCTTAAAAGTTGCTGATCTCCTGGCCTTGATTTATGTGGGTGATACATTTTTCTTAAAACAAGAGAAGTTTCCCATTTAGTCTTCTGTAGTTTTTTCATTAAATGTGGAAGTCATTTAGTTCTTTTAAGGGGAAAAATTGGGCAACTTTAATTTGGAAACATTTAAGTGCCCCCTAATCCTGTATTTAAACAAATCAAATAATTATTCTTCGGGCAAGACAGAATGGGTGAAAATGATGCATATATATTTGTGGGATAAGGGAGTTATTATGAAGATAACCCTTTTCCTATATGCGTAGTGTTTGATTTTAGAAATCAAATCATACTTTGTTGATGTCTGATGTCTGGGCATATTAATCTTGTGTTCTCAAAGCTAACTAAAAGGCTTTTCAACAGCAGTTGGGCCCTCTCTTTATTTTGCTTTAATTGTAAATTGCAGACCTTGAAGAGAGCATGATTAACTCTCCACTGCAGCCAGCTCTTGAGAGCCCAGGGTTTTGGAATATTCTATTTGAAAATTAGGGGGAGGACTACTCTGCAAAGCCCACAGCTGTTGGTGTGCTTTTCATTCTTTTGCCTCAGAAAGTAGTTTGTTGCATTTGTAAGGAAGAGAAATAAAGTATGCTTTGGAACATGATGTCTAAGATTTGTAAAGCCTGATCTTCTCTTCAGTGTCTGCTTAACAATAGTGCAAAGCATGTATACTGTTGGACTTTAACTACAAATCCAAATTCCAAACATAGAACATACCTCCAGGATATGAAAGAGGGCAGAGAATAATACTGAAATGTAAAATCTGAAGAATGAGCAAGAGTAATTTTCATACTTTAATAATTTCTGACATCTAGGATCTCTGAGGCAGTGCCCTAATTGTCAACCCATACCTGATACTGTTAAGCATATATGGTGCGGCTTTATAGGTAAATCTGATGTGGATTCCATATAGCTTTTTGAATAGATGTTAATTTTGGCTTCTCAATAAAAGTTTCCCCTCTGTTGACCCTCACAGCAGCAAAATGAAGGTCTGGGAAAGAGAAAGTTGTTTTTTTTTTTTTTTTTTGAGTAAAAATAGCAAAAACTCAACACTCCCCAAACCCCCCCACCCCCGCAACAAAGTCCCAAAGGCCATCAGTGTTTGTCACCTTGTGATATTTGTGTTATTTAACTGTAGGAGTAATGTTTGAGACTGTTCAGTTTTTGTGATTTGACATGTGTTGTATTAAAATCTGGCCTATAAATAGTGGTTAGTAGCATGGCTTGATGTAGGGTTTTGATTGAAGAGAATGAGGACTAGGAAGTTTGTACTCTCTCTTCTCAATTATTTGTCTAAAATTAGTCAAGAACTTCATGACATTAAAAACTAGTTAAATCTTACAACTTAACTTTTTTTATGTTCTATGGAAGATTTTATATTCCTTTTAATTAGTGTCTATTAATGATACAAAGGGGCTTCACTGGGATACTTCCATATATGTATATAATGTACTTTGATTAAATCAACCTCCTCTGTTACTCTTTCTCTCCTCCCCTTTTTAAAAACAGTTTTTAACAGGTTTTATTCTATTTTCACACATGCATATAGAGTACTTGGATCACACTCAACACCGACCCCACTTCATCCTGTCTTTTTACCCTCTGTCTCCCACTGATTCCCAACCCCAAAAGTCCCATTATAACTTCCTTTAACTTGTCTTTCATATGGCCTCTAAACATGATCTGATATTCCAACAATACAAATGTTAACCGTCAGTGTGCCAATCTTCTACACAACTGTCTAATTTAATTAGAAAGCCAAATAAAATAGATATTAACTTCATTTATAGGAGAAGAATGTAAATACAGACAGATAAGTAAATTGCTCAAGCCCACTTAGCTGGTAAATAAGTGACAGAGACAGGTCTCAAAATCTGTTTTTTTCCTGATTTCAAAGCCTGTACTCTTAGCCATTACCACAAAAACAAACTTAGTTGTTGAGTGAGGGAATTATTTAAGGTTAAAGTTATATCTACGTGGCACTGATTATATAAATCGTTCCTCAGAGGTGGATGTGTATGGACTGTGAAGTTGCCTTACTACAGATAAGAGATTTTCAACCTAGGCACTCGACATTTTGGATTGGATAATTATTTCTTGTGTAGGACTGGCCTGTTTAGCAGCATCCCTGGCTATACCCACTAGGTGCCTGTAACACACTGTAGTTGTGACAATTGTCTTTAACATCAGTGTGAACTGATGTTTATCTTAATGTAGACACAGATGGTTACACCTATACATATTTATCAATATGTGTATATACACATTAATACAAACACATTATCTCCTTACTCTGTCAGATGACAGGGTGTAGAAGTCACCCTACTGGCAATGGGCACACCTTGCATTTAGATCTTGGTTTCTAATACTGTTCACCAACAAAAGGAATCAGGGCTCCTTAGAGAAATGGCAGATTCTAGGACTAGATAAAAAACTGCAGAATTAGCCTGTAGTATTTTGTAATGCCAGAAAGTAAGGAAGTCCTCAAATAAAGACAGACCAAAAAAAAAAAATCCCATAATTATATATAGGAGTGTGCCAAAGGGACACAGAAGCTAACTGCAGAGTTCCCAGTGGCCAACACTAGAACAATTTTAGTATTGGATTATAACCCAAGTTTAAAGTGAATATCCATGCATTCGCACCAATGTAGCAAGTGATCATATAAATGAGAATGAAATAGACAAATCTTCTGTATAGAAGAATTCCAAATAATTTATGTAGCTATATGTTGCCAAGGTATGGAGCGTAACACTCCACTGCTTAAGTATGAACTGCCTGTGGTGACTTCCTTCTGCAGAGTACAGTGTATGGGGAGTAACTTTCCAGTGGATAAATCTGACAGATGCTGCCACACCCAGGTGATGCATGTTAACCTCAACAGTGATGAATCATACTGACAGTATATGTCCATCATACGAAGTGATGACATCATATGAAGTGATGTGCTTCCTCTCCAAAGCACATAACCCCAGTCTCGTGAGAAAAGCATCAGATAAATCCTGATTGGGGAGCATTCTACAGAGTACCTCATTACTACTCCTCCAAATTTTCAAGGTCATCAAAAAACAAAGGCCTAAGAAATTGTCTAAAAACCTAAGTCTAAGAAGCTTAAGAAGACATGACAGCTAAATGTAATGTCATATCCTAAATAGGATTCTGGAACAAATAAAAGGCACTTTAGGTAGAAACTTAGGTTGTCTGAGTAAAATATGGAATTTATTTAATAATGGTATGCTACTATTGCTTCATTAATTGTGACAAATGCACCATTGTAATTTAGTGTGATAATAATAGGGGGAATTGGTGTGGTATGTGAAAATTCTCTATGCTATCTTTGCAATTTTCCTATAAACCTAAAATTGTTCTAAAATAATTTTAAAAAGCTTCCAAACATTGCCAAATGTTTCCTGTTGAGCAAAATTACCTCCAATTGGGAGACTTACAGTTATAAATAATACTGTAGATGTTACTTAAGAAAAATAAATAAATAAATAAATAAATAATACTGTAGAGGAAAAAAAAGTATATTTCATTTTTGGGTCTGCCAAGTATGTCCCTAGTGAAGAAATAACATTAGTGGAAATGCCTAAGACACCTAACAGGTTCAAAGTAAATATTTGCTTACCTGTTCCAGTTTCTCTTCCTTTCTTCCTGAAAATTTTGATGTCCTTTAGAATTGTATACTTTTGCTTTTCTTCTCATTCTGGTAGCTGTCTTGAATTACCTCATACATGCCTGTAGCTTCTCTTACCATCTCAAGGTTGACGCTACCAATTCAAAATCTTTAGGATGATCTTAGCATGAGGCTTACATACACGTCTGGTAACAGAGTAGACATTTATGCTTGTGTGACCCATAGCATGTCAAATTCAGTAAGTGTTAAATAACTCACTTGCAAAATCTGAACAATCTCTGTCTTGTTCCTCCTAGCTAAATATGTGGGAGTCATCCTAGAGTCTCTCCATCATAAAGATTGATTATTTTACCCATCTTCCTCCCAGTGTATCTTCCATTTGGCTGCCAGTGATGGATCTAAACCAGAAATCCCATCCTAATGCCTTTTCTCTTAACCCTTTAACCGTTCCTCATTGCCTGCAGGGGAAGTTTTCCTACTGTCACTAACTCTAAAATTGACCGTATCCTCCCCTGTGTCCCTGAATTTATCTGACTAGCTTCTGTAATAATACAAAAAACATGTCACTTATATTGTTGACCTGTCTTGCCTGAGGCTCTACTGTGAGCACCTAGAGTGCAAAGGCCGTATCTTTGTGTCTCAGCTATGATTCATTCATGTTGACTGAATAAGTGACTAAATGAAATTTCAGATTTATGGCTACAGTTTTTATTCACTGAGTTCAACTAGACTGGTTTCCTTTGTTCTGATATTTTTTAGAATATGCTTTACAAATTCAGTAGTAGTTTCCAGATTTTTTAATTTATGTAAACAGTGGCTTTCTTTTGCATATTGTGATGGCCTCATACCTAATTCCAGTTCAGTAGTTGAAAAGGTAGAGAGTAAAAATTATATCAGAAAGAAACTTTACTGTGTTTTTGCTTATATGTCCACATATAATATAATAAAAGCATTATTATTTAAATCCTAAACATGGCAGTTTGATTAGAGAGAATTATTTCAACCATAGTAAGGAAAACAGATCTCCTGCCTCCATTTCCACTTAATACCTGTCTCCATTCATACTGTGATGAAAAGTTCAGCAAAGGCATCTGTTCTTCCTGGGCTCCTGATTTGTTCCAAAGCAAAATTGCTGTGAAGCCTGCTAGGTCAAATACATTTTCCTGAGACAGATAAAATAGGTATTGTGTTTTGTCTAAAGAGCTCTTAACTCTAACCAGCTTAATTTAAAAAGTGATTATATTTACTTAGAATGTTATTTAATATTTTGTGCAAAACACACTTATTATAAAACAATGAATGAGAGTTCTTATCATGCTTATTTATAAACAGAAATATGTAATGCAAGAAGCAGCTAAACAATTTTTGGATATAATTTGTCTGCAAGTTTTATGGCTTCAGAGGAATGAATAACAGTTGTTTCACCCATGAATGTGAGCGCCACATCATTTTCTGAGGGGGTGGGGTGGGAAACAGGCTCTGGTGCTTTCTGACATCATCCTAATCCTGTCTGTGTAAGCAGAAACAAAAGCCTCAGGAATTTTGGATTTTAAAATGTAATCTTTGAGCTGCAGAAACCTGTTCTATAGTTGTTTCTGCTGGAGTTTATATGAACATGTCTGTGTGTGTGTGTGTGTGTGTGTGTGTGTGTGTGTATGTATGTAAATGAGATTTCATAAGAATAATTCCATTAATTTTGAGGCTGAGACCTAGATTATACTGTAAGGTATTACTGAATTTCTCATAATTAATTATCTTTTTACTTCCTTTTCCCAGGAGGGAAGTCTACATTAACCATTGGAAAGAAAGTAATTATTGCAAAATATAGTCCAAAGTCAAAATCTTAATGACTCCTATTTAAATTTCTGTTTGGTATAACTTTTTATGGAAAATTTGTGATAATTTTATGTTAAAGTTTTGGTAATTTTCATTATCCTAGAATAATGGGACCATTGTCTGACATAGTATGCTGCTTCAGAGATCTCTAAGATCCAGGTGTCGTGATTTGGGGTTTGCTCCCAGCACTTAGTAGATAGTCTCACTCATAGCTCTGATTTATTATAGCGAAGGAAAAGGAGCATGGCACAAAGTCTGGGACACCAGGCTCACACTTCCCATGGGCTTCACCAGCATGGAATTGTGGTCACACATGAGAAATGTATACCAGTGAAGCTAATTAGAGACTCAGTGACCAGGCTGTGTATGGGGCTGGTCACGGAGGTGTCCTGAACCTAGCATGTACCAGGACTCCACACATTCCCAGAGGGATAGCAAGCCACATGGTTTGCAAAGTGAGACATTCTTTGCAGGGACTAGCAAATATGCCCCTGAAATCCAAGTTCCCAGAGGCTAGCTAGCAGCCAACCTTGCTTTTCCAAGGATAGTAGCTATAGGGCTGCTGTGTTAACTCTTTTCTGTGCCTGGGCAGTACAACTCGAATGCTTATGGGTAAAGTCTGTCTATCGTAATTACCATACCTTTAGAAGATGGTAATAAAAGTCATGCCTATTTTATGATGACTGATATAAAAGAAGTATCAATAAGCACTATTGACACATTAACTTTGGGAACTGATAGAATTTTTAATAGAAATAAAAAAGTACATGCTGCAAAATATAAATGTGCATATTTACATTCATTTTCCTCCATTCTTCACATGAAAGTTCCGTATACATGTATAAGTTCAGCAGGCGTATGAGTGTCCGTGAGTGTCTGTATTTGTTTTAGATATTAAGGGGATGGAAATGAACAAGGCATGGTTCCTGCTGTGAAGAAGCTCATATTCTAGCAAAGGTTATAGAAATGTAAGTAAGTGCTTATAAATTAATATAGGAAACATTTTGTTTATCAAATTATATTTCACCAGAAGTTTTAAAATATATTTCCTTATTCTACTGTTTGTGCATCTATGTACATTCTTTGAACATGACTTTGTAATCTTAGGGCTTTAAACAGTGTCCTGTTTTCCTGAGATTTTGTGTTTCTCTGCTAGAGAAAGAGAAGGTATACCTAATTATGTTGTTCTAACGTGTGATGAATGCTGTGTGGGAACCTATCTATGCTGTCTTTACTTACAACCACCAGAAATTATTAGTAATTGGCTTTAGAAAAACTTTGCCTCTGGTTGTGGTGGTGCACACCAGCAATCCCAGCACTGTTCAAGGCCAGCCTGGGCTACATGGGTGAAATCTTGTCTTCAAAGAACCAAACAAAAAGACCTTTGCTTTTGGTACTAGTCTGAATGCCTAGTTTTAGTAGTAATCGTATTTTGAATTTTATATAAAATTTAATATGAAAAGAAATCACTTATTATTGTTTCCTGTCTCAGCCTTGGAACAACCTTTTTATTTCCACTTCTGTCCCTGAAATTACTAGTTATTAATCAGTTTCACCTCCTATGTCTTTATTTCTCTTTTTTACTGTGACTAAACTTACTAAGCTTAGAATTTGTCTTCTGTTCTCTGGTGTGCTGAGATGGTGGTTTGTTCCAGTCTCTCTCCATCCTGATCCCAAATTCTTCCATCTTGTCCATGGCTTCATAGTAGAGCCATAGGTCATGGGCTGTGTGCTGGGACTATCCCTACTCTCTTTTCCTTAATTCCAGTTCCTTCATTGCCACATGTGAATCCTCTGGGCTTGTTCCATAATTCTTGTCTTTTTAGAGGCTTTACTTATTCACCTCAGTTATACAGCTAGCTGTGTGACCTTGGGTAAATTAGGTAAACTTTCAATGCCTCTGCTACTCACAAATAATAATAATCATACTTACCTCATAGGGGTCTTGTCAGGAATAAGGATTTGTTAATGTACATGAATATCTTGGAACAGTGTCCAGAAAGCAGTAACCACTCAATGTTAGCTATCGTTGGGAATATGTTATACGTTTGACTTTAAAAGTCTCTTCCCCCTTTTAAATAGTTTTTAAAAAGTGGCAAATGAATTATCCACACTGTTTTAGCTTAGATTAATTTTTAACTTACGGAAAATTTCCTTTATCTCTTGTGTGCGTGTGTGTATTTTAAGTTAAACTACTTGAAAGTAAACTATATACATTGTGATACTTGAGCATATATCGCCTGAGAATAAGACCTTTTATTACATAACCACAATGTCATTTTCATACTTAAGAAATGTCAGAATGAGACAATAGAAGTACTTATTGTACAGGCTAGGTTCAGATGTTCTCACTTGCTCCAAAAATGTCCTTTAGAGTTTTCTTTCTCTCTCTATTTAAAAATCTAGGATTCATTGCTGAATCACTTTACTTTAGTTGTCCTGACTCTTCAGTCTGTTAATTTAAACTAGTCTTCCTGCCCTTTCTTTTTCCTTCTCCTACTTTCCTTCTTTTCTTTTTTTCTGGTCTTTTCATGACATGGACATTTTTGAAGCAGTTAGGGCAATTGCTTTGTAAAATGTTCTTTTAAAAGCTACATGTAGAGATTAAAAGGTAGCAGACTTTGTTAAACTGTATTCCCTCTATAGTTTCCATTTAACTATTACAATTCAAACTTTTGAGAAGATAAATGAATAATGGAGATAATTTGGGTGATGTAGAAAATAATTAAAAATAAATGTTTTAAGCAGAATATTCCCCAAGATAAGATTAGGTTTATAAAGAAGAAAATATGATTAGAACGAAAAGGTTTTATTTGACAAAGGCCTTAAGTTTTTCTGTTGCATTTTATTAGTGATTCAGTATTTATTGAGTGCCTGATAAGTTATTCCTATTCTCCTGACATTTGCAGTCCAGGGACTAAGACAGACAAGTAATGAGGCAGGTGTATGACGGTGTGATAAGGCATATGGGTAGATGTGATAAGGAGATTATGGGGTTCTAGGGGAGCAAGCATAGGGGCAGATAACTTAAAACTGGGCCATCAGGGAAGCTTCTTCAAAGAAATAAGATCCATGTACACATAGGAATGTGGATGTGAACAGTGTATGAGACCACCAGACCAGGGGTGGGGGGAACAGTGTTCCAGAGGAAAGAAGCATCACATTCAAAGCCCTGGGAACCAGAGAGAAGCTGCCGTGAAGAATGCGAGAATCCTAGTGGGTGTGGAGTATAGAGTGGGGATAGTACAGGCTTGAGATGAGGTTGAAGAGGAAAGCTGGAGCCCTAGAAAGCACATTAAGAGATTTGAATTTGTTCTAAATTCATCTGGAAGCCATTGGAGATATGTACAAAAACAGAGGTGTAGTATAGTCAGATTTGTACTTTGGGAAAATCACCCTGACTACATTAGAGAGTAAGGCTGGTGGCAGAGACTCCAGTTAGGAAGCTCGTGGCTTAATTCGGTAAAAGGGTAATGATGTGTATTGGGGTAGTGATTGTTGAAAAGAGGAGAACCATATGAGCTTGGGAAATATTTACAAGAGAATATCAACAGTATTTGGTGATTGAGAAAGATGTTTAATCTATTAGTTAAGTCAAACACAATGGAGCATGCCTGTTGTCCCAACTTCTTGGGAAACTGAGGCAAGAGGGCCTATTGAGCCCAGGAATTCAAGGCCAGCCTGGGCAACATAGTAAGATCCCATTTCAGGGGTGGGGGGAGAGTAATATGTTAGATGAAGAAAATAGATTCTAGAATGCCAACACCTGAATCCAAGTCCTTACTCTGACGCTTAATAGCTTTGTAAATTGTGGCAAATTACTAAACCTCTCTGCCATAGTTTGGATCTGGAATGTTCCACCAAAGGCGCAGGTGTTCCCCCAGTGACTTTGCTTCTGCTTGGATGATTAAGAGGTGATGGAACCTTAAGAGGTGAGGCCCCTGGTTACGGTGGCGCTTACCTGTAATTCTACACTTTGGAGTTGGTGGCAGGATGAGCCAAGTTTCAGGTGGCCTGGGCTGCATAGGAACATCCTTTCCAAAAAAAAGAAAGAAAAAAGAAAGAGAGAGGTTAGGTCTAATGAGAGGTCTTCAGGTCACTGGCAGAGGGGAGGGAGGGAGTCTCCTCAAAGAAGATTGCAGGACCCTGGATCTCTTCCTCTCTTTCACTTGCCAGTAACGAAGTTACTCTACCACATGCATCCATCATGATGTGCTGCCACAAGACCAAAGCCCTGGGACCTGAACATGGCCTGAGGGCTTTTCAAACTGAGCCAGAACAAACCCTGTCTAAGTTAATTATCTCAAGTATTTGTTACTGGACGGAAAGCTGCCTGACACACTTTCTATGCCTCATTCTCCTCACCTGGAAAAGAAGAGAAACAATACTTACCTCATAGGATTATGATGAGGATTAGGTGAGTGGTATATGAACAGAGCTTAGAACAGTGCCACGTTCTCTGTAAGTACAGTGTAGGCATTAGTTACTATAACAATTACTGTTGTAATTTTTCTGTTATTACTATTATTAATTTAATATGCCAGCGAGGGGGAGAGGGTATCCATACTGACTCAGACTTGTAGTTTAGCAGCTGAAGCAAATTTGGTGAACTTTTTGTGGGGAGGACAGAGGTACAATGAATTCACATTTGGTGTAAACATTCAGTGAGCCGAAGAGTTTGGAAGTAGGGAGAAAGAGCTGGGCATATTATTGGGGGAATCACTAGAATATAAGTGGTAATTAAGGAAGTTGTGGAGGTAGCTAAGATCACGCAAATGAAGAGCATGATCAGTAGAGAGCAAAGAGTATGAAACCTCTGTTATCTTTAACATGTATTATGTAGGCCAAATGCTCAGGTAAACAGGAAGACAAACACATAAGATCTAAAAAAGTTGGTCTCATAGAAGTTGAGAGTGAGCCATGGTTTCCAGGGGCTGGTTGGTACAGTGTTACAGTTAGATAGGGGATAGTGTTGATGTTTTTTTGCACAGTAGGTGACATAACAATAATCCATTGTATATTTCAAAATAACAAGAAGAGAAGATTTTGAATGTGCTCAGAGAAGTGATAAATGTTTAGGGTGAAGAATGTGCTAATTGTCCTGATTTGATTATTATATAGTGTATTCACATATCAATCACATTGAACCCCATAAATATGAGCAATTAATGCATATCAATAAAAAAAATGAAATAAAAGGCCAGAGTATAAAAGGTGGTGCCAAGTAGAGAGTTTAGAAGACGTAAAGCATTCAGTACAACTTCATTTACATTAGTGTGGGCTTCTTTGCCTGTTGAGAAAACCCAAATCTATAGAAAGTCACTTTGCTAACATAGGTAAGATGTTACTGGCTGCTTCCCCATTTTGCTTCTGAGTGAGGAAAGAAAAAGATACGAAATTGATTTCTAATAGGCAAAATAGCAGAGAATATAGAATAGGTTCTTAGATCTTTTTGTACATAATGCATCCTATTTAAGTACATATTGCTAAGATTAGTTACAAAATTGTATTTCTTCTATATATTTTCAACTTATTGTCATCTATCCAGTCCATATTCAAATTTCCCCAGTTTTCTCAAATTTTCTTTCCTTCCTTCCTCCCTCTTTCCTTCCTTCCTTCCTCTCTTCCCCCTTCTTCCCTCCCGCTTTCCTTCCTCCCTTCCTTCCTCCCTCCCTTCCTCCCTCCCTCCCCTTCTCTCCCTTTCCTTCCCCTCCCCTCCCTTCTCATCTCTCCTCCCCTCCCCCTCTATACTCCCCCTCCTCCCCTTCCCTTTCCCTTTTCTGTATCTACCTCCTACTTCACTTCTTTCACCATAGGGTAATCATTTTTATTAATTTTGGTTAAAACTCCTAGTGTTTCTGTGTGTTGTCTTACAACTTTCTTAAGTCATTAGGAATGCTGTAACAGAAATACCATAGATGAGGTGGATCAAGTGACTTTTATCTCTCACATTTCTAGGAGCTAAGAAGTCCAGGCAGCCTTGGTGCCTGGTGAGGGCCACTTCCTTGTTTATTGATGCCATCTTTTTGCTGTGTCTGCACACCACAGAAAATGGGTTTCTTATAAGGGTACTAATCCCATTCCTGAGGACAAAGGCACCTCCCAAAGGCCCCACCTCCTAATACTGTTACACTGGTAATTAGATTTCAGCATCTGAATTTGGGGCAGGAGGGGGCAGATGCAAACATTTAATTACTAACACTACTTATAACTGTCCTTACTTTGTCTTCTATACTAGTTGTATCATTTTGCACTTCAGAACATACCATGTATATTTGATGACTGCAGCAGTTTGTTTACTATGTTCCTCTTCTAGATGACAAAATTATTTTCAATAATAATTATGAAATGAAATGAAATTTAATAATGGCTATAAATAGAATATAAACATTAAATAGTTTCTTTTATTGAATGTTGAGTATATAATCATGCTGATAAAAATAAAGTGAAAAAATGAAGTAAATGTCACATTGCAGAAAATATTTACTGAAATATCTACTCCAGAAAATTAAATCTAAATTTTTATTATAGTTTTAAAAAGAAAAAACTTAAGGTTTTCTTTTTCTGCAAGATTCAGAAAATGACTGACTGATAGTGAACGCAGATGCTCTTTGGCCCCAGAGTCTGTAACTAAGCACTCAGGTAGACATTGCCCTCTCAGTTTCTTCCAATAATGTAAGAGCAGCATGTTTTGTTGTCTCTCTGAGCATTCTTTTAAATTTTTATTCCCTTTTCTATGTAAATGTCTGTTTCCTTACATTTTACTGTTGTGTCATTAATGACCTTCCCCACTGTTTCCACGCACTGTTCTTTAAATTACAGTTTTAAAGTTTTTTGTTTTACTGTTCATTGTTGAAGCCTGATTCTGGCTCTCTGCAGATGAAAATTCATCTGTGACTTCCTACCAGGAAAAAAAGAAAGATAACTTAGAAAAGAGAAATAGCACACAAACATTATTGTTTATTTGGAATCTATTGTTTAATTGTCATCATTTGTGGTATTAAAGGGGTAAAGATGTAAGGTGTGATTAAAGGGAGCTTGAATGATTTCAAAACATTATAAAATTAACTTCTGAATTGAGTGCTTTACTAAGTCCATGTGTGTCAGAAGGCAAACTGGGAGTTCTCCAAATTAAGTTCCTTATATAATTCAGTGTTTAATAAAAATATGCTAATATCAAGCCTACACACATGATATTAAAGCTCTGCCATCACTGCAACAATTATTTAGATTATTTAGACTTAAAGGCTTTTCTTTTAAGGATTCAGTTGTTTATTGTATTATATAAGGTGCCACAGGAGAGAATTGTCTCTGATCTTTAATTTTAGTAGTTATCATCAAACTCATGTGTTATGTGCATTGCAGATCATAAAAGATTTATGTAATTAGTGCAGAGCAGGGAGGAGAGTGTGTCTGTCTTTGTAATACTCTCTAAAAGTGAATTCAACAGAGTTTGGCACAGTAGCACACCTGTAATCCCACCTACTCCAGAGGTGAAGATCAGAATAGTGGTTCAAGGCCAGCCTGGGCAAAAAGTTAGTGAGACACAATTTCAACCAATAAGCTGGGCATGGTGGTGCATGCCTGTCATTCTAGCTATGCAGGGAGCTTAAGTAGTAGGATCATGGTCCAGGCTGGCCAAGGCTACAAACATGGCTCAATGGTAGAGTGATGCTTATCAAGCACAAAGCCCTGAATTTAAACCCCAGCACTTCCAAAAAAAAGTAAATTCCACATAATTCACTGGGAAACGGCTTTATGGAAGACTGAGACTTGTATCTTAATTAGTGAGGAAGAAAGGAAAAAACAGAGACTTGACAGGAAAAACTTAAAATCCTGTGGAGTGGATGAGTGTTACTATTTTTTAAAAATATCATTCAAGACCCTCCTGTTTTCCAGTCAGTCTACAGTTAGTACCAAATGGACAGCTCAGAACTGGTGAATCACCTCCAAGTCAGGGTCATTCACACCATTCTGTCTGCTCTGGGCCACTCTTTGCAATTTAGTAGTGTTCCTAAAAGGCCTATTTTTAAGTTTAAAAAATTTTTAAATTTATTATTATTATTTTTAACAAAAGACTTTTTTCAGGGCATACTTCATCACAAACATGATTTATAATTATGATGATAAAACATGGTTTATTTTTATGATGATAAAAATAGGCCAACTTCTCTGTGGACAAGTTCTCTGTAGACAAAGCATCCTGTATTGTGGGCATGTGGGGTGGTCTGCTTCTGCCACTCCACCCTTGGTATGCCACAGTACCCACCAGCAATGTATAAAAATGCCTGTTTCATTTAGGATGGTGATGCGTGCCTGTAATTCCAGCACTTGAAAGCTGAGGCAGAATGACCGCAAGTTTGAGGCCAGCCTGAACTATATAGCTGAAACCCTGTCTAAAGGAAAATGATAATAGTAAAAAAGCCTGTTTCTCCCTAAATCACATGAACAGAGTGTTGTTGAATGTTTCCCTAGTGCGATGGGCGAGAAGTAGCATCTCAGTATCATTTTGATTAGCATTTATCTTGTAAGTTAAGGTGAATAATACCTTTTTATAAATCCAAAGGTCGTTATATTTCTTTCTCTGTAAACTGCCTAATCATTTGTTTTGCCATTTTTTTTCTTATGACTTCCCCCCCCACACACACAATTCATAAAGGAAGTGTTTTAAATTTGAATAGAGGTTGTATTGCTGAGGGAAAAAAGAGCAGAGCACCATTTTTGACTAACTTGACCATGAGTCTGCAAAGCCTTAACATGCAGCATGGTATTAAGAGAAATAGATTCTCCCCTTTAAGGTGGCATATGCCTGTTACAGCTGGACTGAGGGACAGAGACATCCTCAGGAGTGTAGCATGGTAAACCCATGACTGACAAAGCAGAGCTTTTCAAGTTGGACTTTGCCGTCCTATCCATTTTTATGCATTGGAATTTCTCAAAAAGTCTCTTCAAAGATAATACTCTTCTTAATTAAAAAAAAACCACTATAGAGTAAAAGGAAACATCTGCAATGATCTGTTTAAGTTTTATAATATGCCGTCATACAAGGACAGATTTGTAATTATGACCCAAACAATTAGAAATGAGCAATTTAACCAATAAAATCAGTTAAATTCATTTCATCACTGAGTTGACTGCATAACTTAGTTAAAATAGTATCACATAAATGTAGCCTTACTGCTTAAAAGTTATTCATACTTTGGTAAGAAAAATGGTATATTTCGTTTTTATAAATCAGCTATGAATCTTTTGTGTCACAGTTACTTATTAAATTTTTATATTGTACATAAATAGCTTCCCAGAAACAAAATTGAACATTAAACTTCATTTTCATGCCTGCAAATTCTCTTTCAATTTATATGTTAATATATATTTTTGTCTTTAGAGTTATAAACAAAGTATACCTTCGTGTTTGTATTTGGGCCTTTTCTGTTTTTTTCCCTTAATTATAAATGTAGTAATAACATTTAAGACAAATTTAAAGACAAATCAGTCATGTTAATAAAAATATTTCTTTGCTATTTTTCGTCTCTTCTAAAATCATCACATCTGGCTTTTTTCTTTCTTTCTTTTTTTTAATAACTGTAGTAAGGTTTGAACTCAGGACCTGGAGCTTGCTAGGCAGGAGCTATATCACTTGAGTCACACCCCCAGCCCTGTTTTTGCTCTGGCTGTTTTGGGGGCCTCTCTTTATGTCCAGGTTTGCCTGGACCACAATCCTTCCAGTTTAGCCAGGATGGCAGGCACATGTTACCATGATGAGATGGGGTCTTGCTAACTTTTTTGCCTGGGCTGGCCTCAAAGCAGGATCTTCCCAATCTCCCCCATCCTGAGTAGTTGGGATTGCAGGCACAAGCCCCATGAATGGCCTACATCTGCCTCTTTAAAAACCCTGATCACTAAAAATAATTTTCTCTTCAAAAGTGGCTTTTGGCTACTACTCTGTCTTTTAAATACTATAATATTTTTCAAGAGCAGCAAAAGTAGAGTTGGTTTGAATTTTGAATTTAAAATGTAATAGCTCATGTTTACTGATAATAAGGCACAAATGAGTCATTACAGATGCTTCTTGACTTACATAAACCCATTGTAAGTTGGAAATACAATTATTGGATAATGCCTCTAGTGTACTCAACCTCCTGAACATCATCATAACTTAGCAGTACAGTGGACTGCAGAGGGTCAGTAGTTTGCCCTGTGATCACGCTGCTGTCCAGGAGCTCTAGCACACTGCTCCTGTCCAGCATCACAAGTATCAGACTACATATCACTAGCCTGGGAAAAGATAAAAAACTCAATGGATAGTTCACTTTCCCATCATTGAAAAGTCAAAAAATTCTAAGTTAACCATTGTAAATTGGGGACCATCTGTATTTATTGGAGAGTTTAGAAATACCCAGCTCAACGGTGTGAATTGTAAATGTGCTTCCTAATGTCAGTCACAGGTAATTCAGTCATAGCATGTATGGTTTTGAGGAGCTAGAAAGAAAAGTTGATGGTTGTCTTTACTTGAACATAGAATAGACTTTTCCCAATCTAATCATGGTCAATTTATGTCTGTCTATGAGGCAGTAGTGTTTGACCTCCTACCATGGAAAATAAAGTAGTATGTGGACTGTGCCTGCCACTGTGTCTTTTGCTTGTTACCTGTGTCTCTTCTTTTCCATTTATTTTCCATTGTAGTAGCAGCAATATAACATAGTATTTTGTGTACAGCAATTCCAAGTCATAAGTTTTAATTTTGACTTCAGTCAGAGAACTTTGGATTACTACTTTCCTTGTACTTTGAAGAAAAGATAGATGAAATCCATCCATTTCTCCACCCATCCATCCATCTACAGCCACCACAACCATCAAGACAACTAAGAGACTTTTTGTTGCCAAGCAGATGGAATAAAGAGATCACATTATGTTTTGAACAATAATGCTGTGATCTCAATCACTCTTGATTTTGACTGTTAAAACAGTATCTGTTCTTTTTTTGGAGAGAAGCTCAGGGATTCTACCCACCACCCCCATTCTCTTCCCCCCATTCTCTTCCCCTCTTCCCCACACTAAGGAATTATTTAAACTCAGGAATTTAAATTTGGGTCTGTGATGCAGATGTTGTTGGTTTTCTTTTCTTTGGACTAGGTGAAACCTTCAATTTCCAATTGCATTTCTTTTTAATTTTTCAGTTTTCTCCAACTGTATACTTGTTTATTAACAAAGTGTTCATTCTCTTTCTCAGAGACACCTATAATTTCAAGATTGGATCACAGCATTTCCTTGCAAATCTGCAAGCATTTATTGACTTCAGATCTTGCTTAATTTCTCACATTCAGTGTGTTTCTTGAGTTTGCTTCCTGTTTTACCAACCCAATTTTCTGCTGTGTTGATTCTTCTAATACTGCTTCTATTGCCAGTATTAATTGGGTTGTGACTGAATTTATCCCATGCTGGTCATAGTGCCCTTCCCTGTTCTTCTTGTCTTCGTAGTTCCACATTGGTGCCAGAATGATCCATCTTAAAAATGCAGGTCTGACCATGTATTATTCCCTTGCTAAAATTTTAGTGACTTCACTAGGGAGTGATATTCTAATCCTTTAAGATCATGAGTAAAGCTTTCTGTGATCTAAGCTTCCTGCCTGTCACTATAGTTTTATAAACCCTTGCCACTCTGCTGTTTTACCCATGCCACCCAGCTATTCCCTCTGCTCATGGTGCTTCCTCTCTAATCCCCCCCATCCACACCCCAGACTGCCTTCCCCTACCAGACACAATTTCCTTTGGGTACATTCTTCTTAGACCTTGTACATTGCTGTTTAACTAGATTTTGTAGTTATTTGCACATGCTTGTCTGTGATACTGTAACAGGGGCAGGTACTGTGACACCAAGGGCAGGGACTACTTTATGACTTAATATCCCCAGTGATACTGCCTGGTATTTTGCTTTATTACCCTCATGTCCTTTTGGCTTTATTTACTTTATGGGAGAGACTGACCTCTGTCATATTATCATTCTTCTTTTTTCTTTTTTTTAAAGGAAGTATTTTTATTAGAGTCAGGCTGTTGTTTTTTCTTCTGTCCGTGTTTTCTTATACATGGTTTTCTAATCCTCAAGAGGTGGCCTTACAGAAACTTACCCTAAGTTGCTACATAGTTCTGTGAGAGATATGCTCACCTGTCCAAACGCAAAGAATGGACTCAGAGACACATAAAGTATAGCAAAAGCCAGACTTTAATGCTGGTCTTGCAAGATCAGGTGTCTGGTGAGCCAGGCATAACCAAAGTGCTTACAACAAGCATTATATTCTCTAGTGTGCAAGTCTCTCCCGCAGTTCCTCATTGGCTCTGTATTATGGGATGTACATTCTTTCCCATTCATTGCCTAAATTTCCTACTGGGTTATTTTAAAATATGCTTCTCTTGGGATTGGTCAAATTTTAGAAGTGGTTATGTCTCCACCTCCCTTTGTCTCTCTGTAGTGGAAAGGCCTCCCTGTGATAGTGCTTTCTGACATGTACATAGTTTTTACCCATTTCCACAGTTTATCACAGCCCCTCCTCAACACTTTGTGACTTTCCACATGCATGACCTTTGTTACATCTGTCCCCAAGCAGCTATATAAGCAAATTATCAATAATTTTTTCTTTCAGAGTTAACTGTTCTGCCTTGAAAATAGACCACCACTGACTTTATCTCCAACAGTTCTTAATCCCCTGTCCTGGTTTCACCATTTCTATAAGTGACCTGTTAAAGGCCTGGTCACTACTCATTTCAGTAATCAAATTACAGACTTACATCCACCAGGCCTGACTTCTTTAGCCTAATTGGCCTCAAGTCTGGAACAGTGCTGACTTTAACAATTAAACAGGCCTGAAATTGGAAAGCTAGCTGTATTCAGCCAAAGTGGTCTTCCTCTCGTTTCTCTCTATGACTATACTGCATCCTGATTCTTAAACACTTAAGGAAAAGTGTGTTTGTGGGGAGGGGGCAGTTTTATTGATTCCTAAAAAATGGCATACTTAAAAAAAAACAACTCTGTAGGAAATTGTGAAGATGAATAAAAATTCTTCAATGTCTTCGCAATTTACAATTCTAATTTCAAATCTCTTCTCTGAATCCCCATACTTACATCCAATATTTTATTTGATATGTATTTTCCTGTAGTATTTGTCTCACTAACGTCTCAAGATAACCTGCCCCAAACTATAACCTGATTTCCCGAGTCGCTTTCCAAGCTTCTTCCATCTCCATTCTGATTCTTTTCTTTTGGTGAAACTTAAATTTTCCATAGTTACTGAAGTTAGAAACCTGGAGTATTTTTTTTCAACCTCTTTCCCCAAATCTTCCTGTCAAATTTATCACCAAAGCTTGTGGATTCTATTTATAATACCATTTTTATCCAACTACAAAGAGACCTTATTCTTAAGCCATATCACAATTTCTAAAAGACATGTTTTTTTAAAAATGTTCTTTTGACTAGAAGTGTAAATCTAAATGTTTAAAGATATTAAATTTCTGTATCTGATACTTAATTTCATTATATATGTGTTTAAAATAATTTAGAAACCCCTCTTTTTCCAGTATTTCCTGAAAAAATTGTGTTCAAACTGTCCACATACTTCGGTGCTTTGTCCACAGTGTAGTGAGTCATCTAATAGTTTCCAGATCACTTCCTGCTCTTTCCAGCCTGAGTGTTTGAGGTATTGTCATTTAAAAAAACAAATCTGTGTTTAATGCTGTCCAAGCTACAAGTATAATTAGGGTGGAATTTTTACCCCAGTTTTTCTATTGGCATGTATTCATTATCCCATAACCTAGTCATGGACTTAATCACTGTTTAATCATTGAAAGGTTGCTGGACAGTGACATCAAACACAGTCAATTTGAAGTAATACCACAAGGAATAATGACTAAATCTTCTCACTTTGTTTCTTCCCCACTATCCCTCTTACCAACTGTGTCAGATATCTGTTCAAACAATTGTGGGCACAGGCTATCATGTCTATGCTAGATAATACTTTGTGGGGTTTTTTTTGAAATAATTTGTAAATCATTCTATAATCTGAGACTTAGTAAGGTTCAAATAAATATAAAATGGCTTCCTCTTCTAAGGATAGTTCCTGGTATTGAAAAGTCCTCCACATATATGGGTATGTATAATGAGTGGAAAGTCCATCTCTTTCCTCTACCACCATGGTGAATCTGAATCATCTGTCACCTGGACATTGCCACCCACCTGCCCCATGTCTGTTCTTGGCCCCTCCCTGTACTTTTTCTACACCAAGTTACCTTCTGAGCATGTGGGTCTAATCTCACTACTACTTTGCTTAGAGCCCATCAGTGCTTTTTTGATGACCTTTTTCATTATCTCAATCCTGCTTAGCTCTTACCATTAGCCCATGCAGATGGCATATAATTTCCACTTAATTGTTCAGATGTCTGAGGAGGTAAAGGGAACTATATCCAAGGGCAGCTACATTTTAAGATGGGAGGTTCGTTTCTCTCTGCATTTTTCTGTCTCCTCTTAGGAGAGACGGAATGGGGGTAGGGGTAGTTTCATTTGTTTCAGTGTGAGCTGCTGGTAAATGAACAAGTCACCTTGTAGCAGCTCATATACCTCTTAATTTGTAGAGCACTGTGTACTGTTCCACTCTGGTACTCTGATCTGCAGCTGTTAAGTAACTTTGCCTACTGACATCACACTTCAGTTACAAGCCTTGGGCAGGAGAAGAATACCACTACTCAGTCAATGCATTCCTCCTTCAGTCCTGCCTGTCCTCCTACAACCTGTACCAGTTGTGATGTCCATGGGGCCTTCTGCATGTTTCCCACTCACACTCTGCAAAGTGTGCTGCGCTGTGGACTAGAGGGTTGTCTGTCACCTCTGCCATTCTCTCAATGTGGTCTCAATTGTTTTTTATCTTTTGGAGTTGATGTTTGGGTGGGCAAAGATTAACTTTTTCCCTTCCATTTTTATTTTTTTCCTTCATTTTGTTCTGTGTCAAAGTGGCTTTTATTGTCATGTTGCCTAGAAGATTCTCTTCCAGTTGTTGGGGTGGTATTTTATGTAACCATATTTCATAAGCATAAATTTAAAAAGTGTTGATTAAACATAGCAATTAGAAATGAAAATGAGAAATACTTAAATTATTTCATTTGTCAAATGAGTGTTGATTCTCCCTGGAGTCAGATTACTTTTGATGTGTAAGATAATTTTTACAACCTTTTACCATCTACTTCAGAAAATTTCTAAGGATTAGCATAAATTCCTACTTTAAAAAGCTACCAGAGGAAAAAAGTTGTCCCAATAATAGTGGTTAATTATATCAGCCTTCTGCTGGAACCCAGAGATTAAGATTGTTTATGTAAGGAAGCCTCTTAAAATATAGTATTACTTCTGTAATGGGCATCTTTTTGGGGTAAGACCTCTAATCAAATACATCTGTATCCCTTTCAGCTACCTCCTTATCTAATGTAATGAACTATCAGCAACAGATCTTCTACCTCAAGTCTCAGACATTCTGTTACAGCATATAACTTTGATTTGTAAAGACTACCAAACCTGGTTATTCTGTTTTCAGGGAAAATGACAGGACACAATAGATGGCTTTGTACCCTCCTGTCAAAAGGATGAAGCATTAATGCTCTGACTCAGTTATTGGTGTGCCAGCCAGGCACTGGTTATCTGGCATTATGACAGGTTTGTTACTAGTTCCTGATTACACCTGATTTGTGGGTGTCACAAAGCAAAAGTTGTAAATAGCCTTAGGGTAGCACTTTTAAAATACTGTTTGTTTGTTTGTTTGTTTTAAAGTATTATACCTACATAATCCCATGGAAGTTTAGATGAGAAAAGGATCTGACTTCAGTTCTTTATTCCTTATTTTGTCTACTCTGTTCTGCCAGGAAGATTCCATTGTGCTTTGGTTTTCCTGATGCATGACTTTTTAAAGAGAAATTTGTGATGATTTTGTTGTGCCTTGTATAAAATAATGATTTTCATTTTATTTTTCAAATGCACATTTTAGTTCTATAGAACTAAAATCATCCATTGCCTGAAGTTTGGGTTAAAGGAAATCTAATTTCAGTTTAACCAAGACCTGGTGAAAATAATACTTTATTTCGAAGCCAAATGACCATAAGAAAACCTATACAAATAGTCTCTAGCTTCATATAAAATATTTGCAAATTTTATGATAATGTCTTCTACATTAGGCTTCCTTTCTGCTAAGGACATTTGAAGGGCACAGTTTTTAAAAAGATGTTTTCTATTTTGCAAAAGTTTTTTCTAATTATGCATCTTCACTTTTGAAAATACAAAAACTGTGAAGAAAAAGAGTTTTAAAGAAAAGGTTTTTAAAAATTATGCCTTGTAATAATACTTTCAGTATTGTTAAATGTTGAAGTATGAGTTTGTTTTATATATGCCCCTGAAGTTTTTTGTATTTGTGTGTCTTCGCATGTGTTTTAAGTCTGAGTTCACACTGAATATTCTATTGTGTAACCTTATTTTCATTTTAAATATATCATGAGCATTTGAGCCCATGGTTAGATATGGAAACATTATTTCTAATGATGCTCCTGAGAAAGGATTTCTGTGTCTTTGAGGACTACAGCAGAACAGATGAATTCAGTTAAAAACCTGGTCAGTATGGCAATCACAGTCTTTAGGATATTCTTTCTGTGTGTTTAAGACAAGCATTTCTTCAGCATATGTGTCACTAGGTGTCATGGAGTGACAAACTGGTAAACTACAGTTTGCTTTAGGGACCCCTCCTTGAGCCAAGGAGCCAGTCTGGCACTGGGCTTCTGTGTCTCTCATCACATTCATGGAGCCTTGCCTTGCTGACTACAGACAGAGTTGATGACGTAGAGGAAGCAATAAGATACACAGCTATTCCAAGTCTAGTCTTGGGAAACCACTAGTTAGTGACATCACTTATTGGAGGAGGCCACCAAGTTATTGTTTGGACATCATGGTAGAAAAAAGAACCAGGTCCTGATTATGCCCCTCCTTTGTCTTTGCTATATACTTATAAAACAGGGTTTTATAAGTATATAGCATCTACACATGTGGTCCCCAGCCTAGAGATTTCTAAATGAAAAATGACGTGAGGAAATTGTTAGGGATGTACGGAATGCTGGAGCTGTGCAGGTTTCTTAAAGGATTTGTGTGATGTGATTGATGGATGTATGGTATGAATAATCATCACATAGTGCTAAGAAGACTTTAAGAAACAAACACGTGGGCAGGGTGTGGTGGTGCTGTCTGTAATCTTAACACTCAGGATACTGAGGCAGAAGGATCGTGAGTTCCAGACCAGCATAGGCTACATAGTAAGACCCTTTTTCTCTTTTTTGCAGTACTAGGGTTTGAACTTAGGGTCTACACCTTGAGCGACTCCACCTGCCCTTTTTGGGAAGGGTTTTTTTGAGATAGGGTCTCACAAACTATTTGTCCCAGCTGGTTTCAAACCTCAGTCTTCCTGATCTCTGCCTCCTGATTAGCTAGGATTATAAGCATGAGCCACTGGTTCCCAGCTAGACCTGGTTTGTTTTTGTTTTCTTTTTAAAAAGGAAAATGTAGACTCATTGTATAAAGAAGTGGATATTTTTTTTTGATTTTTTTTATGTGGAGGGAGGGAGTGGTGTTGTGGACTAAACCCAGGGCCTCAAGCCTGCTAGGCAAATGCTCTACCACTGAGCTAAATCCCCAACCTCTGAAGAAAATATTCTTAATGCTAGCTGTTTATAGGTAGAAATTAGACTTATTCCATTCTTATGTTGCCTCCTTAAATTATTTTTCCAACAGTGTAAGGTAAAATAAATAATCAGAAATAGGATAGCTGGATGTGAGGTATACACCTATTATCCCAGCACTTGGGAGACCAAAACAGGAGGATCGTGAGTTCCAGGTCAGTCTGGGCTTCATCGGGAAACACTGTCTTAAATACAAAGGCTGAGCATGGTGGTATGTGCCTATAATCCCAGCAGAGATTGGAAGGATCATGGTTTGAGGCCAGACAAGGCAAAACTTAGCAAGACCCCATGCCAGGCATGGTGGCATACTCCAGTAATTCCAGTTATGAGGGAGGCATAGATTAAGAGGATCTTTGATCTGAGGTCCACTCAAGCCAAAAACACAAGACCCTATCTGAAAAAGGGCTGAGAGTGTGGCTCAAGTGGTACAGCTTCTGCCTAGCAAGTGAATGGCCCTGAGGTCAAACCCAGTGCCACCAAAACAAACAAACAACAACAAAAAAAACTTTGAAAAACAAAACAAGAGAAACTAAACCAAAAAAAAAAAAAAAAAGAATGAGAAGATGATAGGAATATCATTTACTTTAAAAGATTTAAGTTCTCAAACGTTGAATTGCCTCCCCAGAAGCTAAAGGGGCTCAGACAGGATCTCAAGTTATCATCAATATTTTTTACAACATCATGGAGAATGTGAGAAGTACCAGGAGGCGGAAGATCTCAAGACAAATGTCCCAGTTTCCAAAATGGAGTAGATTGGAATTCCCCAACATAAACTAAACTATGGCAAAATTTGAGATTTTATTTTTAATCTAAGTTTGTAGAAGAGACTTGGAATCATCAGGATGAATCAATGTGAATTTTTAAGAACAAGACTTGCTAAACTGACCTCATTTTTTCCTTTTTTCAGTTTTATAATTGCTACTGGAGTGGAGAATAGTAAAGACATGCTGCGTCTTGACCTAAGCAAGTGGCTGACAAAGTGTCTTTGCTGTCCTTGTAAAAAGATGATGACATATGGTAGATTGATTTACAGCTGTTTGTGTGGCCACGCCCTTGCCCCATGCCACAGGGTTTATCCAAATAATACCCAGCTGTTCCATAAACTGATTCCTTAGAGAACTGGTGGTGAATATTAATTTGCACATATGCAGATTTGTAGTTGTGAGTTCTTTTAACTGAGGGTTTGTTTGTTGAAACTTGAGTACCTGGATTTATTTATCTGATTGAGATTTCAGTTACCATCATTTTCCCAGCCAACCTGTATTTGCCAGCTATGTAGATCTATTTTTAAGTTTCATAAATCATCTTGACTTACAAATCAAGTTAAAGACTAGAAAGAATAGACATCAAAGAATAACCTTAACACTTCAAGCAAAGGCTGACTAGGTAAGAATGGTAACACTAGGAAGAATCCCTTTTCTCATTTAAAATAACAGCTACATAAATCCCATACTGGTGAAATGTCAAGTTTGTGTGAGCTGACCCTAAACAAAGGCGGGCTTTTGATAAACAGCTGTGTTTAGCAGTGTCTTTTTGTGGTAATGTTCCCCTTGACCTTCTGATAATCCCAGTCAGCTCCCTATTCTGAATATTTGTACTTTTTAGAAAGTAGATTTCTTGAAAGTCTATGAAAGCACAAACCATAATATTCTGTCTCCTTAGAAATGTACAATGACTGCTATAATCAACATTTATTATTATTATTATTACTATTTTTGAGGAGTCTGAGATTTGAACTCAGAGCTTCATGCTTGCAAAGCAAGCCCTCTACTACTTGAACCATGCGTCCAGTCCCAATGTGTTTTATAAGTAGTTGTTAATCTTAAAGAATGTCAGCACAAGTGAGGTGCGGGTGGCTCATGCCCGTAATCCTAGCTACTTGGGAAGTTGAGATCATGGTTCCAGGCCTGCAAAAAGGTTCACGAGACCCTAATTTTTTTTTTTTTTTAGTATTGGGTTTCAACTCAGGGCCTACATGTTGAGCCACTGCACCAGCCCTTTTTTGTGATGGTTTTTTGCGAAATAGGGTCTCATGAACTATTTTGCCTAGGCTGGCTTCAAACCGTGATCCTCCTGATCTCTGCTTCCTGAGTAGCTAGGATTACAGGCACGAGCCACTAGTGTCTGGCTCATCTTAATGGGTGGTGGGGTGGTAAGGAGCTGGATGCCTATTATCCCAGTGATGGTGGGAAGCTTAAAATAGGAGGATCGTGGTTCAGGCTGGCCTGGGTAAAAGGGGAGACCCTATCTCCAGAGTATCCAGAGCAAAAAGGGCTAGTGGAGTGGCTCAAGTGGTAGAGTACGTGCCTTGTAAGCTCGAAGTCTGTAGTTCAAACCCCAGTATTGCAAAAAAGAAAAGTCAGCCCAGATTTTGTTTTTTATCCTGTGGTGCTGAGCGTTAGACTCAGGGCCACGTGTTCATGTCAGACAAGAGTTCTTTCGCTGAGCTAAACCTCCAGCACATTTTAAATAAAATACCATATTTTTTAAAAATGTCCCATTTCTTTGCAGTGGTCATCTCAGTGTCACATCCAGAATCCCAGTAGAAGTTGAGGGTAAAAACAGAGTACAGTTCTAGCCTTGATAATTGTAGGCTTTATTCTTTAAAATTTAGCTGTTCTACTTTGGCCTTAAGATCTCATAGGCCCTTAAAGCAAGAATTAGGTTATTTTAACTCCATTTCTCCTTAAGAGAGCAATTATGTTATAGAATTTGTTATTTAGGATTTTATTGTGGTTTTATCTTTTAATTGTATCTAAGGTAATGACTGATTTTTATTAATTAAAATCCAATCTGGATTTTTAGCAATTTATAGGTATCTGTGAGTTATGCCATATCTTACAGCTTTAAATTTTTTTTCATAAATGAAATAATGAGCTAGAGAATGGTTGATTCAGATTGTATTCTTTAGTTAGGCAGGTATTATTCTTATCCAAATTAAATCCTTTCCTGAAAATATATTAGATAGCTAAATTGTGGATATTGGAACCTATGTTATTTATTTGTTTGTTTATTTATTTATTGGCAGTACTGAGATTTAAACTCAGGGCCTTGAGTTTGCTAGGCAGGTGCTCTACAACTTGAATCACACCCCTACGGCCTCCCCCCCTTTTTTTTTTTTTTGGTTTTTGTTTTTGATGTAGTTACTTCTCAGATATGGTCTCATGTTTTTTGCCTGGCTGGCCTGTAACCGCGATCCTCCTGCATCTGCAGCCTCCTACATAGCTGGGGTCATCGGCATGTACTGCCACATCTACTTGTGTTACTGTTTAAATTGCAAAAAAGCAGGGATACATTCTCGGTCCCCAAATACCACAAACACTTTTAAGCACTAAACAGCAATCCACCAAATCTTTCTCAGTGCATTTGAGATACCAATAAACAAGTTTTTAAAGTATTTAATGAGCTCATTGGGTAGATTTTTGTTCAATAAGCAACGAGAATATATAGTATTGATTAATTAATTAAATTTTTCTTCTACCTATCAGTCAGTGAACAAGTACTATAATGTAAATAAAGAATGGAATAATAAGATTCTGTCTGAATTAGTCTTGGGCTAAAGGGACCCCTAAAAGCCTGACAGAAGCAACCTCTGGGAATAGGAATTGTTCTGTGTTTATTCCTATAACTATCTGTCAGGTTTATTTCCTTCAACCCAAAGGCTCTGTCCTCCTCAGTATCTGGCAAGGTGAAAGATGGAGTTGTTTTGGTTGAGTTTATTTGTTTAGGGTTAGAATGTTATCTCTGAACTTTACAAACACTGATTTTATGTTTATATTAACACCCTTCCACAAAGGCTATGTTTATTCATACATGGTAGAAAAAACAAAGAGAGCATTAGAAATATACTATTATGTAATAATAGTTTAAAGAATGAGCTGATCTATTATAGTAATCTTTTAGTTTATCTAAGCTTGTTTATACATATGTTGTTCCAAATAAAACATAGTATACTTTTTAATCATCTAGTCATTTGTTACTCAATAGATAGCCATTCTGTCTTAGCATTATCTTTTCTAATTATCTGAAGTCCTGTCTAATGAACAGTGTTTGGATTGGTTTGATTTTCACTTTAAATTCATTCCTTACCACAAAATCACTGGTAAGAGATTTTTGGAATTCTGTTTAACTTTCTTCTATTTCTCATTTTTCCTATAAATAATGGAAACCTTTGTGAACTGTTCAATTTAGGGACAGGCAGAAGGCCCTGAGCTAGGAACCAATTTTGGCCTTTTCAAAGAATAAGAGGATGGCCACTGTGAGTGCGGCTTTAGTTCGAGAGGGGATGAGTGAACGAGTTAGTGCTAGAGATTGCCACCACATGTGGGGTCTTCTATGTCCTGAATGGGAGTTTGAATCTTATTCCAAGTGCATCGAAAAGTCATGAGGGTGGGAAAGCCTAAACAGAGCAATACTGAGCTGATCTATGTTTTAAATCTCACTCTGGTTATTGTGAAGGAGAGGAGGGGGACAGGAAGGGGCCAAAGATGGATGCAAAGATACTCTTCAGAAGACTGTTATTAGAATTTCAGATGAGAAATGATGGTGGCTTCGATGAGGATGGTATTGATAGAAAGAGCAGTGGAATGTGTTTTGAGGTACAGCTAAAAGTTGCTAGTGCATTGGATCTAGGGGATAGGAGTGAAAAGGAGAAATCAAGAATGACTTCTAGATGTGGAAATTGTTTTACCTATTGATGATGCTGCTATTTTCTAAGACAGAAAAAACTGAGGGAAAGTGTTGGAGTAAGAAGAGTTCAGATTGGACTATCTGAAATTTGAGGTGCTTATTTGAAATATATCGCAATGTATATGGATGAGTTTGATGAGTTTGGAGCTTAGTGGAGATAGGTTAGGGATGGAGGCATGATATGAATTTGGAAGCTTTCCTTATGTAGATAGGGTATTTAAAGCCATAAGACTAAGTGAAATTGCCGTAGATATCTGTCACAGTCTCTGACCTATACCTACTACCATGTAAAATTATATTAACATTATATTGTACATGTATATTTTAATTACAGTACCTTTAATAATTTGCTGTTTTCTTGTTATTAACATACTGATTTCCCTTTCCTATTTATAGTTACATGTTTTAAAGGTATTCAGTTACTAGCGTCTCCATTTAAGTGAACATCTAACAACCATATATTTTCTTTCCTGTTTTTTTTTTTTGTAGGCAAAGTCATTAATAAAGATTTGCGGCATTACCTGAGTCTTCAGTTTCAGAAAGGATCAGTTGACCATAAACTGCAGCAAGTGATCAGAGATAATCTCTACTTGAGAACCATTCCATGTGAGTATGTGATGGGGGAAGAGAAATGAGGGAGAAATACCCTCACTTAACCAATCAAACATCTGGCAGTAATTCAATAGAGTATCTCAGGAAATTGTGAAGTGTAAGTTTGGGAAAACATGAAACAAAATTTGGGAAAGAAAATTTTCAGAGGATTTCAGGGGTTTGACTTTTAAAAGTAGAAAAATAAGAAGATTCTATATTGTAACTTTTAACAAAGTGATGACTAGAATTTAAAAATTCATATTTACTGTGTGGAAATGTCATGATGAAATCCTCACTATGTATAGTTTAATATATGCCTATTTTAAAAAGTGAAAAAACCATATTTACCTGTTAACTTTTATTCCTAAATTTTATTTCCAAAGTCTATTCAGCAGACTTTTTAGCTCTCAGTACCCTGTACACTGAGGATAAGTATTTTATTAGATCATTACTAACTTTAAAATCTACCTCTTCCCTAATGGGGGAAAAAGGATCAAAAGGAAGAAGCACACATTACCTTCTTTGTGGTAATTTATTTTGAATTTTCATCTAGCTATTGCTGTTAATATTTTTCAGAGGATCTGATTATTATTGTGCTGGCATTTTTTTTTTCAAACACAACAAGAAATCCCATGTGCTTAAGTTTTGGCTTTGGTTAGTGCAGATGTGGGGAAGAATAAAAAATGTTAAACAATAGAAGGTATGTAAGGGCATTCTGTTTTCCTTCTCAATAGAGTTAGAACACCTTGAGGGTACTAGCCTTCATAATGGTTCTGGAATCCTTGATTTCTTTTCCTTGTTGTTTAATTTTATACAATGTCCAGTCTATTACAAAGGTCTTCTAAACTGTTTTTAAAATACCAGTCCCTGTGTACATCCGTAGACCCTTACCCTTTCTTCTTTAGGCTGTTTTTCTTTTTTCTTTTTTGTCCTCTTTTTCCCTCCCTCCCTTCTTTCTTTCCTTCTTCCTTTTCTTCCAGTGACAAACAGCATTACATAGTGGCAAGGACTTAGGTAAAACTGAGTTCAAACTAGACTCTAGCATCTTACTAGTTGCCTCATATGTATAAGTTATTTAATGTTCCTCAACCTCAAAATGAGGTTTAAAATGAGAATAATAAGACTCACCTCACAGAGTTGTTATTAAAATTACAGTGACAACATGTATGTAAATCACTTCACCCAGAGTAGACACTCGAGTAGTACTTGTCCTCTTCCCCATTCTAACTGGATATCCTGCCTCTCATATCACCTCAGTCTAGCCCATCTTTTCAAAACTCAATTCAATAAGGTGCATTTCTGATTTTTGTTCCTTTGAGTTTATCCTTCAAAGACTTCCACTTGATCCAGTTCAGACTTCTTTGCATGACATAAATATTTTTTGTTTTAAAATGACTCCTTATCTATAATTTCCTTCCATAAATCTACCTTGTCAGATTTCAGAATTACCCATTCTGCCTTCTTTTTAAATTTGTGTTTACCTGTTGTATCTTGGTCAGTCTCTTTTATTCTTGAAGTTTCTGAATCTCTCTGATGCACAAATTGTTCTGGACTATGTGAAACTTTCTTTATATTCACCGATGTATTCACTACCTTTAGCCTCACTTCTATCTTATTTTACTTTTTAACCATATATAATTCTCTTATATAATAAGCCTATTATTGCTATATAGGCTATCTTATTTGACCTCTCTCTTTTCTTTATCCTAATGGTTAGCTTTTCACTTTTATTTAATATATACTCTTTGTTCTTCCTCTCTCCTTTATTTTGTTTTTGTCCCTTACTGTAAGTTATAATAAATTGCCTAGTCATTTCTTCTTTCTTCTGCCCTCTCTTCCATCATCTGACAAGGTAATCAGAAAGCTTAGTCTATTTTGCACATATTTTTTTCATTCTTTTTTTGGCAGTACTGAGATTTGAACTCAGGACTCCATGCTGGCCAGGAAGTCACTTTACTGCTTGAGTCATGCCTCTAGCCTCATTATTTTGATTTTTTCTAGTTGCATTATATGAAATTTATAAGGAAGATAGCCATGACATTCCTGTACTTGCCTTTCATAATCATCATTTACTTATTATTCTGTGAATAAACACACATTTTATTTCAGCACTAATCCTTATGTTGTTTCTTCAACAATTATGGTTGTCTAAAGCTTGTTGTCCACTAGATTTCCCAAGAAAAGTTCACAGGATCATCTTAGCAGTTTGTAGCCTTTCTACTTTGATGCTTATTTGAATAGATATGTTTGGGGCTCTTTTTCTTTCCTTGACGATCTTAAGTTTATTAGTCAGTTACCTAATTGTTTTCTGGCTTAAAGCATTGCTCTTAAAATGCCTAATAGCAATCTGATTTCCATTCCCTTTTAAGAAGCTTGGTGTTTGGGCTGCATGGAGTATCTCAGAATGGCATTTTTCAGTTTCACAGCTATAGAGGTCCTCTGTCCTTGTTGAAACAAGGTAATAAAAAGATGTGCCATCTTCTTTACTGCCCTCTGCTGCTTCATTTGGAATCTTGTTGATTTCCTTCATTGTCCCAGTTTTGCACTTTTTTCTTGGTGTGATGTTTGATCCTAAAAAGAAGTTAAGATTTACATAATTTTGTTCATAGGGTCCAAGTAGCTGCAGCCCTTTCAGGCCTTAATGGGAAGGACCTTTTAGCTTACTCACAAATTGAAGTGTCCCAAAGCCCTCTCTGAACCTAAAAGCAATGATACATCAGTAGCAGTTAGCACACTGAATGGTCACATCTGCTCTCTAAATATCATTCTTTGCTAAAAGATTCCAATTCTACTTGGAGAAAGCTATGATCCCAGGACAAGGAAAGTATAAATGGCTTAGAATATCTAATTGTACCAGAAGGAACATAATTGATTAAAAAACTATACAGACTCATCAGAATTACACAGAAGCCTAGAAGGGGAGTTTACTGACCAAAATCTGAGATAATTTGAGCAATGAGAGAGAGAGAAAAAGAGAGAGAAGCAGATCCTTTTACTGTTTCAGACATTGGACTATAGATAGAACAGGACTATGGTTCCTGAGGTTAAGAGGAAAGGAGACTACACAGGAAGGAGTCCTGTGTTTTCCTCATCTTTATGCTGAAGGCATTCTCTATTTAGCTCAGGGAGGGAAAGCCCAGGGAGAGTACAGCAGACCTTGACTTGTGATGACAGAAATCTGGATTTAAGAAATCTGAAGTGTCTGGAATTTGTAGGACAGTGTCAGGGAGAGGACAGCTCTGAAGAAAAAAACTCAAGCAATTTGTAAGGGTGCCCTTTTGGGTCCATTGCAGACAGTAAGCTGAGAACGTGTAGGACCAGGCTACACAAGGCCAGACAGAGAACTCTGTGGGTGCTATAAGGTCAACAATTCCTAGTGTTTACATGGGGCCAGGAGACATTTAACTTCTAACCTGCCAGAACGGGGAGACTCCATAAGGATCCCACCTTACAAGTGGGACTAAAATAGCCATAGATTGAGCTCTTCTAGGTCCACTTCAACAAAGCTTAGTGAACAAACCCCAAAATGATCAAGTGGATGTGCATGAGACCTGACTGCTGCCGTGTGTGTGTGTGTGTGTGTGTGTGTGTGTGTATGTGTGTGTGAGAGAGAGAGAGAGAGAGATTGCTCTTTAAAAGAAGACAGTAAAATAGACACCAAGCAGCAATATCCACAATGTCCAGCATCTAATAAAAATTACTAGGTGTGCAAAAAAGTAAGAAAATGTGGTTCATGTGACTTTTCAAGCAAAAGAACAGCTGACAGAAAAAAATAAATGGAAATGACACATGATGTGGCATTACCATCCGAGGAATTTTAGAGCTATTAGAAATATGCTCCAGGATTTAAAGCACAGTATGAACACAAAGAAGGAAATACGAAGAACTAAATGAGACATAAAAAATTCAGTGGATAGATTTAAAAGTAGATTAGACACTTTAGAAGAAAAGATCAGTGAATGTGAACGCATGGCAATATAAACTAATCAGACTGAAGCACAGAGAGGGAGGAGGTCCAAAAGCTACTTGGTTGCTGTGAAGCAACCAAATATACGTGTGTGTGTGTGTGTGTGTGTGTGTGTGTGTGTGTACAGAGAGAGAGAGAGAGAGAGAGACTCTGTTACCTCGTAATAAACAACTAGAAATTGGAAAGCTGTAAGTAGCATCTGTTTTCAGACATTGAAATTTCAACAGAACAGAACTATGCTTGGTTCATATTGAGTTATGGCACAGTATCAAGCAGAAGTGCGGGAAGCAGAAAAAATACTTGAAGATAGTATCTGAAGTTTTTCTAAACTTCATTGAAACTGTCACCTTCCAAATCTAAGAAGCTCAGCAGACCCCAAGCAGAAGAAACATAAATAAAATTACACCAAGGCACATCACAATCTACTTGCTGAAAGCCAGTGATCAAGAGAACATGAATGGCACACAGAAAAGATACATTACATGACAAGGGAACAAGTGATTATTGGAGACTTGTCAACTGAAATAGTGCAAGCCAGCGTCCATTAAATGATATCCTTAACATGCTAAAAGAAAAAGAAGTGCCAACCTGGATTTCTATATAAAACAGAATGTCCTTCAACAAGGAAAGAGAAAGTCTTTTTTCAGACAAAGGAAGGATGGGGAAATTGTTCAACAGTAGAATTATTACTGTAAGAAGCATTAAAGGAAATTCCTCAAGTAGGAGGAAAGTGATAGCAATGCAATAGAACAGAAAGAAAAAAACTTTGTAATCATAGTTCAGTTTTTCAATATTCCCTTTTAGTAATTAACTTAAAATTAAACAAAAAATCAGTAGATAAATAGAAAACATCAGCAGTACTTTCAGCCAGCAGGATCTAGCTGCTGTTGATTAGAACCTGCCACCCAACCACAACAGACTACACATTCCTGTCTAGTGCACATGGAGCATTTTCAAATACAGTGTTCCAAAACCATAAAAGAAGGTTCAGTAAATGTAAGAATATTGACATCATGTAAAATATGTTGTCTGACTAGAATAGAATTAAATTACAAAAGCATTAACAGGGCAATACCTGGGAAGTCTCCAAATATTTGAAAACTAAATAGCACACTTCTAAATAACTCATGTATCAAAAAATAAATCACTAGAGAAATTAGAAAATATCACACATAGCAGCATATCAAAACATATCAAACACTGTATCAGAAATTTAGGGGGATTTCTAGAGTACTACCAAAACTTGCTGGATATAAAAGAAAGTAGCACTAGACCAAAAATTCTCATGAACACAGACTCAAAAAATGCTAAACAATATTTTGGCAAATCAACATATAGCAGTATATAAAAGGATAATCAATCCATTATGACCAAATGGAATTTGTGTCAGGAATGCAAGGTTGGTATATCATTTGAAAATTAATGCTGTTACAGACAGAAAAGAAAAGCCATGATCTTAATATATGCAAAAGTTAATACAACAAAATTCAACTCCTATTCTTGATAGAATCTCTCAAAAAACTGTTCTGTTGTTTGTTACTCATTGCCTCTTGGCTCCATTTTTTTTCTTTTTTGCCTGCTTTGTGATGCTGAACAGTGTTCTTCTGCCCCCTGGCGCTGTGTTAAGCTTTGTCAGTAGAGGGAGCAGAAAGGATATTGGAGAAAGAAGAGGCTGCTTTTCCTGGTTGCAGACTTTTTCTTTTTGCTCCTTCCTTGCAAGGAACAAGTTTCAGTAGTCCCTTAGCAGTCAGCTTCCTAGTGGGAAGGTACAAGACTTCTCAGCTGTGAGTTCAGCTGCACCCCATAGATGGCTTCCTGTGTTCTGCCAGTGCACCTGCTGATTCCTAGCAGTTTCCTGATGGATTCTGTTGGCCCAGCTGCCTCCCCAGATTTCAACAGCATTACCTGCAAGCAGTGTTCCAGTGAGTTTCTAGCAAGTCCAGCCAGTGTTCCAGATGGTTTTCCATTAAGTTTGAGAAATACTCCCTTACTCAGCACCATCACCACAGACAGCTTAGTACCCTGCCTACCATCAGTACCCCAGGCAGTTAGGTACCCTGCTTATCAGCCTTGACCCATTGACTAAACCAGCACTGTCTCCAGGCAACCCAGCAAGATTCTTCCTCGTTCAGTAGGTGGTGGTTTTCACACCCTCTTCACTGAGGTCTGAAATCCAGACTTTGAGAGGTACCTTCCCTCCCAAGTTGTAACTTTTCTTGTAGCTCTACAATGGTGTTTTCTAGGGCTGTCTTTTATTCTCACTTTTAGGATTCTCTTTTAATCTCACTTAATTTTTGGTAAATAGTTAATACTTCAAATTAAACCTCCCCTGTTCAAATTACCACATGATTTTTTTGTCTTGTCTGGATCCTGACTGACACAGAATTGGTACTGATAGTGGTCCCAAGAGACATGATCTGTTATGATTAGTATGAACTAATAAGATCTTAATAGTCTCCAAAATTATCTCTGCCTAATACACACATTTTGTAGCACAAAGTCTTAAAAGAAAATTAGCACAAAAATCATTAAAAAATTTGAAAGATAATGACATAACTATCTAGTATTTGAATTTTTTACTCTTAAGATGAAATTTTAAAGCACACAAAGCATCAATTATCTGCTGGTCTTTGAGCTTTGGTGACAAATATTCCAGACATAGAAAAATGTCTTTGATTTTGTACTGATATTCATTAAGTTGTTCAAGTGTCTTCAAAAGCATCTTTGCATTGGACTTGAGCATATAGGTTGTTTCATATTACCTTGTTTTCATAATGATGAAAACATTTTTTGCCTGCTTCTTCTCATTTTGGTTTTGCCTTAAAATCTGTACTACTTCAAATTTTAGATAAGTTTCTGATTTCATTGTTAGAATGTTCCATAACATTTATTTCTTCTCTTTGTATTTCTTCTATAGCATTTACAAAGCACTGAAGCTTGTAGCAGATGGAAGATGCCAGAGAATATTATTGGATACTGTTCAGATAATATCTAATCTTCCAGCAAAGTTAATGTCTTACACAGCCATGTATTGAAACTGCCAATTTAAGGACTTACTTAGCCTCCAAAACTTGTTATTTCTTAAAACACAACTCATAGGACTTACATAAAGTATAATATGCACATAATCTTCTTGATGTTGTTTTTGTAAGAAAGACCCATTGTTAGCAGATAGGGCCATGCACACACACTTAGATGAACAGCTGCTAGCAAGACTGACTGAGTATATTGTGACTACTGCTCCCCCACAAGCTTCTGTCTTAGTTCCTGGAAATGTCAGCCTTAACAGTTGAGTCTACTTTTCCAGCATTGCCTGCTTTTGTTTCCAGTTGATATCTGTTGATTCTTTTAAACCAGTAATGTCTTTATGTCAAATTAAGATTTAATTCTCACAGGAAAATTGTGATTTTTTTTTCTCATTTTTCCCAATAGCTGATTTTTTAAAAGGATTTAGAAAAGGTAAATTTCCCCAGGAATCTCTTGCCCTTCCTTCTGCTTCCTATCTACCATGAAGAAATTTCTCTGTCCCATGCTCCTGCCACCATGATGTTATGCCCAAGCACATAGGGCCAAATAATTGTGGTCTGAAATATCTGAAACTGTGAGCCAAAATAAACCCTTCTCTCTTGAGATTGTTTCTGTCACAGCAACACAAAAGGAACTAATATACCATATGGCCCATCAATTCCATGCCTATGTATTAACCCAACATAAATTTAAATATATGGCTACCAAAGAATTGTAAGTTTGTAGCAGCTTTACTTATAATGGACATTCAGTGGTGAATAGATAATCAAACATTCGAATACCCATACAATGGGATATTACTCAGCAATAAAAGGAAATTAAATAGAACAAGACAAAAAAATCTGTGAGAAAAGAGAGGACTTGAGTAACACATAGACCAAATGGACCAAACTGACATCTACAGAACATTCTACCAACAAAAGCAGAGTGTACGTTCTTACCAAACATACATGGAACATTCTCTACAAGAGACCATGTGTTAGGCCACAAAAGAAATCTTAACAAATTTACGATTTAAATTATAAAAGGTATCTTTTCTGATGATAATGAAATGAAACTAAAATTAATAACAGAAAGAAAGCAGGAAAATTTTTCTATTGTATGGAAATTAAATTATATACCTTGAAGCAATCAGTAGGTCAGAAGAGAAATCACAGGGAATTTAGAACATATCTACAGACATAAAAATGAAGATACAACATATAAGACATGGAGTGCAGTGAAAGCAAGATGAAGAGGGAAGTTATAGCAGAAAACATGTACATTAAAAAAGAAGAAAAATCTCAAATCCATGATCTAAACCTATACCTCAAAGTATCAGAAAAGGAATAAGCTAAACCCAAAGTCAGTAGAAGGAAGGAAATAATAAAAGACTACAACAGAAATAAATTAAATGGAAAAATAGATAAACAATATGAGAATCAGCAAAACCAATAGGTGGTTTTTGAAAAGACCAATAAAGTTGGCAGACCTTTATCTAGACTAAGAAAACTCAAATATCTAAAATTTGAAGTGAAAGAAGAGCCATTACAACTTACATCACAGGAATAAGAATTATGGCAATACTGTAAATAATTATATACTAGCAAATTAGATGACCTAGAAAAAATAAAATTCCTAGAAAAGTAAACCTACCATGACTGAATCATGAAAAAAATCTGAACAGATTGTTACTACTGAGGAGATTGAAGCAGTAGTCAAAAGCCTTCCAACAAAGAGAAGCCCAGGACCACATGGCTTCCCTGGAAAATTCTGTCTAATGTTTAGCACTCATTAATACCAATCTTTTTCAAATTCTTTCAGAGAATGAAAGAGAGGGGTCACTCCCACACTCATTCCAGCTTTCTACCCTGACACCAAACTCAAACAAAGACAAGAAAACTATAGATCAATATCCATTATAAATATTGACCCAGAAATCTTAAAACACTAGCAAACCTAATTCAGTTAAAAGAATCATATATTATGACCAGGTGGGATTTACATCTCCATTGTAAAGATGGTTCAACTTATAGGAATCCATCAATATAAGACATGACAACTAACCACTCTTGCAGGAACCACATTAATACTTCATGAGAGCCGTATGACATAATTACTAAATCTTAAAGGTCCCAACATCTCAGAACACCCCACTACCTCTCAACATCATTAAATTGGGGACCAAGCCTAAACATGAGTTGAGATGGGGATAAACCATATTCAAGCCATAGCAACCAGTAAATACATGAAAAACAATGTTTAATCTCCTAAGGCAATTGCACATTACATACACAGTGAGGTGCCTTTACACAATCAACATTTTGGCCAAAGCTTTAAAACCCGATAACAAGTGTCCTTTGTGGACAGAAGAGAATGGGTATCATATAATGCCATTCACATGAATTTACAAAACAGGCAAAGGGAGAATGGTTAGTTATATCATGTGATCTTAGGACAAGGTAGTATGATGACTAAGATGGGACCTGACCGTTGAGTTAAGGTAAGTGGAAACTACTAGTAAACATGGCAAATTATCTTAGTGAACAGTCAGGGCAAAGATCTGATTGGAATGTGTTCAAGAGAGAATGAGAGAAGTAGAGACTGTAAGTGAATAGAACTCTTTGTAGGAATTTTGTGTGAAAAGGAGAAATGTAGTGTAAGTGATGAAGGGTGTGTAGAAAGCTTTACATAAAATATATGGAGTATCAGGAAAATGTAAAGATAAGTTTTCTGGAATTCTGAGGCAATAGTGTAGGGAAAGCAAGAGAACTTTTATATGTACAGTTTATATGGAGGAAATGAAAATTTATAATACTTTGTAAGAGAATTAACACTAAAGTTACTGACGAAGTCTTGGAAATTTATATATTGGAATCACACTTAACAGCATATCTACTAATGGAAGGAATCGCGAATACCATCTTGCTCAAAACCACTTTGCAAAAGGGAATGAATCCCAGAGAGGTTAAGTGCTTGCTCCAAATTGTACCATTAATAATAATCCAAGACCAAAACAGAGGTTCTCCTGCCCCTTAGGTCAGTGCTCTTGTTATAGTATTATCCATTATGTGGCTTGCCCTGAAATTGGGTTTTACATAGTCATTACACTTACAGTGGAGTTTATTTGAATAATATCTCAATTAACCTTTGCTGTATAGTAGACCACCTTAGAGTTTGGTGCTTATTTCTCATGACTCCATATGTTGGCTGGGCTCAGCTGGGACGCTCATGTGGCTGCAGTAGTCTAACCCGAACTTCCATGCATGACAGTGGGAACATTCCAGGAGGGTGAAGATGGAAATAGAGATTCCTAAACTTGTACAACATCATGTTCTCCATTAAATTAAAATGAATCATAAATCCAGTTTAGATTTAAAGGCCTCATCTCTTTAATGGGATGAGGTCTAAAATATTGTAGGTATGTTTTTTCCCTCAGATAATTATAAATAATTTTAACCATTTGCTTCCTAAAGTTAATTTTTATTTAATATGAAGGCAAAAGCTATTGGTTTAAGAAACCTAAAAATATAGTTTGTTTAACATATGAGAAACACAAAAATTTTAAAATGAAAGAATGCATTATGCTAAAAAAGGAAGCTATATTTCCAGTTTTTTAATTCTCTGTCATACAAAAGAGATAAAGAAATGATTAATTTTAGAACAATTTAGGTTAAAAGGGAAGGAATAAATTCAATATAGTTTTCGCATAGAATGTTGGCCTAACCATTATTTTCTCAGATCATCATCATAAATGTATTACATTATCTATGTGGATTTTTTCATACACTACAGAATATAAAAAGTAGAACAATTATGAGTTTCCCATGAATTAATTTATAATAATAATAGCATAACACTAGACACTGTGCTAATACATTTACTTGAATTTTCACTTAATTTGACAGTTAAGTATTGAGTACTCATTAAGATCCTTGCATCATGCCAAGCCTTTGGGGCAGAATCAGATAGATATGGTTTCTGCACATCATCACCCTAGATGTGAGTCAGGGAAGATTCTCTAAAGCAAATTTCTAAGCCGAGACCTGAAAGACAAGTAGGAGCCAGAGCTAAGAGTGGGAAGGGGAATATAAAGTCCTCTGGGGAAAGGACAAAAGACTCACTTATTGGAGATAAGTGAGTGCAAGGAACATTAAAGAACTGGGGAGAAAATCTGTTATGGTAGAATCCTGGAATGTGAAAGGGTGAGGCAAGAAAGAAGCTGTAGGTAGTCAGGAGCCAGATTGCAAAGGGCCCAATAGCAATGTCTTGTTATAGAGTCTGAATTTTGTGCCAAGGATCATGGGAAGCCATTGAGTAGTTTTACAGAGGGGTTTTGTTGGGTTTTTTTTTTTTTGCTCAGATTATTGTTTTAGAAAAGTCACTGACTGCAGTTTGGTGGGGGGAAAGTTTGGGCAGGGAAAGGAAAAGGTTGACTTGTATGGGGGAGGTGTCCAACAGTACAAGACATAGATTATGTGAATTAGGTGACTGTGGGAATTAAGAGAGGTGTCTCAGGTATTTAGGAGGTGAATCAGTGGCTTTGGTGAGTAGATGCGAGCAGATGGAAGCACTAAGATGACTGAGTCTCAGGTTAGGACCCAGTTGGAGGACAGGTTTGTTAAGGCCTCCTTGCACAGGACTTCTATGTATCTTTTCCCAGCTAAAACCTGGATCTTTTTTTTTTTGTATCATGTAGTATTTGAAATGACATTTCAAATATCAGTTCATAGAAGTAACTGAGTCTTATTTAGTAAAATTCAGTAAAATACAGCAATGTTGCTGTAACCTGAATTTGTACTCTTTCTAAAAGAAAGAGTTTACTCTTTCATGAATTCTTTATTATGTAGTTTTTTGTGGTAGTGAGGCTTGAACTTGCTAGGCAGGTGCTCTACCACTTGAGCCACTCCACCAGCCCAGTTGTATAGTAATTTAGTTACCTGTTTCTATAGCCAGTTTTATAATAGTTTGCTTAATGCTTAGTTTTTAGAAATTACTTAAGAAAATGACTAAGAAGCAATATTTGAACACCTTTCTTAATTTTATTCGTTAGTCTAAAATAACTTCATAATCAATATTTGTCCAAATTTTAAAATAAAATTCATTAAAAGAACTTATAAAATGTTTCTCTTTCATGACTCTAGTAAGCAGAATGTGGCTTATATTGTTGTAAGGGAAGAAAAATGTACACATTAGCTACTTAAAAATGAAGTCTGTCTTTCACAGTGTGTACATACATCAGAACACCACATTGTTACCACATACAATTTTTATTTGTCAGTATACCTTAAGGTTAGAGGGAGGAAATGAAGTCTGTTATTAGTTTTTGCTGTTAAGAAATGAGGTTTAAAAAGAATGAACTGTTATGTATTGGGAAATTAAGCCTTTGGGGAACTAAAATTATCTTAGGGTTTTTATAGTTTTAAATTTTATGACTATTGTATTGAAATATATTTACTCATTCTACATTTATTGTGCTACTTTCACTGAATAATATTAAGTTGCCTAAAATATTCCAATTCTCATTCTAGCAGGTACCATGCATATATTCAATAGGCTGTGTCTCCCATGTGTTCTGCATAAAATGAATTTTCTATTACTCTGAATATTTTGTAATTTAAAAAGCACTTTACAACCTACATATTTTTTCCTTTTTTCTTTTTTTCTTTAGGCACTACAAGGGCCCCCAGGGATGGGGAAGTTCCAGGGGTGGACTATAATTTCATTTCTGTTGAGCAGTTCAAAGCACTGGAAGAGAGTGGAGCATTATTAGAAAGTGGAACGTATGATGGTATGTCCCCAAATATTAACAGCACCCAGGAAGCTACCCAAATGACTGGAATTCTTTCAGAAGGAATTTGATCAAATACCATTTTTAAAAAGTTTTTTGGAAAAATTTTTTTTGGATTAGGAGATTTGTAATTTATTAATGAAAATGGGATTGAACAATAACCAATCCCATTCCACCATATTAAAACTTTAATTGTGAACAATATACTAAGTCAGCCAAACTGGGTAGTCTACATTTTTCACAGAAATTCACATTCATCATCTGAACTCAGCAAATATTTGTTGATGGCTTCATGTTTGTGTTGAGAATCCAAAATCTGTTCACATTAAAAAACCTACATGAACTTTAACTTGGAAGAAAGAAAATATAGGTGGGGGAGGCACATACAACAAAAGAAAGAAGAGATTTGAGGTCAGTTTCAATTTTGAGATGATTCCATGTTAGACATCTATTTTTTTCTTATCCAACATGCTTTTTCCTAGCAAGTTCCTCGATTCCCATGGTGCCCTATACTTCTCCATCCTTGCTTTACCATACTGTTACAATTGCCTGTTTTATAAACGCTGTGATAGCAGGGATCCTATCTTTCTTACCTGGTGTTACCTTTAGTTCGTACAGACAGTGTTCAATAAGTATCTAACCTTGAGCTCAGCATATCCACATTCTTCACAATTTCTCTCAGCAGCACCAACATGCTCCAAACAGTGCAATCATCATTTACTTCCTCCTTTTTCTTGCATTTCACTTCAGTCAGTACCACATCTAGTCATTTCTTCCTTTGTAGCAGTCTTCACAATGCCCTTCCTTTCTCTTTTACTACCTCATTGTAGGCCTACTGGATAAGTTCATGTCTGGACTATTGCAGTTGATCCCTTTTGCTCAGTTTCTTACCTCTGTCTAATCCACCTGCCCTTTGCTACCATGCTCATCTTCCTCAAGCACACCTCTGATCCATCCCTCTCCTAGTCAGAACTCTAGTCATTTCCTTTTGCCTGCTAAATTTGACCTAACTACTCTTTCTAGGCTTAGCTTCCATGACTCACTCATTCATTTATTTGATCCTGTTTCATTCATTCAGCAACCTTTGTTAGTACCCATATATGTCAAGCACTGTAAGAGGATCTAGGGATTCTGTGATGAACAAGAGTGAGGTGCTACTGCCTTAATGAATCCTAGATCTTAGTGGAAAAGGCAGTAAAAAAACAAAATAAGAATAAATTGAGATGTTAGGACAGAACAAGATAAGGAATTTAAGGAAAAGGATAGGAATATCTTTTTTAGATAAGATGAGCAGTGAAGACTTCCCAGAGGAATGGACAGCTCCTTACTTGTTTTTACTTCTGTGCAAATAGCTTCCCTGTTATAGTTAGCCATTCTGATGCATTTAATATGTATGGTTTGTTTTATGTGCCTTCACAAAATGTGTATCGTGTCTTGTGTGTATATTTGTTATTTACATCTGAACTGTGTTCTCTGTCTCATTCAGTTTTTTTTCATTTATTCAATGTTTGTCAGATTCCTCCATGTTACTATACTGTATTTATATATAATCTATGCACTTAGTTTCTGCATAGTATCTATAGTTTGAATCTGTTGCATTTTCCTTAACCCTTCTCCTATTGATAGTCTTATCATTACCACATAGGAAGCTGCATTGAACACTCATGCTTGTGTCTTCTTACAGAAGTGTGAGAGTAACTGTGGAATATATACTCAAGAGTAGGACTGTTGACTTGAATAGAGGGTATATATGCTCAGTCAGATGAAGTCATTGGATCGCTTTCCTATCCCCGATCCCCCCAGCCAGTGCAAGAGGGTTCCTGTTGCAGTTGTAGTAATGGTTCCACATTCTCAATACTTGGCATTATTCAAGTTCATCATTTTGCCAACCTAAAGGTTATGAAAGTGGTCTCTCATTTTAGTTTTATTTTTTCTGATAGTCTGAGAATTTGAGCTTCTTCTTGGAATTTCTGCAAGTTGTGCATCCATTTGCTTTGCCCTTTTTTTTTAAAAGTAGAATTCCAGTCACTTTCTAGCCTAAGTAGTTCCCTTACATACTTAGATATTAATCTTTTACTGGGCATAGATATTTTTCCCTTCTGTTACCTATTAACCTTACCATGTATTTCTTCATTAGACAGAAATCTTTAATTTTCTATCTGTTCTAGCACTGTTTTCCTTATGATTTGTGTTTTGAAAGTTTTGTTTAGAAAGTATTCTGCCCTTAAATCACAAAGATACTCTCCCACATTTTCCCCCATGAAGCACAAGAACTTGGTATATGACAAAGTAACATATATATGCTACTGTGTGTTTAGTTCAAAGGAAATGCAATATAAAACAACAGTTATACTCATTCCACACTCATCAGATTGGCAAAAATTTTGAAGTCTGGTAATTGCAAGACATGAAATCTGTACATTGCTGGCAAAAGTATAAAATGTCACAACCTCTTTGGAGAGTACCTTGGCAATAGCTAGTAAATTTAGTGATGTATATAACTCTGACCTTGAAGTCCTTATGTAGATGTCTACTCTAGAGAAATCATTGCCCATGTGCATATGTAAATAGGCACCAGAATGCCCACTAGAGCACTGTCTGAGACAGTGAAAGAATGGAAACAATTCTTCTTTAGTAGGGAAATGAATAAAACACATCTTAATTTTTGTTCATAAAAGTGCGCTGTTAATGAGCCAGGCATGGTGGGTCATGCCTATAATCCTGGCATTCTGAAGGTGGGAGCAGAAGGATCATGAGTGTGAGGCTACATATCAAGTTCAAGGCAAGCTTGAGCTACATAGTAAGAGCCTACCTCAAAAACCAAAGGCTGGGGATGTAGCTCAGTGGCAGAGCCCTTGCCACTAGCATGTGCAAAGTCATGAGTTATATCCCCACCACTGACAATGAATGAAATATGTATCAATATGAATACCTTTTAGAAGTATAGTTGTATAAAAGACTGTTGCAGAAGTATACTATTTGTGAAAAAAAATAGAACATGAAACACTGTGAAGCTTTTTTAAAAACAGTAAAAATAATAGTATTGCATGTTATGAGTGCAAATACCCATGTCCTAGAGATATGCAGTATTTGGGAGAATCACACACACACCAATGTGAGGGCTGCTCAGGAAGGAAGTGGGAAGGATGGGACAGGAAATTGGGGCTTTAGTTGTATGTGTGACCATATACGTGTGCCCTTAAAGATTCCTAGGAAATCTCGCAATAGTTAATATGTGAAGGATGTGTGTGTAAATAAGTGAATATATATGTGCTCATATAAGCAAACGTACATAAGTAAAATAGATACTTTAATATGATTCTGATAGTATTATCTGTAATTTTACATATGTTTGAAATAGTGAATGGTGATAGTTTTACTTACAAATGAAAAGACCTGTAGAAGAGAAAATCTCCAAAATAGCTCTAAAATTATTAAAACATTTTTTGATAATAATTATAATCAGGGTTCACAAATCTTAGAAATTTGTTCCTTACTACATAAGGAACAAAGAGAGTTCCTTACTCTAAATATCTGCAATTTAGATATTTACCAATAATTCAAGAAAAAAGACGAAATTTAATTTATAAACAATGCTAGCTTTTTTTTTCCCCAGTGCTGGGATTAAACCCAGGCCTCCAATGTAGGCAAGTGTATTTTCTTTTTTAATCTAAGCCCATAATTATCTTTTTTTTTTGAATAAGGAGAAAGCCAAAATGTGTTATGAAGACCTCAAATCTTTTAGTGACCATGGATAGCAGATACAATATCCTTCATTTTTCTAACTTTCAGTTAAATCTCTGAGAGTTAAATAGTAATTACTAAGAATTCACAGTAAAATGTGTTTCTAGTAATATTACTACCATTCTTAGAAAAAGTAGACTAAACCATCATGGTACATCAGACTCTTTGATAGTGTGATTACTGGGCCGAGTACAGGAAAAGACGAGATCATAGAACGTTAGATTCCCTATCCAAATACCCACTTAGATCATTTCTGTGCCCTTTGTGAGCTGTGAACTGGCTTTCCCTTGTGTCTTTCCTTTACTTACAGGCCAGAACATTTGCCAGTAGTCTAGTCTGTTTTGATACAAATCCTTGCATCCATCTGTGTGCCCTGAGTAACCTATTTTAGCCATGGATTAGGAAGTAAGGAAGTCATTGAGGGGAGAAACAGGACATAGTTGAAAGCCTTTTAGTTTGATTTCTTTGTTTTCTCTTGACTGTTTTAATAATATTCTAATTTAATAGTCATCACTCCATCACACCTTCCAAAGAATTCATCTTAATGCTTTCTCCACCAACATGACTGTTTTAAGGTAAACCATGTAATTTCTAGATTTGTCTCAGTGTTACAGGAACCAGCCTATGATTTTATTCTATCAAGAAAAAAATCCACCTACCTCCTTAATTTCCTTTATGTGAATGAGCATCTTAAATTGCCTCCTTTGTAGCCAAAGAATTTGAATAGAAGGTGTGATTTTTTTTTTACAAGCAGCAACAGAAAAAAGATCATGAGTATTTTAGTTCCTAACTATATTTATCTTTCTATAACATCACCATAATGATTGATAAAAGGTCAAAACTAGCAGGAACAGCAAACTGTTCATGTAGACCTGTGGAATGCCTAATCAGGACTACATGACAAATTGAGAAGATACTCAGTTGTTTTCATTCTGTTCGGGAACATTTATTTGTACTGCTGATCCTCAAGAGAACATTTAAGTGTTGCTTTTTTGAGAGTAAGCCAGTATTGAATTAGGCTAATAATGTTTCTATTGGCTCAATATGTTGTCAGATAGACTAATATAATTAGAATACACAGAGAAACTTTTTAAAATTATATAAACAGCTTACACTTGTATATAAACTAGTTAATTCTTAGCTTTATCCTTTGCCCACATACTTCCTTGCTTTACCAAAATAGTTCATTATGTACATTAGAACAAAATTATATGATTCAGTTTACTTCTACCTTTTATTTAAATTAGTCTTGCATGAGAGCATTGAGACTTTTAATTTAAAAATTAGACCCTAATTCAGAATCCATATAAAGCAAGCCCTATCAGAATAATCTATATATATATAATCGACTTCCTGGTCTTAGTACAATAGTATTAAATGGTTAGGAAGTATCTGATAAAATATAAGAGAAATTAGTTTTTTCTGTTTCTTCCACCTCCTCTTCCAGAGTGTGGCTTGGTCTTCTTTTGCTCAATGGTAGATGTTCAAAAACTTCAGTGTCAGAAACGGAACAGAGATGCACACTAGACCCTACTATTCTGATTCATTACAACATTAGTACTTTCACATGTACAGGAGAGCAATACGAGTCAACTCCCTTGTATAGCTATCCTTATCTCAACTAGCAAAAACCCTTGGTCCTTCCTATTACTGCTTATACTCTCTCTTCAACAAAATTAGAGATAAGGGCAAAATAGTTGCTGCCTGGTAGCGAGGGGTTGGGGAGGTAAGAGAGGGGGCAAGGGGGGCGGTAAGGGAGGGAGCAAGGGGAAGGGGGGAGAAATGACTCAAACATTGTATGCACATATGAGTAATAAAAAAAAAAAACTATTAGTGCTTTCAGCTGCTGTTACCTGTCTATTTTAGGAAACTTCTATGGAACTCCTAAGCCTCCAGCAGAACCCAGCCCTTTCCAGCCAGATCCTGTTGATCAGGTCCTCTTTGATAATGAGTTTGACACAGAATCCCAAAGAAAACGAACTACATCTGTTAGCAAGATGGAAAGAATGGACAGCTCTCTTCCTGAAGAAGAAGAAGATGAGGACAAGGAAGCTGTTAATGGCAGTGGGAATGCAGGTTTGTAAACAAATAAACAACTTCTGATTCTCTAGATTGACTTTAATGTAACATATTGACTCAGGAATTGTAAAAATTTTCATATGGAGAGCAAGTGATAGGACTGAAGGTTTTTGTTTTGTTTTTTTTTTTAATGTATATTTCTGTAGATCAACTCTTGTAAGCTAAAGTGAGTTGTCCAAATTTCAATAAATCAATAAGAAAACTGCCAGTAATAAAATAGAATAATGTGCCATTATCCTGTTGCCTAAAATATTTGAGATTCATCTCTGATGCTGGGATATGGAAATCTTATTGGCCTAAGTCCTACTTATAGGAAAAAAGCAAAATATGTTGTATAATATAGTCTTCAGCCCAAAGTACATAGAGTTTGGAAATATGCCACTAAAAATTATGTAGTTTGTTAGCAATATTTTTCACTTAAATTCTGGATCTACTCAAAGAAAGCTTCCAAATATGACTCACGTGTTTTTTTGTCTTGTTTGACTCTCATATTTTTTCATTAAATGCAAAGCCAACAGAGAGTCAGGGGTGAAGAATGTTCTCCTTAAGTTTCCCTGTGTGATTTAGTGATTGCCTAGGAGACTCTTACCCTTGGAACCGACAGTGTAACCAGGAAACCATAGACTCACAGCCAAGCTTTTTCCAGGGCTGTTTATTGTAATAATTCCATTTGAAACACTAGTATGTAAACTTCATAGGACTGGAATTTTTGATTGGTTTGTTCATTATTGTTTCCCTTGCACCTAAAACAGTGCCTGCTACATAGTACATAAAATAAAAAAATACTGATTCTGGCCCCAAATTGGCAGCACATCGCCATATCATTTTCCCAAATGATTACTTCGTTGGTTATTAAAATTTCCTATGTATATTTTATTTCTTGTTTTAATAGATTGATTATTTCCCCTTCAGATTATGAGTTCTGTTTTATTACTCTAACTTACTTCAGAGTTATGCCACATATGTGTTTAATATTAAACAAATTACTGAATGTATTTGGGCATAAAGACTGAAAGTGTATTTTAAAAGGTTTAGGTAAATTTATATCTAATTCTTTAGAGGTTATTAAGGGAAATCATCATACCATGGAGTCTTTTAATATTGATGTCAGCTTTACTATCCCACAAAATTAAATCCATTATATTATAAAATGCTGATCACAAGATTAAAGACCTTAATCTGTTCCAATGTGGGAATTTCTAGGTTCTTGATTTGAGGGGAAAGAAAATGTTTTTTGGTTTTTTTTGTTTCTGTTTTTTTTTCATTTTTCTTTTATTATTCATAGAAAATGTTTTTTGTTCACTTCCCAATGCAGAGCCAGTCAGTGATTGCTGTTTTGCCTTAGAGGTAAACCTGTCTGTTACCTCCATAGTTTATGCTCGTCATGTAAGCCAGTTGCTAAGCAAATGTATCATGTTCTATGATATTAACATTTAAAAGGAACATATTCAACAGTGTGGGAGGCAGTTTATATACTACTTTTTTGTTGTTGTTTGTTTGATTTTGGTTTTTTTCAAAACAGAATCTCACTATGTAGCCCAAGCTGGCCTCCAACTTATGATCTTCCTGCCTCAGCCTCTCAAGTGCTGAAATTGCATGTGTGTTCCTCCATGCCTAGCTTATATACTACCTCTTGTGTACAGACACCATAGGATACTTATATTTGGCTTTCTATTCCTTTATAAGAGAAAATATTTATATTTAAATAAAATAGTAACAAAATGCCTAACTAAAGATACTTCATCTTTTCTGATTAAATACTGATTATAATTAACTTATTTAAAATTGGGGGGAAAGTGCTTATGTGTTGCTTTTAGGGAGTAAAATCCTGCCTTGAAAAATCAGAAAATTGTTGGGGAGAGAAAGTAGGGAGAGGGTAGGTAGTGACTTATTTGTATATATCAATATGTATATTATTTTATATCTTGCTGAAGAATTAACCCAAAAGACTACTGACATAGAATGACATATGCTATGCAGTAATACTAATTTTTTTCCAAGAGGATTTATAATATAAACATCTTCCCAAGTCATTGGCTGTTAGGCAAAGCCCTTTACTTGATCACTTGGAACTGTATTGAGAAAGGCATTACTGATCATATAGCTGCTGTTGCTTTCAGCCAGTGTACTTATTTCCCAAGACTATAGCTCCCTTCCAGATTGATTTCTGCATTGGATGCCTTCTAAGTTCTGGTTTTTCTTCTGCATAGAAAATAAACCATGTATTTCATTCATCTGCTAGGCTACTAAGTGCTAGCCATTTATTCTAAATGCTGGAATAAAGCAGTGAACAAAACAGACAAAGCCCCTGTCCTTATGGACTTCACCTTCTGACTGGAGTCATAACGAGCCAATGGAAGTGAATAACATATGTAGAGTGATGGTGTAAAGAGAAAAATGAAGCAGAGGAGGAGGTAGTTAAGAAGTAGAGATGATCAAAGTGTGTAATTTTAGATAGAGTGACTTGAAACAAATGAGTAAGCTCAGCATGTATGGAGAAGAGTATTCCCAACAGAGGGTCCTGTAAGTACCAATGCCCTGAAATGGGAGAATGCCTGGAATGTTCAGACAGCAACAAAGAAACCGGTGTGGTTGGGACGGAAGCCAATAGGATACAGTAGTAGCCAATGAGATCAGTCAGACAGTGATGGGGAGGGACAGAATGTATATTAGCTAGGAGCTTGCAGGTCCTTATAAGTATTTTGATTTTTATTTTGAGATGAGGCACCATGATAGCACTTTGAGAAGAAGAGTAACATGCAACAGGCAGTAGGAGGACATAGGCATGAACAAGAGGTATCGGCAGGAAGTTATTGAGTGTAAAAGGAAGGAAATAACCTACCATGTGAGTCACTACTGATAGTTCAAGTAAGAAAGGACCAGGCATGTGGTTCATAACTGTAATCCCAGCTCCTTGGGAGGTGGAGATAGGAGAATCATGGCTTAAGGCTAGCCTAGGCGAAAAAAGTTAGTACAACCCTGTCTCAAAAAAAACAAATCAGGCATGGTGGTACACAGCTGTGATACCAGGTACTCAGGAGGCAGAGGTAGGAGGATCTAAGCTCCAGGCCAGTCCTAGACAAAAGCACAAGACCCTATCTAAATAACTAAAGCAAAAAAGCTGGGGTGTGGCTCAAGTGGTAGATCACTTTGCCTACCAAGCACCAAGTCCTGATTTCAATCCCTAGTATCACCAAGAAAAAAAAATGTGAACTGAGAATGGATCATTGAATTTAGCAATATGGAAATTATTGATGACTTTGGTGAGAGCAGTTTTACTAATAGAAGTTCAAAAGCCTAAATAGGTGAGATCCAGAGAGAAATGGAGGAGTAGAAGTAGAGGTAGCAGTCACAAAGTGGTTTGGTGTATAGAGGAGAAAAATGGAACGGTTGCCAGAGAACTGTTTATTTTCTTTTTAAAGAATGGAGAAATGCCATGTTTTTATGTGGATGGATATGATCTCATACATAGGTGGTACAGGAAGAATAGGAGAACTGCTGTAGGCAAGATGGGGTATTAATTATAATTGGAGGTCAGACATTCTTCAGCGTTTACAGGGAGTGGTGGAGTAAATGGGCCCAATTGCTGTGTAGATGGGAAGGTGGGGGGTTGTGGAAGTTCTCTTCTGCTTGCTTCTGTATTCTCACTGAAATGGGAAATGAGGTCAGCACAGATTAAGGATAAGGGGAACGAAGTGAATAGTCCTCCCTTATCTGCAGTGTCACTTTCTATGGTTTTAGTTACCCCCAGCCAATTGTGAAAATATAACTGTGTGCTAAGATATTTTGAGACAGCAAGGGAGAGACAACATCTGTGGAACTTCTGTTACAGAATATATTTTAGTTTTTGCTGTTAATCTCTCACTGTGCCTAGTTTATAAATTAAACTTATCATAGGTATGTATCTATAGGAAAAAACAGAACTGTGTATGTAGGGTTCAGTACTATCCATGCTTTCAGACATCCATGGGGTGTGGGGGGGGAGGGGTCTTAGAAGATGGTTCCATGGAGAAGGGGGACTACTGTAGATGATTTAAGGAAAAGGAAGGTATGAGATAGTTACAGAGGAGTATCAGAGTGAATGGACTAAAGTGTGCTGTGATTGTCGTGTATCATTAAATGCCCACTGAGGTTGGAGATCTTGAATTTAGAGTGAGTTAGTTGGCTTTGCCTGTGGTCAGCTCTGTGTTGGCCTAGAGACCATGGAGTAGCAACTCTGATGATGTTAGTTAGGGACATAGGTATCAGGAGTATTTACAGTAAGTGATTATAGTGGTTGATCATGGAATTTAAATTGGGCAAGAGGGACATGGAGACATGGGTAAAGGTTGAAGAACAGTGAAAGACAGTGAGTAGGAAGATGAGTGAATTGTGTGACTGGGTTGAATAAAAGATGGTTGGAGTCGAAGTACTGTAGGGAATGATAGCTGATGATTTCAAAGGCCTTTTCTTAAACACTCATTCAGAGGTATGGCCTGAAGTTGTGACATTGATGTTATGTATCATCTTTTAAATTCTAGAAACAAGTTTAAGTGCATGAACTGTGGGCTCCCTAGAGAGTAACCAAATTTTACTATGGGAGGATTGTCTAAATTACAGATTTTGGGACTCTGAAAAGATTTTAATATTACCAGAGAATTATGTTTAACAATAGGAAGTCTACTGAGTATATTTATTTTTTAAATAAATATTATCTAAAGGCCTGTATTACAAGTGTATGAAGCAGCTTAGTCTAGCAGTGAAGAGCATGGACCACTTAGGTTTTATCCTGGCTTTACTATTGAATGGCTATGTAACCTTGACTAAGTTAACTTAACCTCTCTGTGGCTTAGTTTTCTCAATCTGTAAAAGGAGGACGGTAATAGTAGGGTTGCTGTGAGGATTATGAGTTAATATATGTTAAGCACTTAAGATAGAATAGAGTCTGACATGCAAGGACTGTATGAGGGCTGCTGTGCCTCTGTGCATAGGATTGGTACTGAAAGGTTCCAGTCGTGCTGTTTGCTGCTTCCACACTGGCATCAGAGGTGCTGCACAGGATTAATAGCAAACAGAAAATGAAAAGCATTGATGATGTTTACATTTTATTTCAAAATTAATAGAAGAATGTAGACAGAATTACAAGTACATTTTCAGTATGCATTATATGCATACTGAAAGTAGAGATTATATGCATACATGTGCATTTGGCCTTTTGTTAGAGATGAAGGCATTGTTTAAATGCAAGCACACCTTTACCTGGTCTTCATGCTATTCTGTTTTGAACAATGGCAGAAAACAGAGAGAGGCATTCTGAGTCGTCTGACTGGATGAAGACGGTTCCAAGTTACAACCAAACAAGTAGCTCCATGGACTTCAGAAATTACATGATGAGAGACGAGAATCTGGAGCCACTGCCAAAGAACTGGGAAATGGCCTACACTGACACAGGAATGATCTATTTCATTGAGTAAGCAGACATCCGCATCCCTCTGACGGGCACGTCAGTGTGGGATTGCCTCAAACAGTTTTAACCTCATTCTGGATGTGTGCCTATTTCACAAGACCTTCATTTCTTTTTCTTTCTTTAAAAATACTTTTCATAAAGAACAGTTGACTCTTAATCTGATTCTTTCTCTGAATGGCATTTCATTTTTATGTGACTTGGATAAAGGAATAGTATATTTGGACTCTAGTTTTATAAAGCAAGAAGATTTAAAATAGATTCATCATGTCAAAAAATGAAAGGAATAAATGCTTTTTTAAAATTTTTCAACTTTTAGGTAGATTGTCCAGCTTAATGAGCATTTCAAGAATTATCATGGGGGAGGTGCATATTATTATCTGAGCTAAGTATTTTTAGTCCAAGTTTGGGTTTGATGTATTCCAACAATATAGTTAAATAACACGGAAAGAAAATATCACTGATCCTCTGCGTAATTGGTACAACAGAAGACATAAAAAATAAACTATTTTTATGGAAAAACACCACAAATAAAATATTCCCAGAGACACTGAATACCACATGATTACATTAACCTGAAATTGAATATTTTTGTACCAGAGAATAATAATATGCAAATAATTTGTTCAAAGTTTCATTATTAAGAATTTTTATATTTTCATACAGCTGTAATTCTCATCTTTAAAGCAGTTTGTTCAGAGGTACATATTGATGTAGTGAAAATATAGAATATAACAAGTAGCAGTAAAAATGTTGAGGGCTGGGCATTAAACTCAAAGGACATATGCTCAGAAGTTAATTAAGGGTGGGGGATTTGAATCTGTTTCCTCAAATGGTCACAGTTCACGTCCTTCCCATAGATTGAATATCTAGCTATACCAACTAGGATTCTAGTATTTAAAAGATATCAATTTTGAATACATGGTACTCTTTTTACTATATACAGTATATTCTCATGTGTATACTTACATGAGCATTAATGACCAGAATTACACAAAACAACACAACCAGGTACGCTCTTCTCTATGAACAACTTGAAGGATTTTCAAGTATAATTTAGAGATAAATTAGAACTAAACCCTGAAGTAAAATACATAGTCACTTGAAGTGGCTTACATATCTTTAAACAACAGATTATGAAACATTAACTCTGATAATACTTCACCCTGCACATACACAGATAAGTTAGTAAATTACGAGGGCAGTTTATAAAAGAAATGTCTTTATAGATAAATTAATTATTTAGATGTATTAAAGACATAAGACTTGAAACATAAAACTCCTAGAAGAAAACATATGGGAAAGGCTTTCATGACACTGAATTTAGCAAGGACATCTGGATATGACACTAAAAGCACAGGCTACAAAAGCAAAAATAGACAAATGAAACCACATGAAACTTAAAAACTTCTGCACAGCAAAGGAAGTCATCAACAGTGTGAAAAGGCAACCTACAGAGTAGGAGAAAATTTTTGCAAACCATATCTTGGGCAAGGTGTGTTAACATCTAAAATGCAGTTGAATATTACTGCTAGATAAAGCTTTTTTGTTTGCTATGCTAATTCACTAACAGGTGTTCGTTGCTGCTGTTAAAATATGTAACTATAAGAAAAGAATATTAATGTAAGTCAATAATCTTTAGTCATTACATTTTCAAAATAGCCCCAATGGGCATTCCTTTACCTTGGCTAATAGTGGGTAAAATCCTAGCAGATTGCCTATGCCTGCTAATTTACCAATAAAATTTTTGAGTTTGGTTTAGCAAGATACTTCCATGGGGTTTTTTGTTATTGTTTTGTTTTTTCTGATGGTCTGTGTTCCCCAAGGCATCCTTGAGTTCTGATTGCTTTCATTTTGCTAAAACTGATTTAACTGGTTTATCTTCTGGGAGAGAATGGATAGCATAGACTTTGTTGTAGAAGCATTCGATTTTTCCTATATAGATTGCGCACTTTACAGCCTGCAGTAAAAAGTGTTTCCACCACGGTCTGCTAACTGGTATCCTACTAGCAATGGCTGCCTAGCTCTGTAAGTCACTCAGGGAGTAGAGAAAGTATGGAAGATGATTTATTCGCTGAAGCCATTGGCTTTTATTTCCTAAGATTGGACAGGGTCTCTCCCGTGTGAGTTTATGTCATGTTAAAGATATCTAGGAAAGATAACTTGTTCACATTAATTGTTTTTCTCATCGTACTTCAATAATAACCTTAATTTACATTTTGCTGCCTTCCAATATATTTTCTTCTGTAACTTTTTTCTTCGATAATATCCTTGTATTTCAGAGACTTAAACTAGCATTGTCTGTCTAGTTTGAACTGTGATAGACTCATTTCACACAGCATGGTGACCTGCCCTGAAGCTGACTCATTGCGGCCTATAATGAAATGAAACACCCTGCTCTCTGAAAGCAGTTGGCCTGCTTCATACAAAGGGCAGTGGCAGAAGCTTACTATTCTACCTTTTTTTTCCCATGTGTTCCATGCTGATGAAAACATAGTTTTGTAGAACGGAATTTAATCATGCCCATAGGTTTTACTTGCATGTTGCCGAAACAGTCACTTACAACTTTTGTTTTTATTTTATCTTAAAGAATCCCTGGAAAGACAGGAGCTCTGTCTGATCATTTGTCTCTGTGTTCTCAGCCCCAGTACAGTACATACATATCATAGATCTCAAGAAATAGAGTATTTTTTGGAAGGGAAGGAGGAAAGAACTTAGGCAGCAGTGTGGCTTTGCTAGCTAGATAATGTGCAGTGTGTGGCCATGTGCCCACCCTTCGAAACATTTTTGACTGCTAAAATAAGTTATTCCACACTTGTCATTTGATCCTGCCTTTAAAGTCTTCGTTCTCAAATTTGTGCCTCTAGCATTACCTTTCCTTTATGGCAGTTTTAAAGTAATAGACTGAGAATAATGGAATTGTTGAATTTAAGGCATACAAATGGAGCCTGTGGGAAATAAATGCTCCAACATCATATACTTTTTAAGTCACTTTTAATTTTTGCTTTTGAAATACTTTTATCCCTCTTTCTGTTCTGTTTCTAATTGAGGGCTTTATTCTACAGCCATAATACCAAAACAACTACCTGGCTGGATCCTCGGCTCTGTAAGAAAGCCAAAGCTCCTGAAGACTGTGAAGATGGAGGTAGATATTCAGAAACCTCTTATACCGTGGTATTCTCTTAATCCTCTCTTGCTCTTCTTGCTTAAATAATGAGTTTTCCAAAACCCTAAATAAGTCATCATGTGCATAGCACAGAAGTGGTAGATGGAGATCTAATCAGCTGACTGTGGTAATTATGTCATTACAGATAACTTCAAGAAATTTTATTTATCTCCTCTATGAGGATTACAATTCTTTTTCTTTAAGAAACTTAATAAAAATAAACTTCCCATTTTTAAACATATGTCCTAAAGACAAACTTTTAGGGCTAGAAGCATAGCTCAAGTGGTAGAGCACCTGCCTAGTAAGCACAAAGCTCTGAGTTGAAACCCTAGTATCACAAAAAAAAAAAAAAAAAGACAAACTTTTAAAATTCTAAATAGATACTGAATAAATTAGGTACATTCCCGACCAGAAGGTGGCTCTGTCATGTCTGTCGAGTCTTCAAAAATATATTTAATTTGGTATGTATTAGGATAGATATGCCAGTATGTGAATATGTATGTGTATATATGGCTATTCCTTGACTAAAGTTAGAGCACCAATAGAAACTCAATGAAAGTCAGTAGTGTACTCCACATGCACAACTTTTACTTTGAGCATTATTATAGTGTTTATCTGTCTAGAACATTGTAGGTTTTATATAATAGTATAGTTTGTAAATAAATACAGAATTTATCCTATCCAAAATTATTTGCTGTGTCCTAGTCTTGAAAATAAGGTACAGTTAAAAAGAATTTCCACATATTTTGTATATTTTGTTCAGGGTGGTTATAATATTAAGTTTTTCTAGGAATAAAAAATGGAATTGTTTAAAATTCTGTTTATAATGATGTTAAAAAATTAGACTCCTTGGAATAAATCTATTGAAAGATGCAAGTCCTCAACACTGAAAACTACAAAACATCATTGAAAGAAATTAATGGCAACCTAAAATAATTGATGAAATGTACTATGTACATGGATTGATTGTCACAATGTATGCTATAAAGATATGATTTATCCATTCTCTGTAAATTGGTATCTAGATTCAGTACAATCAAGAAATTAATGAGCTTATTAACAAGCTTATTCTAAAATAAATATCTAGAGATACAAATGCTGTAGTTAGCCAGACAACATTAAAAAAAAAAGACAAATTTGGAAGATAGGATTTTGAAGACTTGTTATAAAGCTTCAGAAATCAAGATGGTGTGGTACTGGTATAAAGACAGCCAAATGATCATTGTAACAGAATAGAAAGTTCAGAGATAGATGCACACATATCTGGTCAACTTGATTTACAACCAACATGCCAAATCAATTGAGTAAGGAAAGGAAAGTGTCTTTAACAAATGGTGCTGGAACAAGTTGATACTCAGATGGAAAAATAAACCTGGTCAGGGATTGGGGGAGGGCTGGAGGCCTAGCTCAGTGGTATAAAGCTTACCTAGCATGCACAAGCTCCCCAGTACTTTTTTCTTTTGTATGTGGAAAATTAACCATATACAAAAGTTAATTTCAGATGGATTAAAGCCTAAGCATAAAAACTAGTTCAAGTTTTATGATACAATAAAACTTTTAGAAGAAAACCCAGGAGAGTGTCTTCGTGACTTTGGGATTGGTAAAAGTTTCTTATACAGATACAAAAAGTATGAATCATAGAAGAAAAAAATTCATATTTTGTACTTCATAAAAAATTTAAATTTATGTTCATCAAAAGACACCATTGAAATGAATAGACCAAGTCACAGATTTTGCAGTGTATCTCTAACAAAGGAAATAGTTCAGAATCTATAAAGAACTGTTTTACAACTCAACAAAAAGACAAACAACCAAATTAAAACTGGGCCAAATATTTATATAGACGCTTTATGAAAGAAAATATACAAATGGCCAATAACATATGAAAAGATACGCAAAATCAGTAGTAGGGCAACTTACAAATTAAAACCCTGAAATGCCACTTTACAGCCACTAGAATGGGCACAATTTAAAACAGATGGTAACTAATACTGATGAGGATGGAGGGAACAGAAATCCTCACACATTGCTTCCCAGAATACAAAATGGTGCAACTGCTTTGGAATACAGTTTGGTAAGACTTCAGTTGTCTGTTTGTGGTGCTGGGGATTGAACCCAGCACCTTACCCAGGCTAGGCAAGCACTCTCCTTCTGAGCTACTTCCCCAGCCCTTTTTCTCCCCCACTTTGGCTGTACCAGGGATTGAACTCAAAGCTTTACACTTGCCAGGGAAGTGTACTATCATTTGAGCCATGCCCCCAACACTTTTTTTTAATATACTGGTTATTTTTGTGATAGGGTGTCCTCCTTATGCCCAGGCCAACCTATACCATGATATTCCTGTCTATGCTTTCCCACATAGCTGGAGCGACAGGCGTGTATCACTGTGCCCAGCCATTGATTGAGATCGTATGCTACAAACTTTTTGCCAGAGTTAGCCTGGAACCATGATCCTCCCAATCTCCACCTTTCAAGTAGCTAGGATTACAGGTGCCTGACTGCACTTAGTTTTTGAGACAGGGTCTCACTGTATAGCTCAAGCTGCCCTTGAACTCTCTACATAGCCCAGACTGGTCTTAAATTCACAATCCTCCCATCTGCCTCCTGAATGCTAGATCACAGGTGTGGGCCACTGTACCTGGCTCATTTTGGCAGTTTCTTAAAAAGTTAATACAAATTTATCACATAATCTACTAAGTCCCTGGGGATCTACCCAAAAGAAATGGAAACATACATCCACATGAAGACTTGTATACAGATATTCATAGCAGCACTATTCATAATACCCTCGAAGTAGCTACTGAATAGATAAATGTGATGTGACTCTACAAAGAACTATTACTCAGCAATAAAAATGACTGAATGCTATATGTGAATCTCAAGTACGTTATACCAAGTGAAAGTAGCTAGACACAAAAGACCAGCTTGTATGACTCCATTTATATGAAATACGAAGAACAGACAAATCTGTGGAAGCAGAAAACAGGTTAGTGTTTACCTAGGGCTGACGATGGGAATGGAAGTTAACTGTAAATAGTATGAGATAATAATATTCCAAAGCTGGATTATGGTGATGATTGCAAACACAATAAATTATTAAAAATCATTGAATTGTATACTATCGCAGATGGATTTTATAATCTGTAAACTTTCAGTCAATAAAGTTGTTTTTAAAAAACTAGCTAGCATTTGTTGCCCTTAATGCAGAGAAACTAAAGCAGATACCTTAAAGCAACTGAGGCCAATAGGAAAAGGGGACCAGGAACTAGAGAAAAGGTTAGATCAAAAAGAATTAACCTAGAAGGTAACACCCACGCACAGGAAATCAATGTGAGTCAATGCCCTGTATAGCTATCCTTATCTCAACCAGCAAAACCCCTTGTTCCTTCCTATTATTGCTTATACTCTCTCTACAACAAAATTAGAGATAAGGGCAAAATAGTTTCTGCTGGGTATTGAGGGGGGGGAGCGGGAGGGGGTGGAGTGGGTGGTAAGGGAGGGGGTGGGGGCAGGGGGGAGAAATGAACCAAGCCTTGTATGCACATATGAATAATAAAAGAAAAATGAAAAGAAAAAAAAAGTTGTTTTTAAACAACTAGCAGTATAGCTCAGTGGTAGAATGCTCGCCTAGGTTATGGAGGCCCTGGTTCCAGCACTAGCACTAACAAAAACAAAGGACTTGGGTACATCACAAAAGAAGATAAAAGAATAGTCAATAAAAACATGAAAAGGTGCTTATTTATCATTCATCGTCACTGCAGTGAGATGCCCTCCACACCCCCTGAGAGGACTGAAGTCAAATGCACTGGCAGTACCAAAGGGGGTGCTATTTTATGGCAACTAGAGCTTTATTGTTGGGAGGGTGTAAACTTATGTGAACATTTTAGAGGCCTTTGGCAGTTTCTTCTGAGGTACTGTCTCAAGAGAAATGAAAACATATATCCCCAAAACACTTTATAAGGAAAGAATGATTGTGGCCACCTTAGTCTTAACAGCTCAAACCTGGAACATGCCAAGTATTCATCCACAAGAGAATGGGTAAACAGTGTGTGCAGTGGAATACTGCTGCTCAGTAAAAACAAAGAACCGTGGATGATGCTCAGGAACAGGCAAGAATCCCAGATACCAAAGAATAACAACTCACTTAAACATTAGTCAAACCCGAGATTCAGGGTTTTCTTATTCAGAAAATAAGAGGACAGAAGGCAAGAGGGGTGAATTGAAATAGTTCTCTGGAATGACGGATATTTCCTACCTCTTGTTTGTGGTGGCAGTTACACAGGCAATGCAATTGTCAGAACCCATTTTATATAATTGAGCAAGCAGTTAAGCTGATTCTTCATCATTGGAAGAGCACTTAAGAGCTGTACATTTTATTCTATGTAAATATGCCTCAAGAAACTATTTTAACATTATTGTTTGTGCCCTGCCTCTTTTGTCTATAGGGCTTTTTTAAGAGCAAGTTCCTTCTGACAGGAAATTCAGCTATTAAGGCAAACTAGAATATGCAGTACTATGAAGTTTGACTTCTAGATTGTGCATCTGGTGTTAGTCTTGTGGGACATAGGTGTTCTGCTGCTCTCCATTCCTTTTTCTGCTCCCTAATTATTTCAGTTCAATTCTCTGCCTTTTCCTGATTTCTTTTGTAGAAGATATTTATTCTCAGAGCTTTAACTCACCAATTGGCTGAGGCTGGCCCACTTATCAAAATCTCTAGTGTTGTCCTAAGTTCTGAATTATACCTCTATATTTCCTATGGCTTTTGAGCCTTTGTTTTTTATTGTCTTGTTATACTTCAAATAGACATATTTAAAACTAAATTTGACATCTTTCTCCTGACACCACCTTTGGCCCTCTTTCTGCTGTAGATAGCATCCTAATAACTGGGCCCAAATTCTTGTAAGCATGTTTGCTTCTTCCTCTCTTCTTGCTCTGTTCCCTATATAGTTCTCAAGCCCTGTTGGGTTTTCCTTTCCTATTTTGGCCAATATATTGTAAAAAATTTCTAACATATTGAAAAACAAAGAGTTTTGCAATAAAGATAAACTGAGATATTACAACTTACGCTTTGCTTTTGTTTTATGGTACTGGGGATCAAACCCAAGGCCTCACCCATGCTAAACAAGTGCTCCACCATGGAGCTGTATGTGCTTTTTCACAGAGCTGTCTGTCCACCTGTCCTCTCTCAATCAATGCTTTTTCTTTTATATCTTCTTCTCCATTCTTCTACTAACCACACACTTGGATTTTTCTTTGTCTTTGTTATTGAAAAAATATGAGCTAAGCTTCACTACCAGATAAGGCACTTTTTTTTTTGCCTTTGGAAAGAAAGTGAGGAGTCACAGAGAGACTAGAAGTGTTTCTCCCAGTATTTCTCCTCTATGGAGTTTGAGGAATTAGGATGAGCAAGTTCCCTAGTGCTCTTTACATTTAAAGGGACCAGATGTCTTGGTTGGCCCAGGACTAACCCAGTTTATTCCTTTTGTCCCAGCATAATTAGTAATAGTGTCCCCTTGTAACCTCAAAAGTGGACAATGCATGATATGGTTCTCTTACATTTTTCTTAAGGTAGGACAAGAAAAATTACATTCAGTATTTTAGGAATATTCAAACTCCTTTAATATAAAGACTGCTTTCCCATCCCCACTGGGTATACCTTCTAACATTACCTGTACTTCATCTGATGGGAGGCCCACAACTGGAACCATGAGCCTCTCTGTTTCATGCTTAGCCAGACTTTACCACTTTCTCTGTGCACTTTGTCTCCCTTGACAGGAAAAAAATAATCCACAATAGACTACTTTTAGGATAGACAGTGTTTGACTCCCCTTGATACTCACCGTAGGGCTTTGCATAGAGAGGATGCTGAAAAAAGATAATAATAATAATTTTAATGTTGGAGTTCTAAAATATTGTTGGCTTCCTGAGCATTTAAGATCTTCTAGGAAGCCCTTACAAGTTTCTAAAACTTGCCCTTTCCTTCCCTGTCTTCTGACATTCAGAGCCCAGCCGTGTCTTTACACCATATTTGATGATTTAATTGATGTACATATTTATTTTCCATTCAAACAAAATAATTAGTGTTTTGGTTTAAGTAGTTATTGTAAAAATACAGCATCAAGAATCCATTCTACTCTCAACCCACCCCTTCTCTCTTATGAAAGAAAGATTACATTTTTACTAAAGGCAGCTTATAATCGTATTGAATGTTGAATTCATTTTGGAGCTTAGAAATTGATAAATGAAAATTACCAACTGAATTGAGCTCCAGTTTAAGGTAACAATTGTAATTCATACATTTAAATAAGAAAAATCCTATTTTGGGAAGAGAAAAGAAAAGGGATAAATTCATGGGCATTAGAACCAGCCAGCTGCTTGATGTGCCAAAAATAATTTTGCCTTTTGAAACAACTTTTAGGGGGAATGCTTCTGCTCCTGACACAGGAAAAGATATTCGAGTAGGTCTTTTGTCTCTCAAAAATGAACAAGTACATTTCTCTTACCGTTAAGTTAAGTTTCCCTATAGTTCTTACACTAACTTTTTCCACAATCAAGTGTTTTGGGGTTTTTTTTGTTTGTTTGTTTTTGTTTTTGTTTTGCAGCACTGGAGCTCCAACTAAGGGCCTCACACTTGCTAATCAGACACTCTTACCACTTGAGCCATTCTTCCAGCCTTCCACACCAAGTTTTTAAAAAGTCTTCTCTGGTAATAAAGACACTACCTGTTCTTTTACTCTTCAGTGACTGCAGCATTCTGAGTTTTGTTCCCTACCTTTTCAGTGAAGCTGCTTTTAAAGTTACAATGATCAGATAGTCTAACCTTTGTAGCCCTTCCCACTAGGTTTATTACAGAGCATTTGTTAGTGTTGATCATGTCTGTCTTAGACAACTTCTCCTGACTATTCTTACTTTCTTATCTGCTCTTCTTCTTGCTCTATTCACAATGCAGGTAATCTCCTCCACTGCCAAGGGCTTTAGCCACAATGTCTCCCAAATCTTTATCTTCCTGTATTTCTCTTGTTGCCATGAGCTTGTTAGATATCTCTACTAAGATATCCTAGGAACTTGCAGATGGAGCACCTTTCCCTTCTGCCATCAACAAATGGACTCCTTCCAGTTGCTGGACTCGAAACTAATTACCATCCTCAGCTTCCTCCTTACCATCTCCTTTTTGTGGCAGTTAAACTACCAAGTTCTACCAACTCTAGCTTTAAAAATACCTGCCATTTCTTGAGTGCCCATTGGCACTAGCCACTTTCTGTGTCTCCTCTGTCTCTTAAATTCCTCTAAGTCCTAATCAATTCATATTTTCAAGTCCCATAGCCATTTTCACATTTTGATAGATATTTGATAATGGATCATTTTTATGATTAGAAGAGCTAGAAACCTAGGATCATCTTGGTCTTCTCCCCAGTCAATCCCCTTTCCTTACTCAGTCCCCACAGTCATCCTTAAGTCCTTTTACTTTTATTTCTGCTGTCCATTCCTTTCACCATTCCCACTACCACTTTCTTAGTTCTAGCCTTCATAATTTCTAATTTCCATCTAGTCTATTAATGTTTTTATTTGCTTTTATTCTCACTCTACTTATTCTGTTTTTTCCTTTATTACTGTTGCCCATAGTCTTTTTCAAATATAAATTTTATAATGTCACAGTCCTGCTTAGTTCCATCATCATTAAAATAAGGATCAAATGATCATATTCCTTAACATGGCACTCTAGGATTATTTGAGATTTTGGTGCTTGCCTATATAAGACTCATCTCTCTTTGCATACAATTTGCACTGTAGTCTAGCAAATTATTTGTAATTACTGAAATTGCTGGGCATTCTTAACACCTCAGTGCCTTTTGCTCTCTCTGGAATGACCTCAGTCACGCTAATACCAATGTCCTTTAGGATCCTTCAGACATCACCATCTTTTGAAGTCTTTCCTGACAGTTGCCCTTACTAGATGTTGGTGCCATTCCTCCTTACTCCCTCTAAAGCTTCTTTACCTTCACCTTGCCATTTATCTCTTCTGTCTTCTTGTATAGACCATAAACGCCTTGAGGTCAAGAACTGTGTTATATTCCTAATTTTATTTCTGTATAAGGAAGGAGAGAAAAGGAAGCCAATGAAGGAAAGAAGAGGAAAAAGGAAAAAGGAAGGAAATGAATGGATGAATAGATAGTATAAAAAATTGCTAGGTATTTTAGTCTTTCCTTTATTACCTTCATTTTAAAAGGGCAAATAATAAACCACCTCTTTCTCTGTATTAATCTACCATGCAAAAAAACTTCTGATGATACCAATGGTAAGATTTAAGATTGCTAAAAGTGACTCTGAAGATAAATTTGTTTGCTCTCCTAAAGAAAGGATATACTTAATGTGTTAGTTGCTAATTGCTGTAAGTGCTAACTAAAGCACTAGATCACCTTCCAAGTTAATGCTGAAACATATTCATGTTGATCTTTTTATTCTTATTAACTATTAATGCATCTTTTTTAGTGAATGCTGCAATTTTTCAAATATTCAGTGGACTGTTTCAGCTGTCTCTAGAGTCCCTCACTTTTCCAGCTTTCATTAAAGACAAAGATAAATTCAACTGTACTCATCCTTCCTCAGCACCATTCAGTTCCCATGCTAGTTCAAAAATAATTTCTAGTAAAGAAAAAATCTCTTTTATGGAAGATCGATAATGATAATGCTTTGATAATATTGTTACTGTGCATTTTTATAGATGTAATCCAAAAACCGTCCTTATCTATGTAATAGTTAGTTGGTCATAAAATATTACACCTTTTTAATTAATGACCATTTACTTCAGAGCTTCAGAGGATCAGTTAACCCAAATGTATCTCAGTACTTCTTAATTTTTCTTCCATGTTCACATACTTCAATTATTTGAATACTTCCTCTAGTCTTGTCTTTTCCATTTCAAACATTTCAACCATCCCCTTCAAAGAAAAACTACCACCACAGCAACAACAAAAAAATCACCAAATCTTTAAACCACCATCCAGTTTATGTAAAAAAAAAAAAAATATGTGCTGGAAGAAAGGAATATGGATAACTCACAGTTTTTCAAGATGCTAGTCATCTGTTCTGGTTTTTTTTTTTTTTTGGCCTTTTCAAAATTGTTTTTGTACTGGGATATACTGTGATGTTTACAAAAGTTCCTACACTATATCATAGCTGATTTCACCCCCTCTGTCGTTCTTTATCTCTTTATCTCTCCTCTTATCATTCCTGGAATAATTTCAACAGGTTAAACATCTGTTCTTTTCTTTCATTTCATTCTGAATACAAAATAATCATTTGTATTTTAGCAAAACAGATTGTATATAGCTTGTCAATTTCATTATAGTAAAATTTTTGTTTGTAAAGTTGGCATGTCATAACTGATGCTCAATGATATAGAATTAATAACTTTTCATATATTCTAAGCCTGTGTGTTACCTGGCATATTTCATTCATGTGTGTAGCAGAAACATTCTAAAAGAATTGAAAATAAAAGTGTAAAGCATTACAGTGCACAACCGTGGGTTTTTTTGTAAATTCCTTCTTGTTCAACTCATATATAACAGATAGCACTACAACCACCTGCTGGAAACATTCCTCCCAGTTTGACCCATGTCTGACTATTAATTTGGTTTTTCTGAAACCTTAACTTTCAAGGAATGCAAGGTGGGAGGGAAAAGATTGTTTCTTGATAGAGTCAGTTTATGTTGGAAAGGCCAGAATTTTTTATAACTGTCAGAAATTCAACTCCCTTCAGTTTTTCTCATTATATTTTATTAGTCAACTACTTAGACTAAACAGTGCATAATAATGCTATGTGAGATGTTTGTTACAGGTTACACAAGGTATCCTGGTAATTAAATCAGTGTTCTTTGAGGCACTCAACTCAAGTTCATGCAAGGGCGAACAGGTACTTTGTGAGGTTTTGAACAGACCCAGATTGCCCTCTTGAAGTGGCTTGCTTTCCTTCCAGAAGTGTAAGAACAGAAATGATTGTATGTAATAGTGAAAATTTAACAGGAAGCTGCTTCTTATGTAAGTGTGTATCATGTCAACTTTATCAAACCTCTTCAATAAAAGAAATATTATATAGTGTTTTTAAAATAATAATTAGTGTGTTTTGCATATTGTGATTCATATAAACATGTTTTAGTTTAATACGAGCTTTTGTTCCAGGATTCCGATCACCTGCTGAGCTACACCCTGGCAAAGGAAGGAAGCTACACTCCTACTTAAACTGTATTTGTCTTTGAAAGTGAGCCCTCAGCTATCTGATTCCCAAGTATTAGTACACAAAATACCCAGATTGTTTGCTCACTGGTGAACTCCTTTCTGTCGGTTTTGAATCTGGCACTTCATTTAATTTTCTTTATTTACAGAGCTTCCTTATGGCTGGGAGAAAATAGAAGACCCTCAGTATGGGACATACTATGTTGAGTAAGTTTGCTTCCTCAGTTAATAATCTCCCAAATGTTTTCCTTTTTAGCCAACAGCTTTACAAATGGCAGTGTGGCCGTGTGTGCTTCTGTGATCCAGCTTCTGTGACCCCTAGTTTTTCCACTAGGGCACTTACCTGCACTGACTCTGAGCTTCCTAGAAACTGGCATTGAATTTCTAAATAGAGTTCAAGCATAGTGTGGTAGTACACGCCTATAGTCTTGAGTCCAGAAGTCTAAGACCTGGGTAACATAACAAAACCCTGTCTCATTAAAAAAAAGAGAAAGAAGAATACGATGAAAGAGGGAAAAGAAAAGGGAAGAAAGAAAGGGGAGTAAGAAAGAGAAGTTGTGTGGAAGACTAATGATAAGAGAACAACTTTTAGGAGATGACGCACTGTGAAATGAGGTCACTGAGTAAATGAATTTAAGGTTGCTTCCGACACCACCAGCTATGCTTCTGTAGTAATTCAAGGGCCTTATGCATAACTATCCAAGGTTTCAAATTATGTGATTAAAGGTATATGCTCTTTTAAGGAGCTAGTCAAAGAAAATTTAGGATTCTTTTGGGGGTGCATGTTGCTTCCATGCAGCTGTTATAGTTACATTTAAATATAAATACATGACAGAGAAGAGCACCAAACACCTGCTGCTAGCCAGAGAAATAAGACCACTATTAACATCTGAGTTTTCTTTCTCTAATTGCTACACCATTACAGTCACTGTTATGGAACTCCTTCTTTCCAGATGCTTCAGATAGGATTGTGACCTCAGGTGTCTCCTACCAGACAAATAATTATATCTGAAACGTTACTGATTTCCTGGAGGTTCAGTCTGAACCCATTGCCTCCATAGGGAAAGCAAGATGTTATTACCTGGAAAAATAGCAAGCACAAGAATCTTTAGTGTTATGATTGCTTATTAATTTTTCAATACTTGTTTATGATTGCTTGTTATTTTTTCAATACTTGTTGGCATAAGCCCATGCCATTTCCTGGTAATTATCCCTAAAGTAAGAGTCTCTGGCTCCTCTTGTGGTCTTTAATTGGTAGATTGTTACTGAGTTGCAGATACTTGGAATGACTTCTTTTTTTTTTCTTTTATTCATATGTGCATACAATGTTTGGGTCATTTCTCCCCCCTCCCCCCGGCCCCTCCCTTCCACCTTTTCCCTCTCCCCTCCTACCCGCCTCGCTACCAGGCAGAAACTATGTTGCCCTTATCTCTAATTTTGTTGTAGAGAGAGTATAAGCAATAATAGGAAAGAACAAGGGTTTTGCTAGTTGAGATAAGGATAGCTATACAGGGAGTTGACTTGCATTGCTTTCCTGTGCATGTGCGTTACCTTCTAAGTTAATTCTTCTCGAACTAACCTTTTCTCTAGTTCCTGGTATGCTTCTCCTATTGACCTCTGTCGATTTAAAGTATCTGCTTAATTTCTCTGCATTGAGGGCAACAAATGCTATGTAGTTTTTTGGGTATCTTAAAATCAACCATGTATCCAATGGAAACAAGTCAATTAGATTGACCCTTAGGTATACAACTTCCCAATTTCAATGTTTTGCTTCCCTTGAAAGGTTGTGCTAATTTATTTCCACTGTGATATTTAATATGTTGCTGATTCTGATGAAATGTAATGTGAAAAGTGTACAGCACTCTTGTCATTTTTTTCCTAAGGCAGATTTAGTTAAAATAAGGGAAGAAACAACAGTTTTCTAAGTCAAAAGAGTATTTGGAGGCCAACTGGCAAGGTTTTGTGGAATTTTTCCCTCCCCTTGTACTTCAGCCTATTTAAATTCAGTTTCAATCAACTATTATTTGCCATTGAGGCTGCCAACCATTTCTGAGATAATGATTCTCATTATCACCCATTGCAAGTGAATTTGAATACATGGTCAAGAGGTGAAAGTCATTTGCCTGTTATGAATTCTTGAGCTCAATGATCTGCTTTCCATTGAGCAAGGATATGATATTGAAGCAATGTCAGGGCAAATCCTGAAGTGACTTGCTCTGAGTTGTCATGGAGGTGCATGAAACAGCCTGAATTAGCAGCACCAGTGGTGGCAGCGCCATGATTTTGTATGATTGTTCCCAGAACAAGCTCGTTTACAGGAGGATAATTTATTAGATTAAGAAAGAACAGACTGTACTCAAGATGCACATTAGTATGGAGTCGGCTGAGTCCTGAGTGTGGCTTGATTCCCGGATTAGCTGGGCTTTGAGTCTCCCCGCCCAGTAGAAATCTGCAGGAATCCTGCAGATGGGGTTAAAAGCTGCTGCTTGAATGCTGCTCTCAACGCTGTCCTCTCCCATTGTCAGACCAGATGGCCCATGGATTGCTTTTGGCAGGACCAGTGTAGTAGTAACACCAACTGCACAGCAGTTCTTCTTTTGAATATTTATTTTAGAGGATGAAGCTTCCAAAACAGATTATCTATTTTTGAAAAAAAAATTGTTCCAAAATTGAATGGCAGGTTTTTCTCTAAAAATACATACATGTTTAGACATGTTGTCTTGATTGTAGTACATTAAAGGTCTTGCTACACTTAGGTGACAGTCAAAACTTACATCTGGTTTCATATCTCAAATTCTTCATGAATTTGTTGAGATGAATTTTTAAAGCTAGGTGTTAGACACAAAATTGTCATGCAGATGATATTCCTAATTATATAGTAGATGTTTAATTATGCTTATTTGTTTCCCTGGTTTAATTTTTTTGACAATTGCAATATTCTCCTCACTTATGGAGATACTTTCTCACCTCGTGGCTGTTCTGATAATATGTGTATGTAAGTAACTAAATGGCCAGAAGAGTATCTTCACTTTTTTGTTTTGTTTGATTTTGGGGAGTGACATTTTAATCAGATAGTCTGAGGTCACAGATGCAGTCACTCCCTTCACTCCATCTTACTTTTTTGTCAAAGAATTTTCAGAAAGAGCATTATTCTTCTGTGCGCTTTCACTCCTCTCTCACACATTCAGAAGGATATAAATACAAATGACTACTTTTTATGTTCTAATGCCTGTGTGGCAAAGTGAGTCATTCTAGCTGATGATGTAAAAGGAACCAACGTTCTTTCTAAACAGGTTTATTTCTTTTCTTAATGTTAATTTTTAGTTTTCTTTTTCTTAAGAATGTGTACGGTATCTATACCTAATTTTTTTTAAGTGGTGCCTAAGATTTTCATTTTCACAGTGATTTCAACAGTTAACTCCATGGAGAAGGCACTCCTGTAGTATGAGGCAGAAGCATCCCTGAGTGTTCATGAAATCAGAACCCAAAGAATGTCAAGTGGAACTTACCATATTTAGAGTTCTGAAGCAGAGTAGCATATTTGTCCTGGAGTTAATGAGCACTAGGTGCTAAAATGACAGAGAGAGCTAGCATTCCTTACTGTAAGGGTTGTTTGTTTTAGTCCCCACTGCCCTCCCCCCACCATCACCATTAATGTTCACAAGTGACAAAGTAAATATGGGATTTGTATGACTATTTATATGTAGATTTTGTAATATTCAATCCAAGGGCACTCCTATCCTGAAATTTGCTTGAGTTGAAGTTTAATTGTTGGTTCACTACTGTCACCTCTTGTGACAGTCCACTTTAATGAATCTTACTAGAAAACATATCATTTGGCTAAAGTATCTTTGCTCTATGAAAGTGCTAGAATAAGATTCCTGTGGCTTCTGCATTAGACCTAGCCATGGTTTTAATCATCTTTTTGTTTTACAGAAGTTGTGTTCTTAACCAGCTATCACTTGACCAACTTGTTAGAATCTTAGTCTGCATTCCCTGTGTAAAACATACTGTCACCTGTAGTGTCCACTACACTGGTAATCATCTGTCCCTGCTCCCCACCTCACGTTTCTTCTTTTCCTCAGAGTTCGAAGTGCTCCAAGTCCAGTCATGAGTGTTTCCAGTCACAAATGCCAGTTAAACTTATGTTGTGCTTATTTGACTAGTTTAATTATTATATAATTATGAAGAAGTTAAGGTGTGAAAGCGTTGTTTTATAATACAATGTGACTTTTAAAAGTCATTTTCTTAGTTACTACTGATTGGCCTGGGCAAGTCAGTCAAAAAGTAACATGCTGTAGTCATATTGTGAAAGAATTCCATACTCAGATTTCTTCCAAAGTATCCTCATAGCTTGCTTCATTTTAGAGAAACTTGAATTAAAACACTTCTAGTATTAATTGCCTTTAAAAAAAACTTAACTGATCAGTTAGTTACCAGCACCCTGAGAGTATGAAGTAAGAAGGATTCTACTAGCAGGTTGATAGTTGTTGTCATCTGTTGGTGCATTTGTATTCTCATAAGCATCAGCAGCTTTGACTTCTAGGTGTCTTCTGTGGTCCTGCCATGATCTCTGTCAGCTCTTCTGTGTTCTGTGCCCTAAAGATACATGTGACCCTTAGCCTGTGGTGATGGAGTGTATGGTAGTCTACTTACTTAATACGGAACCTTTTCATCTAAACCTGAAAGTCACATTTCTTTGTATTTTACAGCCATCTTAACCAGAAAACCCAGTTTGAAAATCCAGTGGAGGAAGCCAAAAGGAAAAAGCAGTTAGGACAGGCTGAAATTGGGTCTTCAAAACCAGGTAGAACTGTTTTTGATTGAACTTTTCTTCTAAGAATAACCTGTGAAATTTATATGCTGAGTTAATAAAAGTGAACTTTTTATTGCTGGGGCCTTGAAATTCAACAGAGAATGTCTGACTTTTGCCACTGTAAAGGTATGAATAATCTTAATAAGACATCTGGATATTGTGAGGATACTGAGATTTTCCTCATGATTATGTAAAAAGTATGAAATTGTGTGAGTTTGAGGTTTCATTTTGAACACTGGGCTATTTTCTCATGTGTAAGGCCAGGCCCACTATTAGATCTTTAGTTCATTATGAGCTATTCCTGGGTTACTGCTTGAGTCTAATGTCTGTAACCATTCAGGATTCTCCATGCCAAGTTATTTTTCTACACCTTTGACTGTCATGTAAAATTGTAGGTGTTAGTAATATCAGAATCACCTAGGGAACATTTTCAAAATACATGAGTTTCGATGAGTCTGGTCAGATGTTGTTTGAAAAGGCTGGCTAGGGAAGTCTTTTACTATACTCATCACTCCCTATTTCCTTCCCTTCTCCCTGCTGTCATTAGCAGCCAGAGGTCTGTGTGTGTGAGGTCGTATTGTAGAATCCAATAGACACCTAACTTTTGTGGCCCTTGAGAAAAGTAGTTTTTTCATAGAGCTATTCTTTAAGACCATAGACCCCCCATTCTTGTAAATAGTTTGCCAAACATTTTGAGTTTAACTTGTGGGTGGGGGTGTAGGTATGGGTGTGTGGTACTAGGGTTTGAACGTGGGGCCTTGAGCTTGCTAGGCAGGTGTTCTACCATTAGAGCCACAGAGCACTTTCTATATTCCCAGTGCTTTGCTAGTCACTGGATCTTCAAAAATGATTAAGACAGCTCTTACTTTCAAGAGTTCACAGTCCAGTAGAGAAAGTAATCATTGCAGTATGCAGTAAGAAGCACTATTCTAGAAGAGTAGTTAAATGTGCAACAGCTTTTGAATCTCATCTATGTATCCTCAGTAACATCCCTAAAATCTTGGTGCCTCTGATTCCTCACCAAAAAAACAAAAAAGGAATAATAATAGGTACCTTCCTCTTGAGATGGTTAAAGGTATGTAAATTAATGCATATAAAGTGCTTGTAGTGGTATTGGATCAATAAGTGATACCCATCATGGTTATTAATGGAGTTGCACAATAGTCACCTTCATTTGCTTGGGACATGTTCCAGGACCCCCAGTAGATGCCTGAAATCAAGAATAGTACCAAGCCTTATCTATGCTGTGTTTCTGTGTACCTTTAATCAACTTCCACCTTTCACTTAACAGAAGCTCTTTATGGCTTCTCTTTAGCATATCCAAGTCACTAGCATCACTACCTGTGCTTTGGGGCTTTTATTAAATGAAGTTAGTCTTCTTGAATGCAAGCATCATGGTAGAATGAGAGTCAGTCTGATAACTGACAGCAGCTAAGTGACTAACAAGCGGGTTAGTATATACAGTGTAGATATGCTGGACAAGAGAATGATTCACGTCCCACGGGGAATGGAGCAGATGGCACAAGATTTCATCACACAACAGAACAGTGCACAATTAAGAAATTACGAATTATTTCAGGAATTTTCCATTTACTACTTTTGGACTTCAGGTAACTGAAACATCCAAAAGCAAAACTAAATAGAGCTGGGGCTACTATAATGAAGTGTGAGGTGAGAGAGAAAGTAAGTACAGACAAGGCAATGAGGAGGAGAAAATGCAGGTGCTTTCACATGACATGAAAGAAACCTATTAAAGAGAAATAATTCTTTGGCTAGGTATGGTGGCCCACCCCTATATTCCCACCTACTTGAGAGGATTGCAATTCCAGGCTACCCCAGGCAAAAAGCTAGTGAGACCCCATCTCAAGGAACAAGTTGGAAGTGATGGTACAAGTCTGTAATCCCAGCTATGAAGGAGACCATAGGTAGGCAGATCATAGTCAGGGGTCAGCCCCAGGCAAAAAGCACTAGACCCTGTCTGAAAAATAACTTAAAAGCAAAAAGGATTAGAGGCATGACTTAAGTTAGTAGAGCCATTTGCCTACCAAGTGCAAGATGCTGAATTCAACCTCCAGTACCGCCAAAAAAAAAAAAAAGTAGTGATTCATTAGCTAAGTTTTTCCCTATGACTTAGTTTATGAGCTTCAGTTCTAACTGCTCTGCAAATCAGATTCTCTTTGATTTTCTTCCCTTTGTATTTTCTTGTCCTTAAGTTGTACAGACTATCTTAAAGATTGGTTTTGAAGGCTGTATTCATTGTAATTATTTTGTTCTCAATCCACTTCTCATTTTGGCCCAGATGTGGAAAAATCACACTTTACTCGGGACCCATCCCAACTGAAAGGTGTCCTTGTTCGATCATCACTGAAGAAAAGCACAATGGGATTCGGTTTTACCATCATCGGTGGAGATCGGCCCGATGAATTCCTGCAGGTGAAGAATGTGCTGAAAGACGGACCCGCGGCCCAGGATGGGAAAATTGCACCAGGTAACAAGATTTTCTGAATTCCTGGAGGAGCACGAATACTGTCACAAAATTATGGTTGAGAGATTTTTTTATATATAAAGAAAGGGAGAGAATGAATTATGTAACAGAAGCGGGAGATTCCTGTATTAAAATAGTTTAACCTCAAAATTAAATGCATGCTAGCTTGAGGGAGGGCCGTTTTTATAAATAAGTAGAAACAATTAGGGTAAACATAGTAAATTTATTAACTTTTTTGAATACTTTGGATAATCTTTAGATAATCCTTTGTCTATACAAAGCTAAAGCTTTATTTACCATATCAGAAGACCATTTGCTATCATTTGATTATGTAGGGTACTCTTGGATACCCCTAACATTTCCTTAAAATTTTTTTTGAAAAATAGTCTATTGTAATTTTCAGCATGGTATCAAACAAATTATTGTATCCCCAGATTTTTTTTTTCAAAGTTTTTTTTTTTTTTTTTACTTCTCTAGTCTTACTGGTTATTAGTAAAATTGAAGTCCTATGTTAAGAATTATAGACACAAACATTATTGTTTTTATAGAACTGTAAAACTGAAGTTGTCTTTTACATAGTTTCCCCAAAGCCTTTCTTTGGTATAATTGGGTATTTTAATATGGCTGACTGTGTTTGTGACTGAGTTTCTTGGAGTACCAGGGAGGTTAAGCACTTTTTCCAGAAGGAATTTAGTAACCCTCTGAGGTTGCTTCCTGCACTGTTTGCTAGACTTTTCCTCTGTTAGTTCACATACCATGTTATATGGACTCACATTTGGTTAGTTCAATTGTCATAGCACTTTTTGATGACAAAAAGTCATTTAGGGTATTCATTTAGGTTATGGGATCTGTCATATAGCTTTCCAATGGGGTGATAGAAACTTTAAAAAAAACCTTAAGATAATCAAAAGCTACATTTACAGTATGAGGAAAATTATATTTTTAAACTCTATTACTTTATAAAATTAACAAACAGTAAATAGTAAGGGTTTTTCTTTTTAGTCTTCAGTTTTAAAACTTTCAACATTTTGTCCATGACACACAACACATAGATCTTATGCATATGCTGTCAGGAGTTCACAGTATAGTTTCAGATTTTCCTAAAACTGTCATCTAATTTGCATAGCAGTAAAATACTTCCATGAAAATTCTGGAAGTTTCACCAGGGAAAAAAGTCAAAACTTCATTTTAATTAGTCCAATTTCTGTGTCTTCTTAGATTATGAAACAGATTTCTATAAACTAAATTTTTAACACCATTAATGTTAATTTTTTGAAGCCTGCATGCATTCAGAACAAATCAAATCACCTTTATTTGTCAATAATCTTCTAAATAATCACATTAAATAAAAGCAAATGGATGACAATAGAGTATAAACTTTAATAGAGTATACCCAACTGATGAGTTTCCATGGTAATCATTCTGCAGCCAAAGTGGTCATAATATTGCAAAATCAAGAAAGCAAAACCAAATTTTATAAGAATTAATTTAGCTCACTTTTCAGTATCTTAAGTAATATAGCCATTGCTTCAATTTTTTGTTGTTGCTTTCACTTTTTAAAACCAGATTTACAATAAATTCAAAATCCCTACAAAAGGATGCTAAAAGAAAATACATTTGTAAGTTAATATCGTTCTAACCTTCAGCTCTACGTTTTTTCCACCAAGGTGGATTTTTAAATACAGTTTGTAATCAGTTGCTTCTTACAGCCAAGAACTATGTGGAATTTAAGGACCACCTGCATGTACAAGTAGCAGGTGGAGTTGGCTCTTCTCTTTTGTGTACTGAATTCCTGCCACACTGCTGAGTTTTGGCCACCCAGGAATGACTCACAGATACAAACAATGGCAATAAAATTTGCAGGTTTTTTTTTTTTAATGATTTACTGGAACTTGAGGTCAAAACTTTTTGCTGCCAAGATAGTCGAGATTTTACACATTTATATATATTCTTTTTAGAAAGAAGTGGTTAAGAAGAGAACATCTATGTTGGAAATTTCTTTTTGGCAGTTCATGAATAGTAGATTTCCAGAATTCAAATTAGTAGTTAATCTAAGTTATTTTTGCATTTCCCCCCCAACAAAAAAATGAACTTGTTTTGTGGTTTTAATGTTTTGCCATGATTATATCTTATCAGGTGATGTTATTGTGGACATCAATGGCAGCTGTGTCCTTGGTCACACCCATGCAGATGTGGTCCACATGTTTCAGCTGGTACCTGTCAGTCAGTATGTAAACCTCACGTTGTGCCGTGGTTACCCACTTCCTGATGACAGTGAAGATCCTGTTGTGGACATCATTGCTGCTACACCTGTCATCAATGGACAGTCATTAACAAAGGGAGAGACTTGCATGAGTACTCAGGAGTTGAAGCCAGGAGCAGTGGCTCAGGATCAGATTGGAAAGTTGGGTCCCATGTTGACCAACGATCGTCTCAATGGCCTGTCAGATCCCAGTGAGCAGAGAGCATCCCTGGCATCATCAGGTGGCTCCCAGCCTGAACTAGTGACCATCCCTTTGATTAAAGGCCCCAAAGGCTTTGGGTTTGCGATTGCTGACAGCCCTACTGGACAGAAGGTGAAAATGATATTGGATAGCCAGTGGTGTCAAGGCCTTCAGAAAGGGGATGTAATCAAGGAAATTTATCATCAGAATGTGCAGAACTTAACACATCTCCAAGTGGTGGAAGTGTTAAAGCAGTTCCCTGTGGGTGCAGACGTGCCCTTGCTGGTCTTAAGAGGTGAGCAAATGCTTACTCAGCATTGGTATCATTAATTACTGTCCTCCTAGGGCACAGTCCTTTCCCCAGCATATTTCACTGGTGATTAGTGCATGTTTTCCTTACGGTTCTGGCTGCTTGTTTCCGTAGCAGTGTCTTTTTCAGCAGTGTTTTAGTTATTAGTGGTTTCTTTTGGGTCTATTATGGATTTCTTTCTTACTGTACTCTTCTTAAAATCTGATTTATGGCTTTAATTATTAGAAAGTCACAGTATTATGTTGTGCTACTTCACATGAAATATATCCTCTTCATTTCTCTCTTGATGACAGTAGTAGAAGTTAACTTTCAACCAATGGTCCTTTCTGTGCACCTCTGTAATGCACTAGAAGTCTCAAGAAAGAGCCAGCACCTGTGTGGAAGTAAAACCATGGATGGTGTGTTAACCTGTCCCACAGAGGCAGTCATAATAGCACCACAATCTGCCTGTAAATGTTAATTAAACCTCACAATGCTTGTGTGAGAGAAATGAAAATTTTCTTTTTCAAGGTCATCAGTTGATATGAGCTGCTCCCAGACATTATAAATCCTATTCCAAGGACTAACCACACAATTGCATTTTAATAGGCTTTCACAAATCCAAACTTATGAATAGCTAGTATTTTAAAGAATGGAATTATTTATTTATTTGTTTGTTTGTTTATTTTTGGAGGTACTGGGATTTGAACTCAGGGCCTTATTTACACTTGCTAGACAGGTGCTCCACCACTTGAGCCACTCTGCCAGCCCTTAGTGAATGGAATTTAGCTTTTCACTCTTCTTTTAACACTCTAGATTTTAATTTTCATTTTTCAGGCAAATGAACACTTTAACTTCATTAATGTGTTTTTCCTTATTCATTTCTTTGAACCATTTTGGTTTCTTTGGATGAAATGGTAAAATATGCTCAAAATTAGGTAAAAATCTTGTAAGTTCTGGGGAGTTTTCCAGGGCTTCAACAGATATAACAAAGACCAGGGTTTGATGTCAGACCGGTCAATATCGGTTTCCTGCCTCACCACGCATCGGTCCTATGATGTAGGAAAGAATCTTGGTTTATTTTGTCTATTAAATGATAATAACATTTATGACATAAGGCTTGTAATAAAAATGGAGTGAGATAATGCATGTATAAGGCCTAGCACATCAGAGTGTGCTAGTCTACTAAAACTTGTGTCAGTATTTATGATCCAGGAATGCTTCCTCTGTTTTTAAAATTTGGCTCATTTTTTTTAAGGTCCTCCTTCACCAACTAAAACTGCCAAAACAGTGAGTATCACAGTGGTCCTCAACTGCTCTTTCCCCACACACTGAGAGAGACTCTGCATTCCTCTAAGAGAACAGCTCCATGGTGGTGATGGCTGGGAGAAGTCCAGAGGCAGTGCTGCCCAGGCGTGGATCTGGCATGCCAGGGAGCAGCAGAAAGCCTTGGGTGAAGGCTGTGCTCTCCAGCTACTTCTGGCTACTGAAGGCCCACCAGAGGCCCAAACCACCAATAATCCTAGTAAAATGTGGGCACCTTGAGGAACCCACAATATGATTCTGATTCTGAGGAGCAAGGTAGGACGTAGCTAACCGTTAAGGCAGATGCTAAACCATTCATATGCTTGCCAATGCCCAAAGAGAAGACATGGCAGCTGTGCTTTATTCCATGGGGACCGTAAACACCCACATTTAGATGACCTGCTTACATCCAGAACTAAGTAAAACCTTCTAAAGCAATTGTGGCCTTCTGAGCTAAGTTGACATGTATCAAAGTGATAGACTGTCAGACCTGAAACAGCGTAGTCCCTCTTGCTTTACATAGAAGTGCCTTGTGTCACATTCCTATTTATCTTCATCTCAAAGTCAGCTTGTGTTTTGGTGGTGGAAGAAAGGACAAGATTACGTTAACATAAAACTAACGAAGGCCCTTCAGTTGACATCATTATAAACCAGATATACATTGCCATGAAAGTGAATTCCCATATGTATGACTCCCAGTTGGCTATGGCTTTGACCCTGCCACCCTGCTGTCCTCAGTTTGTGTACCCAGTTCACATGACAATTTTATGAAGTAATCAACTATCTTGTTTTTCAAAATACTCAATAAGGTCCTTTTCTATTTCAGAAAACAGATAAAAAGGAAAGTTCTGGAAGTCTGGAGGCCATTAATGAGCCCATTCCCCAGCCTATGCCTTTTCCACCCAGCATCATCAGGTCAGGATCCCCAAAATTGGATCCCTCCGAGGTCTATATGAAGTCTAAGACTTTATATGAAGATAAACGTAAGTAGTTGGGCAGTATTGCAGGACAGCATGTAATGAAATGAATTTCTTTTTAAACTGGAGCCTTCACATCTTCAAAAGCATATTGAGAAGTTATTCCTTCATTACCATTTTGATGTGACTCTGAGTATCTTCCATGTGACATCAGTGTTCACTCATTTTTTCATAACTGAGTATTAAGTGGCAGCTCTCTACCAGATGTCACATTTTTTTATGAGAATACTGAAATAAATAGGTTACACCATCCCTGTTAGTCATAAATAATATTAAATCTAAATGAAAAAGACAAATGTGTAATCAATATGTGTACAGATAAGGACACAGAGCCTACCAGGTGAAGATGGAAGAGTGAATTAGATAAATCGGGACCCAGAGTAGGAAGTATCCATTTTATCAATGTGAGCAGTAGGAAGAGTGAGGCAGAGTGCCACATGGGAAGCAAGCGTAAGCCACATCTTCAGGGATAGGGAGGAATTCATGAGGAGGATGAAGGGAAAGAGAAGGAAGAGCATTTTCACATTGGCCTTCCATAGCCTTGGTTCTACAGTTAGCTCAGTGTGGCTGGGTGTGATTGGCAAGGGACAACAAAGAGGGAAGCAGGAGCAGATTGCAGAGGGCCGATATCCCCTTCTGAGGAAGCTGGAGTTGGTCATATGAAAGATAGAGAGCCAGGCATGGTGGTGCACACCTGTAGTTCTACCACCTGGCAGAGGAAGGAGGAGCGTGAGTTCAGGCCATCCTGGTTACATAGTGAGATCCTGTCTCCACAAAATGGTTTTAACTGTAGAGAAACTATTGTTAGGTTTGTGTTTTAGGAAGATTTTGTGGCAGGAATATGGAATATGGTTGAGAGGGATATGCAATTAAAGATGAAACTAAAACTTTCTCTTCTCTTTTCTCCAACTAAATTCTCTACAAATAAAATCTTTCCAACCTCTGCTAAAAAAAAAAAAAAAAAAAGATGAAACTAAAGAGTTGACCTCTTTGAGGAGTCCAGCTGAGAAGGGAAAAGCACAAAGCCATAAATTTATTTTTATATGAATTTACTTACTAATGACAATTTTTTTCCAAAGTAAACTTGCAGATTTAAATAGGTTTAACTTTTGGACTGGAGGTATGGCTCAAGCAGTAGAACGCCTCCTTCACAAGAGCAAAGCCCTGAGTTCAAACCCCTTTACCACCAAAAAATAAATAAATTGAATTAAAAATCGGTAGGTTTAATTTTTTAAATTTTGTTTGTAATCTCAGCTACTTGGGAGACAGAGATAAGAGAATTATAATTCGAGGCCAGATTGGGCAAAAAAGTTAATGAGACCCTATCTCAAAAACAAGCTCTGGTCATGGTGGTATACATCTATAATCCCAACTACATGGGAGGCATTGTTTTCAGAGGCTGGCGCCAGCAAAAAATGCAAGACCCTATATGAAAACTAAAGCAAAAGGGGCTAGGTGTGTGGCTTAGGTGGTAAGAGTACTTGTCTAGCAAGTGCAGTGCCCCGAGTTTTAAACGCCAGTAACCACTCAAAAAAGAAAAAAAGAAAAAAATACATCTGTACACACATACCCTGTCTCAAACAAAATGGATTTATATTTGTGTTGTAAAAAGATATACAAGTAGAAATATTATGTGTAACTGACTTCATGCTGATAATTGCAAGTCTTTATCTTGAACTCTTTAGGACATATTTAGAAAGAAGACCAGGAGTAGCAAAGCAGTAATTTAAATTAGCATAACTATGTGGAAACCCTTTCCTCAGACTTCCCATTCTTGCCTCCATAACATTCTTAATATCCTCACAAGCTGTTAGGCTTCACCCAGAAAATGAGTGAGTTTCACTCATGACCCCTCTAATTTCTGAAGTTCAGTGTTTTGTTTTGTTTTGTTTTCCCTTGCTGGGGATTGAACCCAGGGCCATGTGCACGCTAAGCACACATTCCCGCTGAGCTGGACTCCAGTGCTAAGGTACTGTGACTCTAATAGAAGTGTTTATCAAGAGATGGCTTCTGAAGAAGAGCATAAGGACTTTACCCTACTTGTATCCTTTCCAAACAGTTTTCCTCTTTTCTCTATCTAGTAAGCGCTTCTTACTTAGGAACAATGCTGATATTTTCCCAGAAACAGATCTCTCACTACATGGTCTTTACTGACTTAATATTCTGATGAATGTGCCTGCCCTCGGGGACAGGGTGATGTAGGGTAAGAACCTGGGTTTGCACCTCAGCTCTGCCACTCACTGTGTGACTCAGGGCCCTTCATTTTCCCACTTGGAAAATGGGGTCAATAAGAAGTGTGAGCTGGCTGGCAGAGTGGCTGAAGTGGTAGAGCACCACCTGGTACACACAGGCCCTGAGTTCAAACCCCAATACCACTACCAAAATATATGTGTATACTACCCTTTTGTAAAAAATGCTAAGCAAGGAGTTCATGTAGAAATAAGGCATTTTATGGGCTCTCTTCTCCTGGAATTTAAAATACCTTGATCAAATGTTAACTTAGATTATATCTAAGATCAGATATCAAACTCAAATTGGATAATTCTGAATGTACCACTGTAAAATTGGACAGTGTCAAAAGATAGTGACAGTGTAACACTGAGAATGGAAGCTGGGTAAGTATTCCTAATCAGTCTTGTTACAGTTTTGTTTCACACTCAAAACATGGATTTATACTGAATTTTCTCAGGTGTGTATATATTCTTATGTAAAATTTCCTGCATCAAAAAGTTTTGATATTCAGTTGCTCTCCTACTAAATACTTAAGTTTGCTTTGTTGTAATCCTTTTAAAATAGATTAAAAGTATTTACTTTACATTTTCTGATTTTCCTTAGCACCAAACACCAAAGATTTGGATGTTTTTCTTCGGAAACAAGAGTCAGGGTTTGGCTTCAGGGTGCTGGGAGGAGATGGACCTGACCAATCTGTAAGTGTAAATACCATGGAATGTGTCTGTTCCTGGAAAATTCTGAGTGGTGAATTAGTTGAATATGGCACTTTTTGTTTCTTTTCTTTTTCTTCTTAAGTTTGGCTTTTCTCTAACAGTTTAATCTTGCTTTTTTTTTTTAGAGTACTGGGGATTGAACTCAGGGACTTGCATTTGCTAGGCAGGTGCTTTACTACTTGAGCCACACCCCAACCATCTTAACAGTTTTCTTAATATGAGGAAGAGCTGCATTTCTATGCGTATCATAGTCCCTAGTAAATAGGGTGTAGTTTAAGCTAAAAACCTTAGTAAAAGCTGAATGTCAGCTGTAAATTGGACACTGATTAATTTATTTACTTTTCTGTGTAAATGGATTAAGCTTACTTGGAGCTGGAGCTCGATGGTAGGACTAGCATGCACAAAGCCCTGGGTTTCAACCCAGCACTGGAAAACAAGTTTATTTTGACTTTTCATCTACCTTGTCTTTGTTAAATAGATTCCAAGACATCTTCCCACTCTAAGAATCTAGTGTCTTCTTACCATAATCACTCTCCTGAACACTCCACAAACAGCTGACGTGAGCCTCTGTGTAACTTTTCACCTGGTCATCTGAAGGGGTTGGCATTTCCTGTTTTACCTGTTACCTATAAAGCTAAAGGCATATAAAATAATATTTCTATCCAGAAGGCAAAAGGGTTATATTTGTAAATATAACTCTAGGATTTTGTTTATGCATGATTCTTACATATAGTTTATATCCTGCTACGTTGCTATAGCTATTGATGGTGTCTAGGAGCTTTTGAGTAGAGTTTTTTTGGGTCTTTAAGGTATAGGATCATATCGTCTGCAAATAGGGATATTTTGACAGTTTCTTTACCTATTTGTATTCCTTTTATTCCTTCTTCTTGCCTAATTGCTCTGGCTAGGAATTCCAGTACTATGTTGAATAGAAGTGGAGATAGTGGGCATCCTTTTCTAGTTCCTGATTTTAGAGGGAATGGTTTCAGTTTTTCTCCATTAAGTATAATGCTGGCTGTAGGTTTGTCATATATAGCTTTTATAATGTTGAAGTACTTTCCTTCTGTTCCTAGTTTTCTTAGAGCTTTTATCATGAAATGGTGTTGGATCTTACCAAAGGCTTGTTCTGCATGTATTGAGATGATCAAGTGGTTTTTGTCTTTGCTTCTGTTAATGTGGTTTATTATATTTATTGATTTTCATATATTGAACCACCCCTGCATTCCTGGGATGAAGCCTACTTGGTCGTGGTGAATGATCTTTTTGATGTGTTGTTGAATTCGGTTTGCCACTATTTTATTGAGGATTTTTGCATCAATGTTCATGAAGGAGATTGGCCTATAGTTCTCCTTTTTGGAGGTGTCTTAGCCTGGTTTTGGGATAAGTGTAATACTGGCTTCATAAAATGTGTTTGGCAGTTTTCCTTCCCTTTCAATTTCATGGAACAGTTTAAGGAGGATTGGTATCAGTTTTTCTTTTAAGGTCTGATAGATTTCAGCAGAGAATCAATCAGGTCTTGGACTTTTCTTTTTGGGGAGACTCTTGATTGCTGCTTCAATTTCATTTTGTGTTATAGATCTATTCAGGTGATTAATATCCTCTTGGTTCAGTTGAATGATCATATGTATATAGAAATCTGTCCATTTCTTTAAGATTTTCTAATTTATTTGAATATAGATTCTCAAAGAAGTCTCTGATGATTTCCTGGACTTCCATGGTGTTTATTGTTATCTCCCCTTTTGCATTCCTGATTCTACTAATTTGGGTTTTTTCTCTCCTCATTTTAGTTAGGTTTGCTAGGGGTCTGTCGATCTTGTTTATTTTTTCAAAGAACCAACTTTTTGTTTCATTAATTCTTTGTATGGTTTTTTTGGTTTCTATTTCATTGATTTCAGCTCTTATTTTTATTATTTCTCTCCTTCTATTTGTTTTGGGATTTGCTTGTTCTTGTGTTTTTGGAGTTTGAGGTTATCATTAGGTCATTGATTTGGGATCTTTCAATCTTTTTAATATATGCACTCATGGCTATAAACTTTCCTCTCAGGACTGCCTTTGCTGTGTCCCATAGGTTCCGGTAGGTTGTGTTTTCATTTTCATTGACTTCCAGGAACTTTTTAATTTCCTCTTTTATTTCATCAATGACCCATTGTTCATTAAGCAATGAGTTTCCAGCTGTTTGCATGTTTTTTGTCTTTATTTTTGTTTTTGAGTTCTAGTTTTATTGCATTGTGATCAGATAGAATGCATGGTATAATTTCTGTTTTCTTATATTTGCTGAGGCTTGCTTTGTGCCCTAGGATATGATCTATTTTGGAGAAGGTTCCTTGGGCTGCTGAGAAGAATGTCTATTGTGTAGAAGTTGGATGAAATGTTCTGTAGACATCAACTAGGTCCATTTGATCTATGGTATATTTTAGATCTAGGATTTCTTTATTGAAATAGGATATCAATAGATAGGATGATCTATCTATTGATGATAATGGAGTGTTAAAGTCTCCCACGACCACTGTGTTGGAGTTAATATATGCTTTTAGGTCTTTCAGGGTATGTTTGATGACATTGGGTGCATATAGGTTGATAATTATTTCCTTTTGGTCTATTTCCCCTTTTATTAGTATGGAATGTCCTTCTTTATCTCATTTGATCAATGTAGGTTTGAAATCTACTTTGTCAGAGATAAGTATTGCTACTCCTGCCTGTTTTCGGGGGCCATTGGCTTGGTAAATCTTCTTCTAGCCTTTCATCGTAAGCGTATGCTTATATCTGTCAGTGAGATGGGTCTCCTGTAAGCAACAAATTGTTGGATCTTCCTTTTCAATCCAGTTCATCAAACGGTGCATTTTGATGGGGAAATTAAGTCCATTAACATTAAGTGTTAGTGCTGATAGGTATGTGGTGTTTCCTGTCATTTAGTTGTCTTAGTTGTTTGAAGGTTTGATTGTGTGTACCTAATTTGAGGTTACTCTCTAGTTTCTTGGTTTTTCTTTTCCTATAGTTTGGTGCTGCCTGCCCTTTCATGGTTATGTTGGGTTTCACTTTCTGTGTGCATAATTCCTTGAAGAATCTTTTGTAGTGGTGGCTTTGTGGTCACATACTGTTTTAGTTTCTGCTAATCATGGAAGACTTTTATTGCTCCATCTATTTTGAATGATAATTTTGCTGGGTAGAGTATCCTAGGGTTGAAGTTATTTTCATTCAGTCTCCGGAAGATCTCACCCCAAGCTCTTCTTGCTTTTGATGTTTCTGTTGAGAAGTCTGCTGTGATTTTGATGGGTTTACCTTTGTATGTTACTTGTTTTTTCTCTCTTACAGCCTGCAATATTCTTTCTCAGGTCTCTGTACTTGTTGTTTTAATGATAATATGCCATAGGGTAGTTCTATTTTTGTCTGGTCTGTTGGTGTTCTGGTGGCCTCTTGCATCTGTATGGGAATAGGTTTCTCTAGATTTGGGAAATTTTCTGTTATTATTTTGTTGAATATATTATGCATTCCCTTTGCTTGCACCTCTTCTCCTTCTTCAATATCCATAATTCTCAGGTTTGGTCTTTTGATGGAGTCAGTGAGTTCTTGCATTTTCTTTTCACAAGTCTTGAGTTGTTTAACATTAATTACATCTTCAAGTTCAGAGATTCTGTCTTCTGTTTGTTTTCTTCTGCTGGATTGGCCTTCCATTTTGTTTTGCAATTCTGTTTTGTTCTTTTTTCTGAGGTTTTTCATATCCTGAGTCCCTTCCTCTTTAATGTTGTCTATTTTCATCCTGAGTTCATTTATCTCTTTATTAATCGTGTTCTTTGTTTCACTTTGGTGTTTATACAGTGCTTCTATGGTTTCTTTTATTTCTTATTGTGCTTTCTCAAATTCTCTATCTTTGTTGTCTTGGAATTTCTTGAGTGTCTCCTGTACATTTTGGTTGACCATATCCAATATCATCTCTATAAATTTCTCATTGATTACCTGTAGGATTTCTTCTTTTAGATTATTCTTGTGGGCTTCATTGGGTTCTTTGGCATAGTTTATCTTCATTTTGTTGGAGTCTGGATCTGAGTATCTGTTTTCTTCATTTCCCTCTGGTTCCTGTACTAATTTTTTGCTGTGGGGAAACTGTTTTCCCTTTTTTTTCTGTCTTCCCGTCATTACCCTTGGTGTTGTTATTGTCCCTGTACTGTGTGCAATTAAGTATTTTCTAGCTTGTAATAATAACAATGGTAATATTTAGAATGGAGGGGTGAGAGGAGAGGGAAAGCAAAGAAGGTAAAGAAAAAAGGAAAAAACAAACAAGTAAAAAAAAAACAGAGAAGTTTCAAAGATATAAACAGGGAGAGATAGTGTACTAATCAACAGTAAGCTAAACAGGCATTAGAGAGACAAAGAGAGGTTTGAAAAAAAAAATCTCCAAGTTCAAATGCAGTAAAGTTTCAGTCTTAATAATTTTGGTGTTCGTCCCTCAGCCTCTAATCCTGGAGATGGTGTCTCAGAAGTAGTTCTGTTGTCTCATCAAAGGGGAAAAAAAACAAAAAAAAGAAACTAAAAAAACCAAAACACCACAAAGTGTCCCAAGTTCAAATGCAATACAGTTTCAGTAAGTATTTCAGCATGCAGGTGTAGTTCGGTTGTTGTCTCATCAAAGGAAGAGAGAAAAAAAGAGTCTGGAGACAGGTTTGTGAATGTCTATCTGAGGCTGCGGCTCACCTGCCCACTGCTGTCAGCCTGCTGTTGCTGGAGGCTTTATTTATGCAGATCTAAGGAGTGAGCTTAACACTCACCTGGCCCCTCAGACTGTGTTTACTTAGAGTTCTCCTGTGCGCAAGCCGCTGCTACAAGCTTTCCCCTTTCCAAGCACACTGGGGGAGGTGGCGCTACACCCAAATTCTCCAGCCAGCGTGTTCACGTGGGAAGTGGCCCTTCCCCCTTCTCCCGTGGAGTTTTCCTACCACTGCCACTTTTACAGGCTTTCCCGCTCCTGGTTGCTGGACGTGTGCTACCGCTCCTGCCTTCTCCGGCCAGCTTGTTTTTTTACAGTTCTGTGGGGGATTGCCCCTTCCCCACTTTGGCGCTCAGGGTGCCCTACCTTCTTCGCTACGTGTCTGTTTTTGTTGTTGTTGCTTATTATTCAGTTTTTTTTTCTTCTTTTTCCCTGAGTCAGGCTCGGTCTGTCTAGGGGGCTATGCTGATCTGGCCCAGGGTTGTCTGTGGGAGTACCGCATGCCGCTTAGCTCACCTGGTGGTCTGCATCTTCCCAAGTGGTCTAGGAGCTGGCGTCTGGCAGCGCGGGAGCCCTCCTGGTTTCTCTGTTTAATGTGGAGTGGGGATGCTATGCGTGGGCTGGGGGTGTGGAGGAATCAAAGTTTTGCCTCTTCTCATTGGTTTTTCCTGTAAGGTGTATCTCCAGCGTCTCTCCAAGATTTTACTTTAGGAAGCACGCTTTCTGCTTCCTCCCTCTAGTCACCATCTTAGAGTTTCCTCCCCCTCTACCACTTGAGCCATGCCTCCAGTCCTTTTGCTTTTAGTTTTGTTTTTCAGATAGGGACTTGCACTAACTTGTGCTAGGACTGGCCTTGAACCACGATCCTCCTATCTCAGCCTCCTAAGTAGCTTTGACCACAGAATGCACCACCCAGGCTCAGCCCTTGCCCTTAGTTTTGAATGACAAAGAAGTAATGTGCTCTGTAGAATGTAAGAATATATTTATATTTTCTTTTGAATAATATGAAAAAAGACAAATTGTGCTTAGAAGTTAGGTGAATAGTAATTTTTAAAAGTGATAGGCTTTTTTCTACTTCTGAATAGAATATTTGATTTAATGTATAAATGTGTTCTAATCAGTCATATTGGTTACAATTACAGCTATCATAGTTCAAGACACATTGTTCTATATAGGGCCAATAGAAGATACTTTGTTTTTGATGGTTTATGTAATTTTTTTGCTTCCTATTTTGTTGATATTCATAGTGTATTCACTTAGACCTTTAAAGAATTTATCTTAAACAACTTGGACACGACCTTCTTTGTCTTCTCTTAAATGTCAGGGTTTAGTAGCTCTGCAACTAGCCTCAACACTTAGGATGGCCTACTTAACAGAATTCTAACTGCTGGTGAGCAGAATGGAGAACGTCTGTTCTAGTGCTGCAGTGAACTTCAGGCTACCCTATTCCCTTTGAGGTTTAGGAACAAGTACTGCTCCTCAGTTACACATACTAAATTTGTACCATGAGCCACATGTCATGGGAGAATCATAAGAATGGTACCAATTGCTGTGACCGTTGTATAGGCAAACTCTCCTGATGGCATTGAGCAGACTTTGTTTTACTTTTAGTAACCCCTCTGCAGAATTGCATTTTCTGAGTTTGTTTTGTTACACTGTAGTAAGGGAGTCTATAGTAGTGCTTTGAAGTTATTAAACTTTATATTTTCTTCTTTGTTTTCAACCCCAAGGATCTAAAAGGATTACATAATCCAGTATGGCTATTTGAGGTATCATTTTGGAGAATGGGCACTTTCTAAAATACTACCTTTCTGAAAAGTGGCTTTTCACAGATGAACTGCAGAAATCTGTTGGTTTACACAGTGTTGATTCAGGAAGTTCTTAACTCTTCAGCTGATCTTAGTGGACTGTACAGACCAACCTGCACTTTGCTGTCTTACCAGATATATATTGGGGCCATTATCCCCCTGGGAGCAGCTGAGAAAGATGGTCGGCTCCGTGCTGCTGATGAACTCATGTGCATTGATGGAATTCCTGTTAAAGGGAAATCGCACAAGCAAGTCTTGGACCTAATGACCACTGCTGCTCGAAATGGCCACGTGTTACTAACAGTCAGGAGAAAGATCTTCTGTGGAGGTATGGCCTCTTCCTGCTCTGAAAAGTTAAAAAAAAAAAAAAAAGTAGAGTCTACTTCCTGTGTGGTTTGGCAGGATCCTTTAGTGGGTTCAGTAGTGTAGGAGCCAGGTATGGTGGTACTTGCCTGTCATCCCAGCACTCGAGACTGAGGCAGGAGGATGGTGAGTTCCAGACCTGCCTGGTCTGGAACATAATGAGACCCTGTCTTAAAAAAAAGAAAAAGTGCATGAGATAATCTATTTTTTATTATCAGATCCCATTATAGAAGACCATGTAAAGTCAAAAGGATCCAGAAGGGCCAGAGATGTGGTGCAAGTGGTAGAGTAACTTTCCTAGCAAGTTCAAGTCCCAGTATCACCAAACAAACAAACAAACAAACAAAATCTAGAAATAATACTGTCAAGGAAGTTTTGAGCTTCTACATTAAGATTATAGTAATTAACATATTGGTAATTTTTACCAACATAGAATTACAAATGGGAGTGTCAGTTTAAATTCCTGTTTTTCAAAAACATTTATTGTAGTCATACCAAGATGCCCCACTAGCTGAATATCAAAAGTCTTTGGATTGTGATGAAATCTCAAACATTCAAGGAAAGTGAGTGAAATGTTTCTGCTTGATAAGTTTCAGTATGATACAATTTAACATTTATTGAGTGCTTGCTGTGTCTCAGATGCCTGACTTATTTTATTTGGTCCTCACCACACTGTCATGTAAATAATTGTCATGCTCTGCTTCTGCAGGGACTTACAGAAAGGTTCAGAGATAGAACTGGCAAGCAGTAGGCCAGGATTAAAATTTAGAGTTTTATAGCAGCACCTGGGATTAAGCCATGACACTAGGATATGAACAGCTCTTCCAGTTTTCTTATGAATACCTTTGTGAACATTAACTAAGATTTTTATACTGAATTCTTGCCATTTTAAAATGAATTTTCTATAGTACAAGAAGGTAAATTTCATAAGGGCTTGGATTTTTATCTGTTTACCTAGCTGCTCTGTAACCCTGGCACCTATACCTACCCTTGGTGAATATTGACATCACTCTTTCTTCTTTAAAAAATGTCTGGTTTTTATTATTATTTGGTGCTAAGGATTGAATCCAGGACCTTACATGTGCTAAGCACATGTCTCTAAACTAGACCCCCAGACCCTTGACATCACTCTTTTGTTTGTTTGTTTGTTGAGTTGGCTGGTTGGTGTTTGAGACAGGGTCTTGCTTTGTAGCCCAGGCTGGCCTGGAACTCACAATTCTTCTGCCTCAGCCTCCCAAGTTCTGGGATTACAGGCTTACACCATAGTGTGCAAAGTAAAGTCCTGTCCTTCCTAGTAAATGCCAGACCTTTAGAGATGGGTGTGGATTTTAATGTGATGTCCCTCACTTTGTTTGTGCTGGAGTCAGTATATAACTGCAGTCAATTAAAAACATCATAAAGATGTTTCATAGCAGTTTTGTATTTTTGGTCATTTAGCTAATTCATTCTAACCATGCATTATGCAAAACAAACCTTTATTTTTTAATAATGGTATATATTGGTGTTGTTTTATTGAGTCTGTAAAACATTCTTAAAACCATGTAAATGTTGAGCTAAAAGCGACCATATAATGTGTCTTCCATGATATGTGATCAAATTATCACACAAAACAAGCCTTTTTAAAGAAAATCAATTAGTTCATTCATATCATTTCAAATTCTGGTGTCATTCTTAAGTAGCAAAACAAGGTGTACCTTTCTGCCCATTTGCCAGCGATTCCTGTGACCTTACCTCTGCCCAGCAGAGTCTGTGTGTTCTGTACCCTGGCAAGGGAGAGAGAAAGGCCAAGAACTCCTGGTGATCAGCTCATCTGGTCTTATCCCTCAGGAAAGTGCAATGGCAGAGCACATCAGATAAGACAAATCCCATGCAGGTAGCAAACACTTAGAATAGACAACGCTCAGGAGCTTTCACCTCCAAGTATCAGTGAGCCTCAGTCACTGCACTAAGTTATGCTTACAGTTCATTTCAAAAGGAAGTTTATTGTATCATTCCTTATTAAATGCTTTTGTTAAAGTTACTGGTCCAGGTGGTAAACCTTGCCACAACTGAGCAATTTCTAGAAGAATGTTTGTACTGTCGAATCTCACAAAAGCTTTGAGGAACTGTCTTCAAAGTGAGCTAACGTTAGGTAATATGTAGTTTTCCAGTTGTATACTTTTGAGTATTTTGGAAGTCAAATGGATCACTGCTGTCTACATCTGCACTTGTCTTATATGCAAAGCTCACATGGCGGGGACTGCTTTTGTATTCTTTACATTATTAAGAACTAAATTTCCTTTTTCTTTTTTTTGGCTCTACTTGGATTTGAACTCAGGGCTTCATACTTACTAGGCAGATTCTCTACCACTTGAGGCATGCCCAGGAACTTAATTTTCTTTGAGAGGCTTAGCACAAAAACATTATTTAGTAAAAATCATGGTTTTCCAGAAATATGAACACTGGTTGTGTTTATTACAGAGAAGCAACCTGAGGACGACAGCTCTCCAGCCTTCTTGTCAACACAGAATGGGTCCCCCCGCCTAAACCGAGCTGAGGTCCCAGCCAGGTCTGCTCCCCACGAGGCCTACGATGTTGTCTTGCAGCGAAAAGAAAATGAAGGCTTTGGCTTTGTCATCCTCACCTCAAAGAGCAAGCCACCTCCAGGAGGTGAGGCTCTGCACCTGCCACCTCTCTGAGGTCCCTCAGACCTTACACTACTTGTTAGGACCGCATATCAGTTGTTGTACAGACTAACCTCTTTAAGAACAGTGAATATCTGCCTTATTTTCAAAGTTAGGTAACCTAAACCAAACCTTCAGACTTCGGGTTTATCCATCATTTCAGGCTCCACAAATAAGTCTCAGTAGTTCAGTTTGAGGTGGTTTATAGGGACCTGACTTCATGATTTAGATAAATTGAATTTTTAAAATGTTTTCAAAATTTTGGGACATAGATTTTTTTTAAAGTCAAAGAAATCACTAACGTTAGAAAATGAACTAAATACTAAAGCTATTGAGAAGAAAAACAGATTAATAGAAAAATCATGACCCAAATATGTCTTAGTTTATTTATGTTATTTAATAATTGCTATATTCCCAACTATAAAGTCCCTTTGTTGAATGGTAAGAGACATTCCTACCTTTCATATATGTTTCATTGAAAAGTAAAAATTTTGTTAGAAGCTTTGAAAATGAAATATCCTTAACCAATTTTATCAGAATATTTGCGTCTAAGAAGGATGAATGTGTATGTGTGCATGCGTATGCATCATATATGCAAAGGAGGAAGCACATTTAGTAAGTGCAGGGCTATTATGATTCAGCAAATTAAATGTCTTGATGTTTCTAATAAATAATCATTAAATATAATGGCAAAAGCTAATTGATAAAAGATTAACAATCATGTTGATACTTATGTATTTTGTTTTTCTGATAACTTTATTTTTCTAAGTTAAATGATAAAGATCTATGATCACATAAAAATATGCTCTTGCCTTAGCCAGTGGATCTGATTATATCTTGGGTAGCAAGACCTTTTCAGACTAGATGGCCATTAAAACCTCAGTGGAAAAAGAAAACACCTTCAGGAAAGTGTTGTAAGCCAAATCAATTTGCAAAAATCTTGCTAAAATTAAGACAAGTGTGTTAAGGAAGAAGATTCTGTGACATGGATGAGTTATTGCTATACTATCAGGTCACTGCTCACTGATACTAGTTTCCATTTTCCAAAAGCAGTTGCTATGGTAACAGTTGGAAGTGAAACTGTCACTGATGCTGTGAGGATGATTATGTGGCCTGTGTCAGAAAAAATGAAAGCAGCTTTTGGGTGGTTTTCATGTTGTATCATTAAAAATCAGTATTTTCAAAAACAAATAACCATTTATGATAATCACATTCTCACCCTAATACCATACAATAATCCCAGGCAGTCAGATTAACAAAAGTAGTGAAAGACTTTTACTCTGTAAACAGGATAGCCACTTCTTACATTGAAGGTATTCCTTGTCTAGTACTGCAGAAAATAGGGGGAGACTAGTGTTTAACCATCAAACTAAACAATATAGAGGAACTCAGTAACAACATATTTTCATATTGCTAAAATATTTTATATTCATTTAGTGACTTTTTTACTTTTCTGGTGGTTTTGTGCATGTAGATTGCCACTTGCCTCTCAATAAGATAGTGTATTAAGTATTGGGTTTTGTAGCTGACAAACTTGGATTCAATCCCTGCATGTGTCCTGAGTAGCAGACTGACTAATGTTGGGTGAGGCCCTTCCCTTGCAAGAACTGGCATTTCTTCTGTAAAGAGAGGAGGTGATAGCCCCCCTGGTGCCATTGAATGTGAGGATTACGGGATATAATATAATGCCTGGGAGCCAAAGCCTGGACCTTCAGCACACTGCAGCTGCCACTGCTTTTTGTAGCTGTTGGAACCATTTGTCACCATTGTTATTTAGGAAATTGTCATGGGCTCTGGACCTGTTTGTTTTGTTTTGTTTTTCTGAGATAGCACCTCACCATGTTGCTCGGGCCAGCCCTGAATTTGTGAGCTTAAGCAAGCCTCCTGCCTCTGCTTCCCCAGTAGCTGGGACTACAGGTGAAACTAATACCTGGTGACCTTCTTTTTAAATGAAACTTTAAAAAAATTATCAATACTTAGTAATAAGGATGGAAAGAAAGCCTCATTAACAGGCAAAAATTGAGGCAATGGCTAACATATGACAGGAAATGATTAATTATCAGCCTGAATAGTAAATTAGGCTCAGGTTGTTGGTAAATTTTATACAAAGCACTTGAGGTTCTCTGTCATAGTGCAAAACCAAAATTGGTAATTTCCCTGAACTGCTAGTTAATAGTCTCACAAATTCTCAGCCTCACTCAAGCTTTCCTCTTAGAATACCATTGTCTCATACAGATGGGAGAAGAGTCCTGGAGTGAGCATGGGTGAAGAGCCTCTACTCACAGAGGCTGAGCAGTTCCTGCAGGCTCTGAACCAAGAGGTGTGGTTTAGAAGGGGTTAGCACAGGCCGAAAGGTAGATGAGCTGTGTGTCACACAGATCCTCCCATATGGACCAGGTCTCAGAACCCTACTAAATTATACTACTTTTTCTTGTAAGTAAGTGTGTTTTCTGATGACATGTATCTCAGAGCTCCAGTCCATCTCTGATATCAGTTTTGCTGTTGTGAGATTCCCCACCATGGGCAATCCAAGATTAGGGGTCCAGGTCAGCGTCCTCCCAGTGCAACTCAGTGCAGAATGAGCACAGAGCTAAGGCCCTTGTTTCAGATGGAAAGGATACGACTCATCTTCACTTTGCCGGTTCTTCACAGCATTTAGTGCTACTCTTATCATATGCTGTTCAGTTCTGATTGCAAAGGATTTTTTGGGAAGGGGACATTCCCAGTTACTGTCCTTTTTTTTTCCTGGAAAGAAATGTTTAAGAGCAATAAGGTGATCTTAGCATCTGTGAGACAGATTGAGGCCAGTGACGAATGCAGATGGATAAGATGGTTATGGCAGATGCTCATGGCCTGTGCATAGGAATAGAAATGAGGCAGGGCTCTGTGTATGCTCAGGGAACACCTTGAAAAACGCCCCAGTGCACTCAGAGAATGTGCAGAAGTGACCTTTCTGCTGGTCTGATGGTGCATTCCAGCTGTTTGGTGGCACTGCTTTAAATGCCAAGATAGTAACAATCTTACTCCGACATCTTCCCTCACCCAGACAACTAACCCTTTAGGAAGTTGTATGCCACAGTGTGCCAGTTCCCTTTGCCACATGGCCCACATGGTAAGAAAATGGACCACTTGGACTTCAGCAGTTCATTCTCTTTGATGTTTTCCCAAGTCTGAACAGACCCCTGTCAGTGTGCCAAGGAGCTGAATGGTGTTCTTCTCAGGGGATCTAGAATGAACGCTAAGGAGAATAACTAAGGTATTGATTAAGAAGGTCACCACAGGGCCACCGTGTGATTCACCATATGTGTTCTCATGTGCTACCTATTCTGCTACTTGTGAACCGCCTCACAAGGTCTGACCCAGGGTGTGGCATACTGCATGGACATGTTTCTAATTACTTGATTTGCAAGGAAAATGAACTTATCAGTGCTTGAGAACATTCAGAGCTGAGAGGCCCTTGCTTCCAACATGGATTTCCTCTGTTTTAGGGTAAAATCTCCCACTGTCTAACCTAGAAGAGCCAAGGTACTATCTGTAGGGACATAAATCATGACCAAGAATAAATTTTCCAGTGCAAATAAAGGCTCTTAAAATGTCCCAAACATACTCCAACACAGATTCAGAAGTACTAGTAAGGAATGTCTTACTAAGGAAATTAAGCATAATTCACAGTGCTAAAAATTTTAATTACCCCTATTCATATCAATCAGTGGTCATCAAGAGCCAAGTGCCTGGCAAATCTACTGACCCAAACTAGGAAACTCTCAGAGAACGTAGAAAGAACATTTGTTTCCCAATACAAATTCCCCCTTTGTATCGCACAGTGGGAGACACTTTGACAAGATTTCCTGAACATCTAAGGGCCCATTTTAAGCTGTGATGACAGCACAGTGTCTCACTGGGTAGTTTAGGAAGCCTCAGGTATTATGACCTACAGACATAGAAGAGATGTTTGGAGTCTGCAGATGTGTTCAACTCAGCTTTGTGTATTCAGAGAATTTTACCCAGGAAGCAAATAGTCTTAAAATTAAATATTTAATGTTCTAAATCCACTCAGCTTTGAAATCAAGAAAGATCTAAAGGTACAATTAAAAGAAACTCATCTTTGTATAGACTAAGTCTGGTTCATTTTAATGGGCAGTCATTTCATTATACCTGGATGGATGGATGTCTGACCAGTAATTACTGAGTCCTAAGCTTGACTTTGAACTGCATTCATTTAAAAGGTTGCTTTGAGGAGTAAGTTCCCTTTCAATAGAGCCAGAGAGAGTCTTGTATCAGTTTCTAACATAGCTAACAACTTGATAGAGCCATAATGGCCAACTATAAATAAAATGTCAGATCTGTGAGATGTTATCAGTGTCTATGACCTCAGCAGCTTTTAACTAGGAAAATTAGGATGATGATACAAAAATTGGAAAAGACAGTGGCTTGAGGTGTCTGTGGGAGCAGCCAAGGCCAGAGCTACCAGTTAAGCCTGATGACAATCTCCCAAAAGCAGTGTGGGGAATGGGAGGAGAGTAGGGAGCCTGGCCAGGGTTGGTGAAGTCCTGGGCAGGAAGTGGGAGGAAGAAGGCTTTGACAAGGCCCCTATGGTGGTGGTTCTCTTTCTGGTGCTAAAGAAAAATGAAAGACCTTTTCTGGGAGTGGCTGAACACCTATGGCACTGCCAAGCAGTCATAGGACTGCCAGGATACAGTGTGGCACCTGGGGTGCTCTCTGGGGAGCCCTCAAGCCCCAGTGCCACATGGAGTCTCTAGAGTCTCCCTGTCATCTACTGAGGGAAAGGTTTCTGTTGTCTAGTCCCCTTCCACTTTCTCTGAGGCCTTTGGGAGTTCTGACCCTCCCTGTTTCAGCCTGTTTTGAATTCTCACTCTTGCATGTCTTTGTAGATGTACACACCTGGCCACAGTTCCTAGCTTTCCTGAGTGGAATTCCTGGTCCCTTTCCTCACTTCCACCTTCACCTCTGGTCTGTTTGATGCCATTGGACTCCTTGTTTTGGGCAGAATAGATCACTGTCCTTGTAAATTTTTTAGATCAGTTAAGTCATAGACTTCAAAAAGAGATAGGAACACAGTTTCTGGTAAGTGGGAAATAGCAGTGAGATTTCTGTCCATGCTGTGACCAGCGTGGGAGGCTATGTGGAAATAGCTGCACTGAATAGGGGGTGATGTATGATCCCTTTTTGCTAGACTTTAGGGAGTATTCCTTGGTGTTATTATGTTGAACTTTTAAATAATAAAGATAATGATAATTCCTAGCACACTCAGATATCTTAATTGAAAAACTTGGGTTTTTTTCTCATAGTTATTCCTCATAAAATTGGCCGTGTCATAGAAGGAAGTCCAGCTGACCGCTGTGGAAAGCTGAAAGTCGGAGATCACATCTCTGCAGTGAATGGGCAGTCCATTGTTGAACTGAGCCATGACAGCATTGTTCAGCTGATCAAAGATGCCGGGGTCACCGTCACACTGACAGTCGTCGCTGAAGAAGGTAAAGAAGCTGAACCCCTGCCTTCCCCAGGCTGCTCTGAGAGACACCGAAGCTGCAGCTTGGTCAGAATTGCTGCTGTGATAGCACCATTTTTGTGCCCTACAGTCTCATTTTTTGTCTGTTCCATTTAATGAACTTAAAAGACAGTTTATTATAAGGCTGTCAGCAGCTCAAGAAAAATAATCTAGCCAGTGAGTGGTGGCCATTTATTTATGTGCTGGAGAAGCAACACCTAGAAGTAAAAGATTGGTAATACTGTTCAGATCTTTTGTTAATGTGTTTCTTGCTCTGCGTGATGAAGACCCTTTACATGGGTCACAGGAGGGCTCTGTGGATCTCAGCCTTATATGTCAGGCCCAGGGCTTGTTTGGTCCCCTTCTTTGCTCCAGAGCTTTGTTCTGGGCAGCTGAACAGGGGCTGGGTGACTTGGAAGAACAGTTCTTAAATAGGACATGAAACATACACCAGTGGCCCTGGAAGAACCTTGCCTTGCTTTAAAATTGCCTTTCAGTCATTAAGAATTCCTAATTAGAGCTGTTTTGAACCAGTCCATGCTCTGTGTTTATGAATTACCAGGTAACCACTATGCAATGCTCATCTCATTTTTCCTCACTTGGCAAAACTAATGAGGAGAAGACAAAAACAGAGTTATGAAGAGTCCATCTTTCATGTAAAAATTCCTCATACAGAAATGTTTATTCATCTGCCATATTTCCCTTGCAACCCTCCAGTCACTATGTCACTGAGGCTAGTCTTGAACTCTTGGGCTCCAGTGATCCTCCTACTTCAGCTTTTTAAGGAGTGCCAGGACCACTGCCAGCTTGTATTTCTTCATTTTACCTTTCTTTTATGCTCCTCCTATACTCTCATGCTTTTATATATATATTAGGTATTATTTAAATCTTTGTTCTGTTCAATATAACATACTGGATGTTTCTGCATGTGCCTGAGTTCACTTGGCTATGCCTGGTGCTCTTTCTAGTTCTAGGTCAGACCCTAAACTGCTGGGACATCCCTGCCCCAAACTCTTCCCCTTCTCCATTCTGTTCTCACCCTCTTCCTAGACTGCTGATTCTTTCTTCTCAAATCCTCCTCCATTCATATTCCCGTGCTTCCCACTCTGCACAGAGCAGGTTTTAGGATTTTGTTCCAGCCAAGCCCTCTCTCAGCTAGCTGGGTCTCACAGGCCCTCATGCACATGGGCTTCCTCCCCTTCCCACCTCCTGCCCCTGCGGTCATGGGACATAGTCTTATAGATCGCCATCTCCCTACTCTTACGCTCTGCTCTTTGAAGACAAAGAAAGTATTACCAGTTACTATTATACTTAGCAAGTACACAGGAAATATTTTTTGGATGAAGGGATGAGTAAATAAATAAATGAAAAAAATGTGTAACTGAATGAACAAAGCGAAAGTTGGGAGGTTTTAGTTCTAAGCCCTCTGTCATCACCTGAAACAGCCAACATAAGCCCAAAAGAGGAAGAAGACTTGACAGAGCTCACTGACACTCGCTAGTTGTGGCCTTAAACAAGCTCTTTAACGTTTCTAATCCTTCATTTTATCTGTTGAGCAGGATTAACAATGTCTATTTCAGGATCCCTGCAAGGATTAAAGGGGAAAATGTCTACTGAGCTAATGATGGTTAGCATCATGTTGCTCGTGTGACTCACTCACTCATTCAGGTCTCTGCTTAAGTCACCGCATACGGAAATGATAGTGTGTAGTAAGCCCTGGCGATGTGACAGGCACTGTTGTCACTTGTTTACATGTATGAGCTCGGTTGATGCAGTAACACTAGGTAGCGTTGTTATGTTCCGTTCTGATAGGGAGGACAGTGTGCAGCACAGTGTGCACACAGACAGTGTGAGTAGCAGAGCCAGCCCTTGCATTAGGCAGTCTGACTCCAACCTGTGTTCCGTGGTTTTGCTGAGGTCAAAGCCTGGGCCTCAGGCACACCAGGCATGCACTCCACCACTGAGCTCGGGCCAGAACCTGCGCTTTTTCTGCTGCGCTTCCCCAGCAGTAGCGGCTGGCCAGGCTCTTTCTTGCCTGCCTTATGCTGCTCTGCCGCCTGCCCTGCTTTACTTCCCTTCGCAGCGCTGTTGCTGCCATGATTGATGTGGATTGCCCGTCGCTCCCACTGAGGTGGAAGGTCATGAGGTTGACAAAGTATGGTGTATTTGTGTCCACTGCTAAATCTCATGGTCTTAAATATTAGGTACATGGCAAGTGCTCAGTAAAACTTTTTGGGAGTGGTACTGGGATTTGAACTCAGTTCTTACTCTTCTTAGGCATGTGCTCCACCACTTGAACCGTGACCCCAACCCTTTTTTTAGCTTGTTTAGTTATTTTCAGATAAGATTTTGTGCTTTTTACCCAGGGCCAAGCTTGGGCTGTGGCCCTCCTACTTGTGTCTCCCACATAGCTGAGGCAGCAGGCATGCATCACCATGCCCAGCTTGTTTGTTGAAATGGGTTCTTGCTAATTTTTTGCCTGGGCTGGCTTTGAACCCTGATTCTCCCAATCTCCACCTCCTGTATAACTGGGATTACAGGCATGCACTACCATGCCCAGCCTTAGTAAAACTTTGTGAATGGAAAAGATCTTTCATGGTACTGGGGTTTGAACTCAGGACTTCATGCTTCCTAGGCAGGTATTCTACCACTTAAGCCACATCCCAAGCCTTTTTTTGCTTTAGATATTTTTAAGTAGGATCTCAGGCTGGCCTCAGATGGTGATGCCTCCCATATGGCTGAGATCACAAGCAAGTACCACCATGCTTGGCTTCTTGGCTGAGAAGGGGTCTCACAAACGTTTTGCCCAGGCTAGCCTCAAACCATGATCCTTCCAGTCTCTGCCTTCCAAGTAGCTGGGATTGCAGGTGCGAACCTGAGATTTTCTGATTGTTTTCTCTCAGTGTCCTTACATGTCTTATTGCTGACTGTCCCATGAGCCACACTTTGAGTAGCATGGGATAGGTTAGTTTAATAGGAGAAAAAATAGTTCTCTTAGTATATTTTTTTTTCAAAATTACCATTGATTGTTGATAGTGTTTTTTTTCTGAGAGGTTCTTCAGAATTTCTCATTTTTCTTAGAGTAAAAACTACCTTTGACATTCTGGCATGAATACTTCTAAACAGACACTCGGTATTTCTGTATGATACCAGTCACTGTTCAGGAGAAATAGAAGGGGGAGGAAACTCCTTTCATTTATAGAAGCACAGCGTCTTTCTTCTTTTTAACTCAGGGGCTTGTGCATGCTAGGTAAGCACTCTGTCCCTTGAGCCACACCTCCAGCCTTTCTGTTTGTATTTTCTCTTCTTTTTTGAGACATTCTAACTTTGCCTGGAATGACCTCATGATCCTCCTTGCCTCATGCCCTTGACTGGGAGTACAGGCCTTGCCCACCAAGCCTAGCCTCTTAAAATGCAATCACATTTGATATGCAAAAATCACATTTCAGTGATTGCACACTATCGTATTATACTCTAGGCCTTTATGAAGGCGTGGAAACATTCCAGATCCCATGCTTTTCTCAGAGGAAAACAGAAAGTCCCTAAAAACCTCATTCCTGGAGTTTGTAAGTCTTCCAGGCTGCTCATTGAAGTCAGTATAAAACGTATCGCCTGCCGACAGTTGGATGAAATTTGCTCTGGAAAGCAGTCTTTAGGAGTCTCACCCTTAGCTCTCTGCTCCTACTCCAAGCCCTGGTTCACAGGAGCCAGTCACTATGCATAGGCCAAAGGTGCCATCTTGACCTCCTCCTCACTTTGCTGAGTGCTCTTGAATAGCTGGGTCTACTTTGTCAAGGAAGTGGCAAGGCCAGCACCACATCGCCATAAAACTAAGCTGGAGTCAGGGCTCGGCCCGCCTTCCCCCTGCACTGCCCACAGCTCCTCTTCACACTGTCAAGTCTTGTTCATTTTATTTTTAAGCGTGAGTCTAAGTCAGCAGGGACTACCAAGGACTCACACGGGATGCCTCTGACAGTGTGGACGTCATTTTGCTCCTTTCCACTCATCTCCATATTCTCCTCGTGCATCTCCCACTGGCAGCTGCTCTAGCATGCCTCAGGTGCCCCATTGTCACTTGTGTCTTTTCAAATACACTTTCAGCGCGTGCTGGCGTGTGTGAGTTATATAAAACAGGTTTTTCCCTCCAAACCACGTGTCGTCATCGGGTTGTTGATGTTGCTGTGTAAATGCCATTTGACTTGTCCAGGGTCCACTTCAGAATTTCTCATGGCATTTAGTTGTCAAGTCTTCCTTTTTGTTTTTTAATTAAGGTAAGTTCCTATACAATAAAACTCAATATTGTAACATGTACAATTCAGTGGCTTTTTGTATATCCCAAAGCTGTGGAGATATCATCGCTAACCTCATATGTTTTCACACACAGCCCCAGACTTGCCAGAAGTCACTTCCCACTTCCCTCTAGCCCCACGCTGGCCCGCTGCACTTTTTGTGTCTGTGTGTTTGCTGAGCATTTTGTATGGTAGTCACACTGTGGCTGCCCTTTGTGTCTGGCTTCCTTCTCTTAGCAGAACATTTTCAAGGTTTAGCTCATTGTAGCTTTTATTGGTGTGTACTAATGAGTCATACTCCACTGTATTGATTAGAAGTCATTTGATAAACATTCAGGTTGTTTCTCCTTTTCAATCGTTATGAATACTGCTGCTGTTTTGATCACTGTGGATCATTGCTGTACAGGCCTTTATGCAAATGTGTGATTTCATTTTTCTGGGATGTGTACCTAGAGGTGGCATGACAGGGCTTTGTAGTATAGTTAGGTTTAGTTTTTTGAGGATGGGCTGAACTCTTTTTGTGCAGCATATACCATTTTATTTCCTCGTCAGCAGTGTGAGGCTTCCTGTTTCTCCACACGCCTTCCAACACATTTCTGCTGAGGGCTCATTTTCTCTAGCCATTCTGGTGGGTGTGAAGTGGTGTCTCACTGTGCTTCGATCACATGCCCTGATGACTAATGACATTAAGCTTTTCATGTGCTTGTCGTCCATTTGTGTATCTTCCTCACAGAAGTGTGTCTCGCATCCTTTGCCCAGTTAGAGCTCAGTTAGTTACCTTTTTCATTGTTGAATTACAGTACTTCTTTATACATTCTGAATGCAAGATCTTTTTATTTCAGCCTGCAGCTGTCTTTTCAGGATCTTGTTACTGTCATTGATGCACAAATTTTAACGTCTATAAAGTCCAGTTCATTACTCTCCTCTTTGATGATTTGGGCTTTGTTCTCATAGCATCATGTATTTTAAGATTGATCCAGTGGCTGGGGGACACAGCTGATCACTGTCAACTGCTGGTTTCCCACAATGTTTGCCACATGTTACCCTACCATTTCCCCAGAGAGCTGCATTGCTCCCATCTCCACGGGTCATGAACAGTTCTGCGTGCTCCCTGAGAAGCAGCGTGAGGGTTTCTGGGAGTGGAATTGCTGGTTCAGCAGGTACAGGTGCTCTCTTGCTTCATTTGCTCTGCACATCAGATTGTTCTCTATATCACCGTACCCATACTACATCTACCAGCAAGTGCCTTTACATCCCAGCCACACTTGCCACTGCAGCTTTGAATTTGCTGGTCTGAAGCATGGTATGTAAAAAGCACCAAGCACAAGGTTCTAGCCAGCACAAGGTTCATTTCCCACTGCTGCAAATAGTAACAATACTAACGGGAGGGAGATCCTCAGTGTTACTTAATTTGCATTTATATTGCCCATAAATTTGAACATCTCCATGTGTTTAGGATTTTTTTTTTCTTGTGAATTGCCTATTCATATCTTTTACTCATTTTTCTTTTGGGATTTCCATCATTTTCTTACTTACATTCAGGGGTTCCTTGTGAATTATATAGCATTCAGTTTTATTTGAGAAAGTGCCAATATCTTTTGTCATTTATGTTAGCTTTGACTTTGTTACCCTTATTATACTGAAATTTTTAGTTTAGATGTAATCAAGTTAGTCAAATTTTTTACTTTACAGTTTGTTTTGTTTTATGACAGGGTCTCACTGTGTAGTCCAGGCTGGCCTCAAATTCCTGATCCTCCTGCCTCAGTAATCCCAACTGCTGGGATTATAGGGATACACCACCACATCCAGCTTTCTTTCAAGGTTTTAAAATAAGTCATCCTAGCTGCTAATGGTGATGAATGCCTGTAGTCCCAGCTACATGGGAGGCAGAGGCAAGAGGATTGCAAGCTCAAGGCCAGCCAGGATAAAGGTAGCAGCCACCCTGTCTCAAAAACAAACTAAAAAGAAAAAGCATAACTCAAGTGGTAGAGCACTTGCTTAGCATGCATGAGGCCCTGGGTTCGATCTCAAATGAATGAATGAATGAAAATAAATATCCTTCCATTCCATGTCACAGAGATTATGTCTTCTGCAGTCTTCTACTAGATGTGTAAATATTGCATGAGGTCTTCAGTTCATCTGGAGCCTGCCTTTGTGGAGAGTTTCAGGAGGGATTTCGGTTCTATTTTTATCCCTGTCATGAACCAGTTCACACACACTAGCTACTGGTGCTGTTTCTCCCTGTTGGCTTGTGGTGCTACCTGTCTTGTGTCCTGGTGTCCTGGGCTGTAAGCACAAGTCTCCATGCCCTCTCTTCTGATGTATTGGTTTATTTGTTCTTGGGCTAATGATGCATGTGTGTATGTATATACTTAGCCATAAATTTGCTGTGTATCCTAAGATATCTGTCTGTTGAAATAAATATCTCTCTTTCTTGCTGTCTTACTTTCTCTCTCATCCCTTTCCCCAAATCAACTAGACATTCACAGAACTTGCCTGTGTAAAACTTTAGAGCTTATTTTTAAGCTTCTCCAAAGAATCCAATTTTATTGGGATATATTGAAAAATATACATATATTAACTTTGATATAATTAATATCTTTATTTTTTTTCATTTTTCTTTTATTATTCATATGTGCATACAAGGCTTGGTTCATTTCTCCCCCCTGCCCCCACCCCCTCCCTTACCACCCACTCCACCCCCTCCCGCTCCCCCCCTCAATACCCAGCAGAAACTATTTTGCCCTTATCTCTAATTTTGTTGTAGAGAGAGTAAAAGCAATACTAGGAAGGAACAAGGGGTTTTGCTGGTTGAGATAAGGATAGCTATACAGGGCATTGACTCGCATTGATTTCCTGTGCGTGGGTGTTACCTTCTAGGTTAATTCTTTTTGATCTAACCTTTTCTCTAGTACCTGTTCCCCTTTTCCTATTGGCCTCAGTTGCTTTAAGGTATCTGCTTTAGTTTCTCTGCGTTAAGGGCAACAAATGCTAGCTAGTTTTTAGGTGTCTTACCTATCCTCACCCCTCCCTTGTGTGCTCTCGCTTTTATCATGTGCTCATAGTCCAATCCCCTTGTTGTGTTTGCCCTTGATCTAATGTCCACATAGGAGGGAGAACATACGATTTTTGGTCTTTTGGGCCAGGCTAACCTCACTCAGAATGATGTTCTCCAATTCCATCCATTTACCAGCAAATGATAACATTTCGTTCTTCTTCATGGCTGCATAAAATTCCATTGTGTATAGATACCACATTTTCTTAATCCATTCGTCAGTGCTGGGGCATCTTGGCTGTTTCCATAACTTGGCTATTGTGAATAGTGCCGCAATAAACATGGGTGTGCAGGTGCCTCTGGAGTAACAGTCTTTTGGGTATATCCCCAAGAGTGGTATTGCCGGATCAAATGGTAGATCGATGTCCAGCTTTTTAAGTAGCCTCCAAATTTTTTTCCAGAGTGGTTGTACTAGTCTACATTCCCACCAACAGTGTAAGAGGGTTCCTTTTTCCCCGCATCCTCGCCAACACCTGTTGGTGGTGGTGTTGCTGATGATGGCTATTCTAACAGGGGTGAGGTGGAATCTTAGCGTGGTTTTAATTTGCATTTCCTTTATTGCTAGAGATGGTGAGCATTTTTTCATGTGTTTTCTGGCCATTTGAATTTCTTCTTTTGAGAAAGTTCTGTTTAGTTCACGTGCCCATTTCTTTATTGGTTCATTAGTTTTGGGAGAATTTAGTTTTTTAAGTTCCCTGTATGTTCTGGTTATCAGTCCTTTGTCTGATGTATAGTTGGCAAATATTTTCTCCCACTCTGTGGGTGTTCTCTTCAGTTTAGAGACCATTTCTTTTGATGAGCAGAAGCTTTTTAGTTTTATGAAGTCCCATTTATCTATGCTATCTCTTAGTTGCTGTGCTGCTGGGGTTTCATTGAGAAAGTTCTTACCTATACCTACTAACTCCAGAGTATTTCCTACTCTTTCTTGTATCAACTTAAGAGTTTGGGGTCTGATATTAAGATCCTTGATCCATTTTGAGTTAATCTTGGTATAGGGTGATATACATGGATCTAGTTTCAGTTTTTTGCAGACTGCTAACCAGTTTTCCCAGCAGTTTTTGTTGAAGAGGCTGCTATTTCTCCATCGTATATTTTTAGCTCCTTTGTCAAAGACAAGTTGGTTATAGTTGTGTGGCTTCATATCTGGATCCTCTATTCTGTTCCACTGGTCTTCATGTCTGTTTTTGTGCCAGTACCATGCTGTTTTTATTGTTATTGCTTTGTAATATAGTTTGAAGTCAGGTATTGTGATACCTCCTGCATTGTTCTTTTGACTGAGTATTGCCTTGGCTATTCGTGGCCTCTTGTGTTTCCATATAAATTTCATAGTAGATTTTTCAATCTCTTTAATGAATGTCATTGGAATTTTGATAGGAATTGCATTAAACATGTAGATTACTTTGGGGAGTATAGACATTTTTACTATGTTGATTCTACCAATCCATGAGCATGGGAGATTTCTCCACTTTCTATAGTCTTCCTCAATCTCTTTCTTCAGAAGTGTATAGTTTTCCTTGTAGAGGTCTTTCACATCTTTTGTTAGGTTTACACCTAGGTATTTGATTTTGTTTGAGGCTATTGTAAATGGAATTGTTTTCATACATTCTTTTTCCATTTGCTCATTGTTAGTGTATAGAAATGCTAGTGATTTTTCTATGTTGATTTTATATCCTGCTACCTTGCTATAGCTATTGATGATGTCTAGAAGCTTCTGAGTAGAGTTTTTTGGGTCTTTAAGGTATAGGATCATGTCGTCTGCAAATAGGGATATTTTGATAGTTTCTTTACCTATTTGTATTCCTTTTATTCCTTCTTCTTGCCTAATTGCTCTGGCTAGGAATTCCAGTACTATGTTGAATAGGAGTGGAGATAGTGGGCATCCTTGTCTGGCTCCTGATTTTAGAGGGAATGGTTTTAATTTTTCTCTGTTAAGTATAATGCTGGCTGTAGGTTTGTCATATATAGCTTTTATAATGTTGAGGAACTTTCCTTCTATTCCTAGTTTTCTTAGAGCTTTTATCATGAAATGATGTTGGATCTTATCAAAGGCTTTTTCTGCATCTATTGAGATGATCATGTGGTTTTTGTCTTTGCTTCTGTTAATGTGGTTTATTACGTTTATTGATTTTTGTATGTTGAACCACCCCTGCATCCCTGGGATGAAGCCTACTTGGTCGTGGTGAATAATCTTTTTGATGTGTTGCTGAATTCGGTTTGCCATTATTTTGTTGAGGATTTTTGCATCAATGTTCATTAAGGAGATTGGCCTATAGTTCTCCTTTTTGGAGGTGTCTTAGCCTGGTTTTGGGATAAGTGTAATACTGGCTTCATAAAATGTGTTTGGCAGTTTTCCTTCCCTTTCTATTTCGTGGAACAGTTTAAGGAGGGTTGGTATCAGTTCTTCTTTAAAGGTCTGATAGAATTCAGCAGAGAATCCATCAGGTCCTGGACTTTTCTTTTTGGGGAGACTCTTGATTGCTGCTTCAATTTCATTTTGTGTTATAGGTCTATTCAGGTGGTTAATTTCCTCTTGGTTCAGTTTTGGATGATCATATGTATCTAGAAATCTGTCCATTTCTTTAAGATTTTCAAATTTATTTGAATATAAGTTCTCAAAGTAGTCTCTGATGATTTCCTGGACTTCCATGGTGTTTGTTGTTATCTCCCCTTTTGCATTCCTAATTCTACTAATTTGGGTTTTTTCCTCTCCTCATTTTAGTCAGGTTTGCCAGGGGTCTATCGATCTTGTTTATTTTTTCAAAGAACCAACTTTTTGTTTCATTAATTCTTTGTATGGTTTTTTGGGTTTCTATTTCGTTGATTTCAGCTCTTATTTTTATTATTTCTCTCCTTCTATTTGTTTTGGGATTTGCTTGTTCTTGTTTTTCTAGGAGTTTGAGATGTATCATTAGGTCATTGATTTGGGATCTTTCAATCTTTTTAATATATGCACTCATGGCTATAAACTTTCCTCTCAAGACTGCCTTAGCTGTGTCCCACAGGTTCCGGTAGGTTGTGTTTTCATTTTCATTGACTTCCAGGAACTTTTTAATTTCCTCTTTTATTGCATCGATGATCCACTCTTCATTAAGTAATGAGTTATTTAGTTTCCAGCTGTTTGCATGTTTTTTGTCTTTACTTTTGTTGTTGAGTTCTACTTTTACTGCATTGTGGTCAGATAGTATGCACGGTATTATTTCTATTTTCTTATATTTGCTGAGGCTTGCTTTGTGCCCTAGGATATGATCTATTTTGGAGAAGGTTCCATGGGCTGCTGAGAAGAATGTATATTGTGTAGAGGTTGGATGAAATGTTCTGTAGACATCTACTAGGTCCACTTGATCTATTGCATATTTTAGATCTTGGATTTCTTTATTGAGTTTTTGTTTGGATGACCTATCTATTGATGATAATGGGGTGTTAAAGTCTCCCATAACCACTGTGTTGGCATTTATATATGCTTTTAGGTCTTTCAGGGTATGTTTGATGAAATTGGGTGCGTTGACATTGGGTGCGTACAGATTGATGATTATTATTTCCTTTTGGTTTATTTCCCCTTTTATTAGTATGGAATGTCCTTCTTTATCTCATTTGATCAATGTAGGTTTGAAGTCTACTTTGTCAGAGATAAGTATTGCTACTCCTGCTTGTTTTCGGGGGCCACTGGCTTGGTAAATCTTCTTCCAGCCTTTCATCCTAAGCATATGCTTATTTCTGTCGGTGAGATGAGTCTCCTGTAAGCAACAAATTGTTGGATCTTCTTTTTTAATCCATTTTGTCAAACGGTGTCTTTTGATGGGTGAATTAAGTCCATTAACACTAAGCGTTAGTACTGATAGGTATGTGGTGATTCCTGCCATTTAGTTGTCTTAGTTGTTTGAAGGTTTGATTGTGTGTACCTAACTTGATGTTACTCTCTACTGTCTTGCTTTTTCTTATCCTGTGGTTTGGTGCTGCCTGCCTTTTCATGGTTAAGTTGGGTGTCACTTTCTGTGTGCAGGATCCCTTGCAGAATCTTTTGTAATGGTGGCTTTGTGGTCACATATTGTTTTAGTTTTTGCTTATCATGGAAGACTTTTATTGCTCCATCTATTTTGATGATAGCTTTGCTGGGTAGAGTATCCTAGGGTTGAAGTTATTTTCATTCAGTGCCCGGAAGATCTCACCCCACGCTCTTCTTGCTTTTAATGTTTCTGTTGAGAAGTCTGCTGTGATTTTGATGGGTTTACCTTTGTATGTTACTTGTTTTTTCTCTCTTACAGCCTTCAATATTCTTTCCTTAGTTTCTGAACTTGTTGTTTTAATGATGATATGTCATGGAGTAGTTCTATTTTGATCTGGTCTGTTTGGTGTCCTGGAGGCCTCTTGCATTTGTATGGTAATATCTTTCTCTAGATTTGGGAAATTTTCCGTTATTATTTTGTTGAATATATTACGCATTCCCTTCGCTTGCACCTCCTCTCCTTCTTCGATGCCCATGATTCTCAAGTTTGGTCTTTTGATGGAGTCGGTGAGTTCTTGCATTTTCTTTTCACAGGTCTTGAGTTGTTTAATTAATAGTTCTTCGGTTTTTCCTTTAATTACCATTTCATCTTCAAGTTCTGAGATTCTGTCTTCTGTTTGTTCTATTCTGCTGGATTGGCCTTCCATTTTGTTTTGCAGTTCTGTTTCGTTCTTTTTTCTGAGGTTTTCCATATCCTGGCAGTTTTCTTCTTTATTGTTGTCTATTTTCGTCCTGAGTTCATTTATCCATTTATTCATTGTGTTCTCTCTTTCACTTTGGTGTTTATACAGTGTTTCTATGGTTTCCTTTATTTCTTCTTTTGCTTTTTCAAATTCTGTATTTTTATTGTCTTGGAATTTCTTGAGTGTCTCCTGTACATTTTGGTTGACCCTATCCAGTATCATCTCTATAAAATTCTCATTGGGTACTTGTAGTATGTCTTCTTTTAAATTATTCTTGTGGGCTTCATTGGGTCCTTTGGCATAGTTTATCTTCATTTTGTTGGAGTCTGGATCTGAGTTTCTGTTCTCTTCATTCCCCTCTGGTTCCTGTACTAATTTTTTGCTGTGGGGAAACTGGTTTCCCTGTTTTTTCTGTCTTCCCGTCATTGTCCTTGGTGTTGTTACTGTCCCTGTACTGTGTGTAATTAAGTATTTTCTAAGTTGTAATAATAACAATGGTAATATTTTGAATGGAAGAGTGAGCTGAGATGGAAAGCAAGAAGTTAAAGAAAAGGGGAAAACAAATACACAGACAAGAGGGAGAAAGCAGAACAAGGTATCAGACAAGAGAGTTTCAAAGGTATAAACAGGGAGTGTTAGTGTACTAATCGACAGTAAGCTGAACAGACATTAGAGAGACAGAGAGAGGATTGAAAATCAAAGATAAAAAAATAAATAATAAGTAAATGAAAGTAATATCTATATATAAAAATGAATTAAAATAAAATGGAAAATAGAAAATTAAAAAAAAAAAAAAAACCCAAAAACTTCCAAGTTTATATGCAATGCAGTTTCAGTCTTAATAATTTGGATGTCCGTCTCAATCTCCAGTCCTGGAGTTGGTGCCTCAGATGTTCTGTAGTTGTCTCATCAAAGGGGATGCATAAAGTAGAACAAAACTACACTCACATACACACAGAAGAAAGAAAAAAAAAAAAAAAAAGCCCCACCAAGTGTCCCCAGTTCAAATGCAATACAGTTTCAGTAAGTTTTTCGGCTTGCAGGTGTAATTCGGTTGTTCTCTCATCAAAGGTAGGGAGAAAAAGAAAAAAAAGCGTCTGGAGGCAGTTCTGAGAGTGGTATCTGCAATTGTGGCTTGCCTGCCTGCTGCTCTCAGCCTGTAGCTGACGGCGTTATTTGTGCAGATCTCTGGGGTGAGCTAGCACTCACCTGGTCCCACAGGCTTTGTTTGCTCAGAGTTCTCCTGTGCGGGAGCCTCTGCTACAGCTTTCCCCTTTCCAAGCACTGGGAAAGGTGACACTGCCCCGCGTTGTCAGGCCTGCGTGTTTATTTACAGTTCACGTGGGAAGTGGGTCTTCCCTCCTCTCCTGTGGAGTTTTCCTCCCTCCTCTCACAAGCTTCCCCGCTCCTGGTTGCTGGGCGCGCCCCGCTCCCTCCAGAGCCTCTCCGGCCGCCTGGCTCGTTTATTTACAGTCCCGGGAAGGATTCCCTTCCCCCAATCTTCAGCGCTCAGGGCGCCCCACCCTCTTTCCAGCGTGTCTTAACTGTTCTTATTGCTTATTACTCAGTTTCTCTTTTTTTCCCGGGTGGAGGTCAGTCTGTCCAGGGGGCTATGCTGCTCTGGCCCAGGCTTGTCTGTGGGGGAACCGCGGTACCGCGAAGCTCACCTGGTCCGCGTCTTCCCAAGCCGTATGGGCGCCGGCCACTGGCGGCCCCGGGGGCCTCCTCGGTTCTCCGTTTAACGTGAAGTGCAGATTCTCTGCACCGGCCGGAGGTGTGGAGAGGTCAAAGTTATGCCTTTTCTCCGTGATTATGCCTGCAATGTGTGTCTCCAGCGTCTCTCCAAGATTTCACTATAGGAGGCTCGCTTTCTGCTTCCTACCTCTAGCCACCATCTTGGAATTCCTCCTTAATATCTTTAAATAGTAAGTCATTCCATCTAGGAGCATGGGGTCTCTTTTAAGATCATCTTTTATGACTTAGAGTTTTACAGTTTTAGAACATTCTCTTACAGGGTTCTTATTTACTCTTCGTAACGAGGGTCCTCAATCTGTATGATACTCGTTGCTGTAGTCTGGCTGCAGCTAATCTACTTTCTCCTAGGTACTTCACGCAGAAACTCCAGCAAAGTCTCATACTTCTTGAGGGAGAAATTATACTTAAGCCATTGCCTTGCTATTTGGAGAACTTCCAAGTAAAATTCATAGAGAACATGGGCCTATTTGACATCATGGGATAAATGTTTAATTTCAAGAAGTAGAATGGCTTTTAACACGGAAAAAAAAATTGGAGAAGCCACATCGTCTAGATTGAAGGTTTAAAAATGCAACAAAGATCAATGATGGAATGTTTTATTTAACCTGGATGAGGACAACACAAAGAGTGTAACCTAAGAAGTGAGCACCAAGTGTAACTGTACATTTTGCCTGGAAGAAATTATGTCATCCTTAAGGGAAGGCAGAAGAAAGCTTGAAAATGACCCCCTCACTTACACTGTCCTGCTCTGATATTACTCACCCATTCCTCTCGCCATGCTAGGCAAGCCCCAGGACTGTCTGTGTTGGACTCAGGCAAAGGCACAGGTACCTCCCAGTCATCTTGTGGATTGATGTCATCTCCCCATTAGCTGGCCCCACCCGCAGTAGCAGCCATGAACTTAAAATGGCAAGACAAGATTGTGGCACTTGAATGGTTCTCCTTTAGAGATAGGAACTGGAAATTGACATCCCTAGCAAACAAAGGCGGAGGACTGGTGGGAACTTCAGGTGGGTACAGAAGTGTAGAGATAAGAGGCAGGACTCCTGTGATCAGGTGGGTCACGGTCTAGCGGGTGTTCATGTAGTCCTCGGCAGTGTGGGCAAAGCATGAGTACATTGTGGTCACATGTGCTCGAGCTCACGAAGGAAGTGACATTTTGAACAGGAGGTGAAGTGGGAAAGCATGAGTGCCCAGGTGACAAATTTTGATAGTACGGTATGCACACCAAAATGTTACCATCGGCTTTGAAGCAGTCTGTGTTAGAACTGGAGTTCTGGAAGCACAGTGAAGTTCAAACTGTGTGTGGGAGGCCAGCTGGCAGCACCTGAGGCTAAGCAGGAGCACTTAGCACGGCAACGTGCAACATGTTCCCATACCACCCCAAAAAGGTTGGTAGCCCGCTGTATCCACCCTGCCTTCCTGGAATACTTGACCTTGAGAAGGAAACCCCAGCCTCCAGCTACGTCCTGCTCCGAGAGCTGGTCCTGCACCTGCAGATGGGGTGCGCAGCATTGAACTCTATGCTGGCCGAGCCCAGCAGCCAGTGTTAGCAATCCTCCGAGCCCCATGGGGTCCATTCACATCTCTCAGGCCTCCCGCCACTTTCCACCTCTCGCCTGTGTTTTAGAACATTCTTTAGCTTCTAGGTGCAAGAAATTCTTGAACAAAAAGAAACACACTGTTTGCTATGTTTCTAATCCTACCAAACTTTGAAGAGAAACACCTTACTCCTCACCACGGGACAGCAATGTGAAGCTGATGTTCGGCCTCCTCGGTGGGAATCACTTCCTCACAGGCATCTCTGTCTGCAGCACAGAGCTTCTGTAGCCCGCCATATTCCACCACTCAGTTCACGCTCCAGTTCCCGTATGTTCTGACCTAACATGGCCTCGCACGGAACATTTTTTGCAAAGTAAGGCGAATGTTTCCAGATACATACTTGAAGACAATGTGGCCCAGATGATTCATCACTAGGATGGTAATGTGATGGTGATGGTGACAATGACAGCAGTCATGTTGATGGTTCTGAGAGACCCACGTACAGAGAATGCTGCCAGGCAGTGGGCCAAGCATGCACGTTCACAGACTCACTGTGTGAGGTGATTAGAATCCCATGCTTACTGGGAGGATAAGTAAAAGCCCAGAGAATGTAACCACCTTGCTCAAGAACACACAGCTAGTGAAGGGTGAGGTCAGGCTTAACCCCTGTCCATCTCGCTCCAGAGTGGATGGTCTTACTATGCTGTGCTCCCAGTTTTTGATATTTTAAATATCTAATGCTTTGGTATTTGGGTAGAGTAAAATGTTCGAAACTTTCAACTTTAAAAATATGAGTCTGTTGAAAGGTAAAGATTGGGAGGATTGTGGTTTGAGGCCAATCTGGGCAAAAAGTTAATGAGGCCCCATCTCAACAAATAAGCTAGGCATGGCAGTGCGCACCTGTGATCAGCCACACTGGGGGGCATAGGTAGGAGGATCACATTCCAAGGCCATCCTGAGCAAAACTGTAAAACCTTATCTGAAAAATAACTACAGCAAAAAGGCCTGGGGCGAGGCTCAGACTTCCAAAAAGTCTGACAGCCATAAGAATCTCTTTTGACTGCTGTCTCCCCTGACTGCTGTGCCCTGGATGCAACAGTCACTGTGCTTGGCTCTACAGTCCGCCTTCGAGGGGCAGCAGGGCTCCAGAGCTGTTGGAAAGATGTGCATGTGGGTGCTTCTTTGGCACCTATGTCACTCTTAGAACAGAGAAGCAGAAGAATTTTGGAGCCATTTTCCAGCACCGAGGATGGTGTCATAACCTTTGACCCTGGCACTAGTGTCAGACAAAATAAGTGCTGCTGCATTGGAATGCAGGTTGAAGACTGGACTGGGGGACGGTGCAGGCTGACCTCAGCGCTCCTGACACTGTCACCATCATTCAGAGCTCACCACTAAGATGCAGGTTCTGCAAACCCATCAAGCAGATGCAAGATGGTGCTAGGGGCTCTGTTTTCAGGATAACTATGTTTGAATATGTGTTTTTCTGATTTTCACCAAAACAGAGTTAAAGTGGGGAAGTAAGAATGTGACTCCTGCTTTCTTGAAACATAAAAGTACTCAAAAGCCGGGGTAAAGATGCTAATATACCAGTTCCAGACAGCTGGCAGGGCAGTGAGCGTTTGCCACAGATCCTTACAGATCCTCGCAGTCTCCCCCTGTATGTTCAAATTATTATCTCTTTTTTTCTCATTTGAACAGAGCAGCATGGTCCGCCATCAGGAACAAACTCAGCCAGGCAAAGCCCAGCACTGCAGCACAGACCCATGGGACAGTCACAGGCCAACCACATCCCTGGGGACAGGTGGGCTGTTCTGCTTTCCTTCTCTCCTCATCTCTCTGTAGTCTCCAGCCCTTCCATACAGTTGTGTGGAAGTCAGAATGAGAACTCAAACTTTCCACCCTCCTAGTCCTGCCCTGGGCCCTCCCTGCCGAGGACTTTCTCCATCCCAGGCACAGCTAACCACCCAGTGGCACCTGACAAGCGAGGTTGGAGCTAAGTGACCATAGCACCTGGCTCAGCTGCTCTGGGTCCTCCTAGTGTGGGTAGGGATTGGCAATACTGGGGTTTGATACTCAGGGCCTCATACTTGCTAGGCAGGCGCCCTGCCACTTGAGTCACTCTGCCAGCCCATGCTTTCCTCTTTCATTGAAAATATTAGTTATAAAACAAAAACTAGATTTCCAGAAACTGCACATCTTCCAGCCTGTGGGGCTGCAGAAGAATCATTTCTCACTGTGCTGAGGTCAGCTCATTTGCCCTCTGGTCTTGTATCTGAGTGCAGTTTTCCCTAAGGGAGACTGAGAGAGGACTGGTGGCATGGTTCACAAGGTTATGAGGTCAACCCCCAGTATCACAAAAGGCATTGGGCTGCGAGGGGAGGGGTTTACTGAAAATGTCGACAGACATTTGCTGTGCTAGAGGTAGTGACCAGATTCTTCCTGGCAGGTCACGAGTTCTAGGGGCAGTCTGTGTTTATAGCAGTTTGTCAGCAGGAGAATGGCAAGGGTCAGCCTTAAGAGAAAAGAAACGAATTTGCTTCTTCTTTCAGACTATTTTTCATTTGCTCAGTTCATGGAGCAACTTGATTTGTCTCTTACAGAATTGGCCTAGAAAGTGAAACTGGAAAAGACATCCCCACTTCTTACAGACATTCCTGGTCCGACCACAAGCACCTGGCGCAGCCTGACACCGCGGTGATTTCCGTGGTGGGTGGTCGGCACAGTCAGGTAAGCCTCCACACAGATGCTCTACCACTAACATTGGTGAATTTTTGTTGCAAATGTTTACATAAATTTGCTTCCAAAATTAATAACTCTGTAGACCTGGCATTTTGTTAGCCTCCATAAGAAGATAAAAAGAATTAAAGATAAGTTTACCTTGTAATGGGAGAGATTAAATACCCAGAAGTACATAGTATCATAGCTATGGTAGATCTTTTGTTTGCTTGCTTGTTTTTCAGGAAAATTAGTAAGTCTACTCAAAGGAAGCACTTTCTAAATTCTCTTCTCTGATTGTTCTCTTGCACATTAACCAACTAGAAGAGAAGACATACAGTCTCCAGATGAATTTAGGCTGTGCTTATAAAATTAAGTAGTGCTCCACCCACAACGTGCCTTCCTTCTTGATGATGTGGCGATGCATATCAGAGTGTAAACCATTTCTCCCAGCTGTAAAGGCAGTCTTTCTTCAAGACATAAATAAAGCAGTGCACAGGAACTTGATTCTTATACTTCTTTCTCTCCAGAGCCTCGGCTGTTACCCAGTAGAGCTGGAGAGAGGCCCCCGGGGCTTTGGGTTCAGCCTCCGAGGGGGCAAGGAGTACAACATGGGGCTGTTCATCCTTCGTCTTGCTGAGGACGGCCCTGCCATCAAAGACGGCAGAATTCATGTGAGTTGGCCTCTGTCTGCAGCCTTTGCTTCTGGCTCTAGACTGGAAACTTCTAAACCTAATTGATTTAAAGGGGATGCAGAAGCCTCTTGAATCTAGAAGCAGGATTTTCTGTCACTAAAGCCTAAAGGCCACAAGCCTGTTGCTGTGGTTTTCTGGTTCTCTTCAGTTGCAGTACCACCACAGCACAGTTAAGCTGCTTTGACCTTCTTGACTTTGCATGTAAGAAAACTCATTTTTTACTTGTATAGTCAGCTTTTAGGGCAAATGGATTAATCAAATATACTTCTATCTTATTAAAAGTCTTGAGAAAGTCAGAATAAAACAGAATCTTCAATTTCTTTCAAGAAACTCTAAGCCCAGGGGGGTTTTTTCCTGCCATATATGCCTACAGAGGTTATGGAGGTGGAAAATCCTGACTTGCCCAGAATTTGTCGTTGGAGGGACTAGAGCTCACATCAGTGACATTCCATCATATCTGTCATCTCTGAAACAGCAGAGCCATACCTCAGTCTAAACTGCTTGTAGAGCTGCATTTTCCTCCTTGTCTGAATGTTAAAGTGGTTCTTGTACAGAAGCCAACTGCCACCCTCAATATCTATAAAATAGCTGACTCATTGGTGATCAGGCAAGTTATGCACTAAAGACTATTAAGTTCTAGATCACCTTCCCCTCACGACCCGGGAGCACTTCAGATTTCCTCCCTCTACCACCAGGAGATATCAGGGAAATGGAACTTCTTTCTTTTCTTTTACTCAGACTTTTAAGTAAATAAACCAAGTAGGAAGGCAAATGAATGTTGGGTCTCCTAAAGATTAGAAGAAGCTTCTTGGAGATCCCAGTTCTGTCATTTCCACATCACTGCTTCACCGCCATCACTCATGTTATAAACAGGTTTGAGCGTTCACACTGACCAGGCTTTATACCGGGTGCTCTGAGTTGGGGAAAGAGGCAACCCAGCACAAATAAGATACCACCCTTCCTCAAACGATAAGCTAGGTGCACATGTCCAGAAAGGTGATCAGAAAAGATGTCACAAAATGGGTGACATTGGAAGCTGAGTAGGATTTCCATAGAGACTGAGCAGAGAAAGAACTCAGGCTGCAGAAATGAGCAGTGGGGCAAGTATGGGCCCTTCATGTGGCCAAGTTTGCCTAGAGTTTACTTAGAAAGTGTCTGGGAAGGAGAAGGAAATGACAACATGAAAGGAGGGTGGCCCCAGCATGGAGGTGCTAGCAATGGATGTCACTAGAGATTCCTTCAGAGCAGCACTAGGAGCAGTGGAAGGGGTTCAAGAGGCTAGTGTGCACGCCTGTGGTGACAGTGGTGGCAGCATGACCTGAGTGAGCCCTTTGGATGGAAGATGAGAGCTGTGGATGAGATCACCAGTCAGTGAAGGACCAACATAGATGACTGGTGTTTGCTCAGTGGGGACAGCTGAAGGGGAAGGAGGAGCAGAGGGTGGTTTGGACCCTGCCTTGCCTTACTAGGGAGAGCCACAGGGAGGCCGAGGCGGGAGGATTGCGGCAGACAGGTGGTACGATGAGTTTTGGACTTGTTGAGGTGCAGGAACCGCTAAGCAGGTGTCAGTGTTTGCAGTGTTTGGCAGACCTAGCAGTGACACAACCAAGACAGAGGTGATGAGTGAAGCTCTTGTGGAAGATGAGGTCTCTCATGTAGATTTAGAGGGCAGCAGGCAGGGGCAGAACGAAGGCCTGTATTTAGCGAGCCAGAAAACTTCATGAAAACACGAAGCGGGAGCGTGCAGAGCCCAGGACCAGGGCCAGAGCATTTGTGACCGGGAGCAGGACTGATGGCCAGATGCCATTGGAGCAGCAAGCCAAGAGCCGCCGATCTGGTCTCAGTTCTCTTCCTCACACAGTTCACTACATTGCAGAGAATGTGGGTTCAGAAGTCAGAAAGGACAGAGTGAACCCCCATTCCACCATCCTGAAGCTTGTGCAGCCTGCAGCAGCCTCTCTGACTAATGTGTGGAGGATGGCACTTGCTCCTGTTTGCCCCCACCCTACCAGGGCACTTTAGATCTGTTTTTCTTTTAATCTCCCATTGTATATAGTGTCACAAAAATTCAATTAAATGAGAAATTCAGATATAAGTAATTTTTAAACAGTGGTTCCAAATATAACCCTCAGATCCACTAATTTCACCATACAAATAAAAGGTAAACAGGCCTTAAAGCAGATGATGTCTGGTTCTAAAACATGTCATTCTCTACAGATCAGCAGAAACTCTACAATCCTGTGACTAAATCACCTTTTATTTCAAAAACAAACTACTTGAGAACAAAAAGTAATAGGCTGTTAACGGTTGGGCCCAGGTCTGCTCTGGATTGGAAGCACATCTATGAGCTTTCAGTTTTCTGACTGCTAACCTATCAGTCCTGACCTGGTGAGGACAATGAAAGCTCTGCAGGTAACGCTCACTGCACACATGGGAAGAGCGCTGGTCCCCAGGAGGTCCCTACTGCCTTCTCCAACGCCCTCTCCACTGTACTTTCTCACAGATGGCTGCTGAACTTTGTGTCCTGTGCCTATTATTCCAGTGTCTCAGCAGACAGCCTTACTATTCAGTGTGTGCTCCACAGATGCTTGTCAGGAGTAAAATGGGTAGAATTATGCAAGATACTGAGGGAATTTTTTTAAATATGTTAGTTTCCAGCACTTATTACCAAGCAGACAGGACTAGGGCTGTATGAAGTAAGTAGCAGCTGTGTACTCGTAAAACTGAGGAAACAAGAAAATGTGAACTTGTCAGGAGGGATCCTTAGGTTGAGCCATAAGCTGGTCCACAAGGCTGGCGAAGGGCTCAGTGAAGGGAATGCGCCTAAGATTTAGAGATGTGTTGAGAATTGGATCAGATCTAGAACATACTGAGAGTCTGCTGCCTTCCAGGCAACATGTATTTTCATTGCATTGCCCAAGTGTCTGTGTCTGTGGGGAAGGAGGCTATGCCCATCTACAGATTAAAATTGAGGCCCGGGGAGGCCATGTCTCTGCTAAGGTCACATGGCCTATCAGACCAGGCTTGTGTCCCTGGGATTTGCTTTCACTGAGAGGCATGTAGTTTCTTAACAGGTTGTAAAACAATGCAGGCCGTGTGTTAGAGATGTTATAATTGTAATATATATTTAGTGGATGTTTTTAAACCTATAAGACTGCCTAAAAAGATAGTGACTTTTTTTTTTTAAGGAATATTCCTTTTCTCTATCCTTTCTTCCTACTTCTTGTTTTTTATTTTGGGATAAGCTCTTGATACATTGGCCAGGCTGGCCTCCAGCTGAGCTGTGCCATCTTTCTATCTCAGCCTCCCAAAGAGCTGGGATAACAACAGGTGTAAGTAACAAGATTTCAGCAGAATGTTGGCACTTCCTTCTCAGAGGTAGCTTTTGTATCTTCAGTTTTGTGTAGCTCCATACAGAACCCCATGTAAAACCCTGAGGGCCTGTCTGCCATGTATCTTAAAGCAGTCCTCTCCCCTTACCCCAATTTGGTTCTAAAGTTAAACAAAAATGACACCTGGTGGCAAGTCTGTTCAATTACACGTTTTATTTGCATTTTATTTCTTGTACTAAAATTTTTAAATGTACAGGTTTGTAAAGACAAGGAATGTGATTAAAATGAGCTCTACCTCAGTGTTTCACAGATACACCCAAAGCATGCTTCAAACACTAGCTTTTGCTTTTTTTTTTTTTTTGCATCACTGGGATTTAAATTCAGAGCCTGTGCTTGCTAGGCGGGCGCTCTACCACCTGAGGCAGCCCCGCCCTTTCTGCTTTTATTCAGTAGGGTCTCACGGTTTTTGCCCAGCCAGCTTGGACTGTGATCCTCCTACCTTTACCTCCCATGTAGCTAGGATTACAGGTGAAAGCCACCATGCCCTGTCCCCTGATTTTCATTTCTTTAATTATCAGCAGGATTCTAGATCTGCTAATTTATCATCTTCACTTCCTTATGAAGATGGTTGTTCCACACTTGTCAAGGGAAATCTAGATTTTGGCTTTGGTTTCACTTATATATACTGAGGGGATAGAAAGGGTGGTGTTATCTTTACTTATTCTTTTCTGTTATCATCTTTATTGTCTGTGGTTGTTTTTTGTTCTTTTCATTTTATATACCAGTTTTAGTCTGTTCCCTGTTACCATAACTAAATAATTCAGACAGGGATACTTGTTTATTTATTGAGTTGAACTCAGGATCTCCCACTTGCTAGGCAGGTGCTCTACCTCTGAACCACACCTTCAGTTGGACTGGGAAATTTATTTCTTAATGTTTGGAGGCTAGGAAGTCCAAAGTTGAGGGGATGTATCTGGTGAGGGCCTTCTTGCTGGTCGGCAGTGGGGGTCTCTGCTGAGTCCTGAGGCAGCGCTCAGGCCAGGAAGAGTTCACTTTTATAACAAAGCCACTCCCTCAATAACCCAATCACCCTGGGAGGACTGCAGTTTAGGACAGCCAATATAAACAGTTATTGAGTGACTCCCCATCTTAATAAGCTGGGTGTGGCAGCACACGGGTTGATCCCAGCTACTTGTGAGGCCACATGTAGGTGGCTGCAGCCTAAGACCAGCTCCAGGCAAGGGCAATGCAAGAACCTATCTGGAAAACAGCTAAAGCAAAAGGGCTAGAGGGTGACTCAAATGGTAGGTAAAGCGCAGTGCCACAAAAAAAAAAAAAAAAAAAAAAACCACATGACTTTGAAAAGTAAGTTTCTAATACCTGAAATTCAGGGGCAGGGGAGGGCATTGAAACCATAGTGGTGTTAAACCCATTGGTCTTGTTTCCAGCACCCACTAGCTCTGTTCCTTCAAGAGTGAGGCATCTCTTTTTAAAATTTTCACAAATATGCAACAGGAAAGTCTTCCCTTTCATGATTTATTTGAAAGGTTTTGTATGCAATGGGGTATAACTTGAAAAATAGCATTATCTGTGGGTGGTGTGCAGTCGTGTTTTATCGCATGGAATCCCCAACAAACTCGGGAGATAGATACTAGTCTCCTCATTAACCAGTGAGACCTCTCCTATAGGTAGAGGTGTCGCACTGGCCTTTGCCAAAAACCACTGAGTCCCTCTGTTAGGTCACTTCTGGATTGTAACATTATAAATATTTGGAAGATTTGCTTCTTGGAATTGCAGTAACTTCCCATTGTTTAGTTCTTCTTGGAAGCCAATGTCCTTCAGTGACATGTCACCTTGAAATAAATGTTAAATTTACCACATTCTCAAATCCAGTCATTCACAAAAATCAGACTTGACTTTTCCTTACTTTCCTTTTCTCTTTTAGACATTTCTAATAAATAGCAATGACAGTCCTCTTATTCTTAGACTTCGTTCTATTTTTTCCCAGTGAGATGATTTTACATTAAAATCATTAAGTATAAGCCAATAATTGTTTTTTTACAATTTTTAGATAGATACATAAATTGTACAAAAGGATTTCATTGTGCTATTTCTACTACATGCATGTGCTGTGACCAAATTCACCTCTCTATTACTTTCTTTTCCTCCCTACCCCTTTTTAAATAATGTTAGCAGATTTCACTCTACTATTTTCCTGTATGTGTTTAAAATACTTTGACCATACTCACACTCCTTCACCCTCTCCAGTAACTGGTTTTAAATACGTTAAATAACTGTTCAATTATCTATTCTCCAAGCTTCATTTCTTTAATTTTGATCTCTAAATACACCATTTGGCTAAGGCCTCGTATATGTGGAGGACAGTGAAGGCATGAGGACAGGCAGCTCTTGCAGGAAAGTCTTCTGGGATGAGAAGCCACCTGTCCAGGCTTTAGGACGTTAAGTCAAGATCCAACTCAAGTCATTCAGATATGGTATAAATCTGGATTGCTACAGAAACTTCACCTCTTCTATACTGCTTTAACACTTTGTAGAAAACTTAGAATTTTTTTCTTTTCTGAGGTGCTTGAGGATCAAACGAAGGGCCTTCTGCATGCTATGGAAAACTTAGAAATTTGATTCTTGATGCCCAGATACTGGCTGTTAGCTATCTAAAACTTTCCCATATAAACTTTCATAGAGTAAATAAAACCAGGCATTGTCTCTTCCTATTGCTGCCCTCTGTCCACACATTACCACATGAAGCACTGTACACAGGTGAAACATTTTACAAATGAAAGTGTGTCACTAAGCAAGGATGAAGGGCAGAACTGAAGGAGGATGTGTGCTTTCATGTGAATCTGAATGTTCCCATCTAGGTTGGTGACCAAATCGTTGAAATCAATGGGGAACCTACCCAAGGCATCACACACACTCGCGCTATTGAGCTCATTCAGGCCGGCGGAAATAAAGTTCTTCTTCTTTTGAGACCAGGAACTGGCTTGATACCTGACCACGGTAAGTGAAATAGCTAAAACACTGATGTGTTAGGGAGGGGAGCAGAGGTGTCTGTCTGGAGGGGGCAGATATTCACTGCTAATTCAGAGGTGAACACAACCATCAAAAGCAGAGCATTACAGAACAAGTGACTTCAGGCAGGGCATTAGCTGGGGTAAAATCTGTTTTAAATTTATTTCATCTGGAAGCGTATGGTGATCTGTTGAGAAATGTGCCTGTCAGAGACAAGGACATTAGAGGCAGACATTTTAATGTCATGATAAACATCTTCATTTTCTCCTTTCCTTGACTAATTACACATTTCCAACAGAGGTTATTTATTTCCTTAAAGCAAGATATGTTTGTCTAATAATGAGTAAACACCATAAGAACTAATTCTGGTCACTTGTCAAAAACAAATTGCCCTAGCCCTACCTGGAGACACAGAGTTGGGCCTGAGACCGTGTCTGTACTCCTGTACTAATCTTAAACTTCCTTGATTTGTTTTTGAACTAATTATTGTTTGAGTGCATGATGACAGAAGCCAAGGCAGTGCCATCCCACATAGAGCTTGTCCCCGTGGCCCGTCAAAGCTTTCATAGGATGAATGTAGACATCCTCCTACAGCCCCCTTCCAACCTTGATTCTCTGTTGTCTTCCACCGTCTGCTTGTAAACCATCCATTCCCAGTGACATCTTTGCTAACTGAGCTGATTTTTTTTCACATAGTCCTAGGCTTTTTCTCTTCCTTCTTTAGGTTTGGCTCCTTCCGGTCTGTGCTCCTACGTGAAACCTGAGCAACATTAAGGCTTTCAGGGCTTTTCTTGGTCTTTCCTTAAAAAGACTTGGTAAATTTGCATGTCTTATAAATCACTTCCTTCTTTTGTTTTCTTTTTAATTAAATATGATGCTATTAAATACATCTGTTCCTATCTTCTGCACTTTTCAGTCTCCTTTTGACGTTAAATTTGGTAGCTTAATGCAAGAAAATTATTTACAAATGCCCTTAAACCTCATTTGATCTCTTACTAGTGATTCTGGCATATCTTTAAGTTATTAACATCTTAATTAATAAGCTTCTTGGACCAGTGAGTTTGGTCCAATTTCTCTGATTTGGCTTTACAAATAATCTACAGATCATGTATTATCTCACTAATTATACATAATTGGGAAAATGAAGTGTTATGTATGTAAACAATCTACCCTTCATGTGTGAGCAGATGTCTGTACCCATCTGCCTTCACAGAGAGATACATAAGCATATGTAAAGTGGGTAACGCACTTGTCCCTGGGCTATATAAGCAGTCAGTCCATCTCAGTTGGCTGTCAATATTCAAAACTTGATATGTGCGGCCCTATAGTGCTAAGATGTAATGACATCCCACTTGACTCGCTTTCCAGGTAACTGGGACACTAGTAACCCCCCATCTTCCAGTGTGATTTATGATGAACAGCCGCCATACCCCCCACCTTCACATTCTGCTTCTGCGTTTGAGGACTCTTGTGGGCCAATGACTGAAGAAGCTCCAGTGAGAGCTCAGCCATGTGAGAGAGTGGACCTAAAGGACCCTGTACCTCAAAGGAAAAGCACTTTAAATGAAAATCAGTCTCTTCTCCAGAAAAATGTGAACAAGAAGGGTCCACCCAGTGGCCCTGGGCACAGTGACAAGAGAAATCTACTGAAAGAAGAAAATGGTGTCTCACGAAGAGATAGATCTGCTAGTCCCAAAAAGTCAGCTAACCGATATTCAGAAGAACATTTGGAAAAGATGCCCAGTCCTCTAAAAGATGACCCCAAGGGAAGACCCAGAGATCGATCACTCAGCCCAAGGAAAGGGGGGAATAAAAGTCAGATTAACACCAGGGCAAGTTCCGGACAAGATCACTGCAGAAAAAGCAGAGGTCGGTCTTCTAGTCCAAAGAAACAGCAAAAAATTGAAGGAGGCAAAGACCCGTCCAGTGCTGAAGCCAGATTCTTTGAGGGTGAGAGTCGAAGGGCAACAGGCTGCACCAGCGACAATGCTGAAGAGCTCTCAGATGGGAAAGAAAAACCCGGTGCCATCAGGAAAGATCTGAAGCAGAGTCAGCTGGGAAAAAACAAAACAAGGTCTCCAGAGAAAAAGAGCAAGAAGATGGAAGAAAAGTCTCTTCCACCCAAAAAGACCACCAGCATTGCTAGTAGGGCAATATCTGAAAGTGAAAAGGGAAAGAAGACAAACAGCAGAGAAACAAGTTCTAGTAAAGATAAAACAGAAGAAAATGGCCAGCTGACAGAAAAGAAGCTGAGGCAGGAACCTGAAGAGAGGATGGCCTCAAATAAAACAGAGGATCACAAAGGGAAGGAGCTCAAACCTGAAAGTAGCCCTCCAGTTAAGAAAACAATAACTCCAGGGCCCTGGAAGGTGCCGAGTGCAAATAAAGTCCCAGGCACTACTGGCATGGCTGAGAAACAGCTGTGACCTTTAGTATAAAACAAAGAAAAACAAGTTGCATTCTTTTCTTACTAAAAGCAGCATTTTCAAAATAAAATGTCTTTTTTTCAGAAATTCTGGAACACCTAGTACATTTTAATTTGAGCACCAAGTTACCTACACTGCACAAGGGCCTAAGGCCTGTAGGACTGCTCAGAGCCGCTGTCCCTGGCCGCCCTCCCTCACCTCAGAAAGGAGCTACATCCGTGCGCCATCTGACATGCCCTGCTCAGGCTGCCCAGCTGACTTGTCTCCATGAACATCCAAATATGACATGTCACAACTCACTTTGTTGTGTGCCGAGTCATCTACTGTCTCGTGTGTTTCACCCTGCTCATTCAGGTCTTTCCACGGGGATAAAGTCAGGATTAGCTTGGAAGCTGATGTTCTAGATAGCATGTTGCATGTTTACAAAGAGCAGCATCTGAGTCCTGCAGGAGTGATCTTTAGCTCCTCACTAGAGACAGCGGTTGCCTCTTCTAACACCACTGATGGTACCTAGTGGAAAACTCCAGAACGTCACCACTTTAAAGCAAAAAACTGCATATGTTGATGCTTTCTTAAGGCTTTTTTTAATTTGGCTGAATAGGTGTTTCAATAACTATTGAAGATATTCCTTCCAACTGAATGTTCAAAATAAGAAAATACTCTAAGTAATAAAGTTCACCTCCTGCTGTGTTACCCAACCTGACGTGTAGAACTTCTCAGGTTTCCCTTTCTCATCAAGGCCACCAGGAAGCATGCAGAAGTACTGCTTATTGCTTTTTGAAGAATAACTACTATTTCTGGATATTTTACTTGTATCTGCTACTAAAGTCATTAGTCTTCAATACATATTCCAAGAGTTAGATTATTATCCAGATAGTGTGAGGGACATAATCATGACAACAGTCTCCCAGCTCCATGCCAGGCTCAGGCTCCCGCTCCTCACATCTGGCAGATGTGGACAACCACAGATGTTCAGAAGCAGAACCCGTGTCGGGTCTGCCCATGAGGCAGGACAAAGTAGGCAGACTATACATGCTGGATCTTAGCTTTAACTTTTAGCTACATCAACTTTCTTATTTAAAAACAAAGGGAGACCAAATATCTGCTAAGCTTACACAACTTTTCAGAGTCCTTTTCTAAGAGTCTAAAATGTTTGCTGGAAGTTGGAGGTAGTTTTTAACCTCAAAGAAGATGCAGGTTTTCAGACTCCAGCAGCATTCAGTAGCATCTATAAATACGGCCCATTCTCAGAATGAAACTCTCAATCATGGAGCATTCGAACACACTTGGTCTGTTACCCTTGGTTCATCCTGTGAAACACACATCCAGCTCCTTCCCTCTGCGAGTCTGCCTATGTAACAACTGTGTCAGCTCTGTAGATGCCACGTGCTTCCCAGAGTGAGGCTTTTGAGATCCCCTCTCCTCCAGAGCTGTATCTATCCACCTACCATAACTGCGTTGAGTAAAGCAAAATTAGGAGGCTTGAGAAAATACTGAGAACTTAGTGTCACAGAAATGATTTCTTTTCCCAATAGTCCACAATTAGTGATGCAAATCCTATTTTAATTGTTAACTGTGACATAACTTGGATGTCATATGTTAGTCTCATGTGGCTCTTCCTTTCTAAATAACCTGTCACTGTACCGATTCTATACTGACTTAGCAGTGTGGCCTTGGAATGCTGAGCACGATATGGATGTGCTGGTTGTAAATGTTTATATATGTACAGTACCTTTATATATACACTTGAGGTTCTGATTAGAGAGATCTGTAAATCGCTCGTTATTTTTTATATAGATATTAAAAAAAAACAAAAACAGTTCCTGGCCTGTATTTCTTTGACTCTGCTTTGTTTAATGTTGCTTTCTGTTTGTGGAGCTAGTTCCCATCATGACCTGAGTCCTTGGATAGATTTTTGTGTCTCCACATAACCCTACAATCAGAAAGATTCTTGTAACATGACCTTACCTGTACAGTGAAACTTTCATCCATATGTGGAATTTGAATTAAATAACATTATACCTACTTTTCACCTTTCATTGTAAATAGTTTTGCATTAATAACTTGCTACTAAAAATACCTTTCTTACACTGTGAGGGCAAGAAAACTGTCTTCCTGGACTTTGGTTACTAGCATTTGTATGGATCTAGAGTGGAAGTCCAGGTCATAAAACTCTTTATTTCTTCAGACTGGCAGTTCCTATTATTATTAAATGTTTTATTTACTTTTAAATTTGCTTTAGAATGAAGTGTTTAGACAGGTTCATTTAACTCTCAGTATGAGCAATGCCTACAATCTACTCTGGAGGACAAAAATTCCTACCTACTATTACATGAACTCACACCAAAAAAAAAACAAACAAAAAACAAACCCAGCCCTCTTGTTTCCAGGCCGAGGCTGTGGAGTGGCAGCAAAATACTTTTGTTGTAGACATACTGTCTGACATGATTTCACTGGGAGACAAGATGGTTGCAGCACTTCTATGGAGCTCTTCTACCACGGTCCCATCATCTTTGCTGACCAAGCAACTCTGAACAGGGTTAGTTCCTAGCTCACAGTCTTGGACTCAGAAAAGCATTTACTTTTTTATTTTTATACAAGCATATCCTGCTATTTAACAAAGGAAATAACCAAGATATTCACATATTGAAATAAAAAGCCAAATGCTTTTTTGAACACCTGGACAAATGGAATTCTATGTTTAATATGTCCATTATTCGTAAAGAGCTGAGTTTTAAGAAAGCTAAGTATTCACATTAGATTATCTAACAGTCTACCCAGTGACTTCCAGGAGGATGTGTTTAAGTTGGAGCCTAGCCCATCTTGTGCTCCTAGAACTAAGGAACCTTTGTATAAAGTTTCAAAATGTGACATGAGAATAATTTTTTTGCATCAAGGCATGCTCCAATGCCTAAAGTGCTTTTTAAGCAGTAAAATGCATGTTTATTTGGGGAGTTCTTTTCTGTTCCTACTAGGATTTTATCAGCAAAATGATGAGTTGTTTAATGTATGCCACAATTATTACATCACGTCTATAATCATTAATTAGCAGAGTAAAAGATGCCCAGTAACTCAGGTGTGTCTTCAATGTTGTTATGCAAATAGCATTAAACATAAGAAGGAAATCTGAAAGCTTGTAAAGAATTGTATTCAGGGCTGCCAGAATGGCTCAAGTGGTACAGTGCCTATCTTGCAAGTGTGAGGCCGATTTCAAACCCCAGCAACACACACAAAAGGAAAAACTTTAAAAAAAAAAAAAAAAAAGGTATCAAGTAGAAAAACCTGAATCTTTTTCACTTAGACAATAAATTATGAAACAGCCAAATGCTTTGAATTAGCCTTAAATTCTATTTTGACAAAGAATCCTGTGGCCACTTGTCTATTTTATAATATTTGCATTAAACAGACAGTTAGCAAATTCACAAACAGGCTCAGTCATCCTCAGTAAAGGACAATCATTTGTTAACTTGGGCAATACCTTCACACAGCTTACTGGCTCAGGATATTCTGCAGGAAAGGCACAGAATTAATGCACATTTGTGACACTCAAGTTTCATCACTCAACATGGACATCAGTAACTGCAAGAAGCAAAAGATTACTTCAAATTACTCGACTGTCAGTACAGGTATAAATTAGATAAAGTTTAATGAATTTACCTTTTTTTGGCAGTGCCAGAATTGAACACAGAGCCTCGCATGCATATCATGCAAGTGCTCTCCCACTGAGATGCACCCCCAACCCGTGAACTTACTTCCTATATTACTGTATTTGGAAGTGAAACCTACCTGGCCCATTGTGAGCATGTAGACCTAACATCTAGAAGTTTTCAACAATGAATTCTATTCACTGGAAATAAGGCTATTTTTACAGCATATAGGTCCACTTAACTCTTACATACAATGAACCAGAAGTAAAAACAAAAATCCACAAACTTACACTTTGTGAGACATCCTGGTATTTAGAATTTTTCTGCCTCTGAAAGTCAAGAAAACCATACTCCAGTTAGGCTAGGATTTGGCTATCCAACTTTTCAAAGTGGCTACAGTACACGCGGCCGTAATCTTACGTACTTAGGTTTGTAGATCACCTCTCCAGAGCAATTTCACCCTTCACTTAATTTCTGAATAATGTAAATATTACCAAAATCATCCCTTTTTGGGGAGTCAAACAAAAGCTTGAGTTACTAAGGATTTATTGTATGGGGTACATGAACTACTGAGGGAAGATGAACCAGGAAATAACAACTCTTCTGTCCTTACAGAAAAAAATTGCGTGGATGGTACTGGGCATGAGGTCTGTTCATGATTCTTCTGCTATGTCTGTTTACTGAGCATCTGCTTTGGTGCTGACCATCCTGAGCCCAGGGAAGAACAACAGTCCTTTTACATTCTTGTGGGAAGGAAGCACACAAGTAGGTAAAAAATTTGAAGAAGAAACTGACAGGATAAAACTGATGAATAACTAGGTTCATCAGAGAAGTTGCTGAGAGCTGAGGGAAGCAGCAGCCAGACTGGGGTGAAGTTAAGGAAATGTATTCCAGGCAGAAGAAGGCAGCTTGCACAGAACTGCTCTGAGAGCTGTGTGTGAGGGTGGGGAGAGACAGTGGGGGCGACGTAACCAATGTACAGTGTAAGCCTAATCAGAATTGTCACTATGAATCCTCCCCCTGTATGACGAATATCTCCTCATAAAAAATTATAATAAAGAAATAAACGTTTCCAACACACACACAAAAGCTTCATGTGATGGGCGGACACGGCGAAGGAGAGGAATGGAGGTGGGAGGTAAAGCCAGAAGCTGAAGTAGCCACAAAGGAAGGAGGCGGCCCTGGACATCTAGGACAATGGAAGTGTCCTTTCCAAATTTTCAGCCCATTCACATGGCTCTGGAGAACTGGCTGTCATCGGCAGCAAAGAAAACTGACAAGGGAGCGTCACAGCCCAGGCAAAAGAAGCCAGCTTTACCTGGAGCAATGAGAATGTGGAGCTGACGGACTTGGTGGTGGACTGGATACAGAGCCTTTGGTTTCAGCAACTGGGTGGTCTGGGAAAACATTTGCTCACCCAATTTAACAAAGCTAAGAATGGGAACTGGATGTTTGGTTCTGAACAAAGGCATCACAGGATAATGGAATTAAATAAGTTGAGCCCCATAACTGCCCACTGGCAGCTTCTAGACTGCAGAGTCGAAACTGAGAACCCAACCAACTAGTCTTGCCAAGTTGAGAAGGCAGCTGAGCCAGTGAAGCTGGCTCAGGTTTTCAGGAAAGAGTACCACAGAGTCTGCAGCTGCACAGAGCAAATGAGCAAGCACCCCAGAACAGGCAAAGAGCCACCACAAAGCAGCAGGTAGAAAAACTGCTGAAGTTCACAAGGTCTGGGAATGGCTCATGTTCCCAAAGTAGAAACCTTAGTAATGACCAGAAGATCACACACAGCACACAGGTGCTGCTCAGCAGAGAAAAGTAACCCGACGGCTAGGAGCATGGCTCAAGTGGTAGAACACTTGTCTAGCAAGCAGGTAGCCCAGTCTTACGGAGCCACAGAAAAAAAGAAAGAAAGAAAAATAACCCAAAAACAAACTCCTCTGGCTCACCTACCAAGTTTAAAAGCAAGCTTTGAAATAATCAAACATTCTAAGGAACTCTATTCCAAACTAAAGCTCAACATTTAAAAGATTACAAAAAGAATGCATCCATACACTCAAAACCCACTAACCAACCATGTAAAGTTCTCAGCCAATAACAAATTACTGAGAATGTAAAAAAAGGAAACATGACCCCAAATGAAAACTCACTCAATAAAAACAAATCCCAAAATGACCCAGAAAGCTGTTTTAATATCCTTGTTTATATTTTGATTATAAATAGGTTACATGAAAAAAGGTAGACAAAAATTAAGTGTGTTAAGGAGAGATGTGGAAGATAAATTTTTAAAAGACCAAATCCAGCTTTCACAGATTAAAAAATTATTTTAGATAGAGTGAGGCATGGTGGTATTTACCTTAATCCCATCACTCAGGAGGCTGAGGCAGGAGGATAAAAGAGTTTGAGGCCCACTTGGGCTACATAGTGAGACAAAAACAAACAATGGGATGAGATTACCAAATTAGTGCAGAAGAATGGGTTAGAGAACTTGCAGGTGGGGCAAAAGAAGCCATACAAATGAAAAAGATTGGAAAAACATGAGCTGAGGGGCAGCTGCAAGCAGCCTCATGTATACATAAACCTGAGTCCCAGAAGGAGGGGGGTATAGAAAAATCATTTTAAGAAATGCCAAAATTTTTCCAATTAAGTCATGTGAAAATACAAGATGGTATAAAAATGATATGAAAACTATAAGCCATAGATTCAGTAGGTCCAAGAAACCCAAGCACAAAAAAGAAAACTATACCAATATATAATTAAATTGCACAAATTCAATGGGAAAGATAAAATCTTAAGAGCATCCAAAGTTTAGGAGGAAAAAAAATATATCAGATACAGAAGAACAAAGATAAAAATGAAAATGAAGCAGACTTCTGGTCAGAAACAATGCAGTGGAGCAACTCTATTTTTAAACAGAATATTTATACCCAGCAAAAGTATCTTTTACATGTAATAAAGATTCAAAGTATTTCTCAATAGAGCAGGCCTACATTGTCCACTAAAATAATTTGGATTTATCTTCAAAAAGAGAGGAAACCATTCATGGATTCTACATGATGGGACTTATCAGAAAAGACATCACCTTTTTGAGGAGAGTAGATTGGGTGTGGGGGAGAGAACAGCCACATCTAAAACAGAAGCTCAGTCTGTGCTCCGTACCTCACAGGACACTCTCACTTAACACTAACAACCCTATTACATAGTCACTGTCCCTATTTACCAGGGGAGGAAATTGAGATGGAAAGAGGTGAACTTGTCCCAGGTTCTCAAGCTAAGTAGGAATGCCAAGAATTCAAACCCAAAAGGATCTGACCTCGGTCCCTGAACTCATGAGAAGTTTATGTCTGGCAGGAATGATTTTTAAATATTAAGCATAGTGATCTTAAATGAGCACATTTCATACATAATAACCAAGTTCCACAAAATCTTCACATTAAAAATGTTCAGATTTTCAATCTGCCTCAAGAGATTCTTCAAAGCAGGTAGCATAATGAACAACAATTCTGTAGTTTTAACATACGTATGTGCACATGTGTAACAGGGAATGATAAAAAAACCTACATCAAAGGCATGGCTTGGCCAATTTCAGACACTGAGAACCTGAAACTACAGAGAGTTAGATACATGAAACTACACAATGAATAAACTCTTCGCGCTGTATGGTGGGCTACATGGTAGACGAGGATGAGTGACATATACTGAAGTTTCTTATGCTGAATTACTTGGCATACTGTATGCATAACTCACCAGCAATTATAACTATTAGGATTAACTCAAAATCATAAGCTAATTAAAAATTTCTCCACAACTGAATGGAAATTCACGCCTGAAAAGGTTTTTTTCTTTAACCACAAAAAAAAGCTTAGAAACAAATCTCCAGTAAAGTTCTTTTATTTGGATTCAACCTAAAATAGGCTGGTCCCTCTTTGATAGAGAAACCTCCAATTCCATAGACTATAATAGAAAAGTACTAAGTGTGCATTTTTCCAATAAAAGATATTTGCTTCATGCTTCGGGCATCTTCCAGTTACCCTAGAGATTATTCCAGTAAATGTAACTGTCACAGAAGTGCCCAGAAGAAATTTCCTAACTTAAAACACCGCACTTGTGTTACTGTAACGCACACAGTCTTTAGTCTGCTGACTGTTCATACTGTTTGAAAACCATGAAAGTACAGGTTTTTAGCATGCACACCCAGGTAAGAAAGGACTTGCTCCTCTGAGAAAACCCTTCGCTAGGTTTGGCAGGGCGGAGAGCACCTGTGCACAGGAACGAGCTGGGGTCCCCTGGGTTCTGCAGTCATCTCTTTCCTTAGCGGGTGAATACTGATGCCGGCCAGGGGAGAATCCAGGCACATGACTTAGCTTATGACTTAATTTTCCACAGCTAAGGAAAAAAAAAAAGCACCAAGAAAAGTTAGTCCTAAGACAAACAGGATTTAGAGGTACACTCACATGACTAAGAACCAAGAACCCTTTACCTAAGAGGAAAATACATCACCTCTGGTAATCACAACCGTCGATCACAGAAAAAAACATCAAAAATGATACAGTGCAGTTCATGTATTATTGATTCTCACTCTACCTCTGAATACTTCCCAAGATCAGAGTAAGACCTTTACCCAGTCCACGCTATTAAACTGACATGAAATTTAAACTTCACTTTTTGTTCATTCAAGAGTTCAAGTTTACATGTGTAAAATGAGGAGAGCTAAACTGAGAAGCCTGTGGCCCACCAAGCAAAATGTCTATTTCTTTACCTCAAGTTATTTCCATGCTACACACAGTACAAAGAACACAGATTATTATACACAATGATTTTTAACACACGATAGTATGGAGTGGTAGTCACTCATACTTACTCTTATATTAAATCCTAGAAGATCACTTATAACTCCTGAGACAGCAGAAAGGATAACTACTCTTGTGATATTGTAGATTAAGGGATTCATTGTCAGTCCATAGAGTCTGAACGGTGTGTCCAGCTCCTACAAAAACACAAAGAACTGAGATGAGACGTGTGCTTTTCCAGTAGCTATCAGTACTTCACGCTGCTTTTTAAGTCTCGGGGGAGAATGACTGCTTAATACTCAAGAGCTACCTTGAAAAAATCTGTAAGGTATATACCTACTTTTCCATGGCCTAAGCTTTTTAAGATAAGTTGAAGCAGTATGTTATTTATAATTTTTTCAAAAGTAATCTCAAAAATGTGACAGGTGTCAGCAATCATCAGAACTGTAGTAAGACTGCTCGTGTTTTTCTTACATAGTTATTAACCCAAAACCACTGGGTTGGTATTTTGGATCTGCATAGCCTGGTACTTACCTGTTAGGAAGGGCTTTTCTAAAAAGTAAAACATTGATTTAATTAATGAGAAGCAAGCTTATTTCACCTTATCTTTTTTATATAAAAGTACGATGTGGTACTAACAACTGTAGTGCAGACTCTTTGCACAGAGATGGGTGGGTCTTCTGGCTTTGGTCAGTGAATTTCTGGGAGCTGACCATATCTCTTTCCAGAAGTCAGGGTAGGATAACTGTAGTCTGAGAGACAGCATCACAGGTGGCCTTGGTGAAGCTGCAAAGAGAAGCAGTCCAGTCCACAGCCAGGGTATAGCTGTCAACACCAGCCCTGGAGCAGCTTCCTGGACCAAGCTAGTGGCACAGAGCAGGGATGAAGATACCAATAGCCACCTTGCAGACAGCATGAGGCCTATCTGTTCCTCCAGCGGCCACGCCACATGGGGTGACAGTTAGCTTAACCATGTTGGCAGCCCCTCGGTGGTGTTGGCTACTTCCCTGGAACAGTAACGCTCAGACCAACATGGCTAAAGTACCTGATGGCAGCAAACCTCATCTGCTGGCCAGCCAATTCTGCTTTTATGTGGGCAAAATCTTGTCTTAAGGGATGTCACCAGGGAGAAGCCAATGATCTCTGATTTGTTGATAGGCAGGGAGAGGAGGCAGATCTCCTCCAGGAACATGCTCCTCCTGCTTTTGACCAGGCGGCCCAACTAAGAGATGGAGCCACACTGTCCTCAGCCTTGCCTCCAGGAGCTCTGAGCCCTTGGTTCCAGCTGACCAGTGCCCTGACCCCTGAAGCCTGGGCTCCAGGGCCTTCTCTGGGGCTTCCTGCCTGGCTAAGGAATCATCTATCTTGGTATTTTCTCAGAGAAGATGACTTATTTTGAACTACAGTAAAAATGTATCATAAGATATTACTTACTTTTAACAACTTGGTGGACAGCTTTAATACATTGTTTACTAGAGTGAGCTGTTCTTTCTTATTTGGCTTTTTTTCCATCTTAAGATACAAATTAATCTAAGGGAAAGAATAGAGATTAAGGTACAAAAAACATGTATGCATATATAAATATACATGTATGTACAAACACATACTACATAAAATCTGGCAGATTTTGAGGGTCATGTTTTCAATTTTGAATTTCTAGCAGCTAGAATATATGCAATATAACCTAGCCAGATCCCTAATCAGTCTCCCTATGGCAAAGAAAAACACAATGAAAATGATGAAGCAATTTAAATATCACAACAATTTAAAATTTCAATAATGCAATATAACATGATCGCCATGTAAATTCCCCAAAAAATCTAGCATCCCTGTTAAGATTTGTGGAAAGTTAAGAAAATAGTTGCTTTTAATTTACTAATTCCTTTCCACCTCACAGGGTGAATTCTCCATTATGATTCCATGGACAAAAAAAGAAAAGAACGAGAGAAAGAAAAATAGGCTGAGCGTAGTAGCTCAAGCCTTCAATTCTACTGAGATCAGGTTCAAGGCCAGCCCCAGGCTCGGCCCACTGAAAAAAAAAAATTCAAGAGACCCCATCTCATCCAATGGCTGGACAAAGTGGCACATGCCTGTCATCACAACTACGCCGGGAAGCACAAATTGGAAGACTTCACTCCAGGCCAACCTGGGTATAAAGTGAGACCCTATCTCAAAAATAACCAACAAAAAAAAAGGGCTAGCAGAGTAGCTCAAGTGGTAGAGTGCCTGCCTAGCCAAGCATGAGGTCCTGAGTTCAATCTCCTGCCCCTTCAAAAAAATCAAAATTAAAAAAGAAATCATTTAGCAACAGAGGGAGTGAATTTGATCAAAACACATATGCATGTATGGAAACAGCACAGTGAAACTTCCCCTGCCCTTTTTTGTGGTACTGGGGGTTGAACTCAGGGTCTGTGGTTGATAGCAGGCACTCTACCACTTGAGCCACTCCACCAGCCCTTTTGCAGTGGTTATTTTTTTGTTGTTGCTCATTTATTTACATGTGCATACATTGTGTGGGTAATTTCTCTACCCTGCCCCCCACACAGTTCCCCCCCACTCAGCTCCAGGCAGGTCCCATTCTGCCCTTATCACTAATTTTGTTGAAGAAAAGACATACGCGTAATAAGGAAGACAAAGCATTTTTGCTAGTTAAGAGTAGCTATACAGAGAAATTCCTACTATTGCTTTCATGTACCCATGTGTTACGACCCATGTTGATTCAACTCTAACTGATCTTTACATTGGTTCCCGATACCCTGATCATAATAACCTCTGTTGTTTTAAGGTTTCTGTATTAGTTCCTCTGGAGTGGGGACATCAAACGCTTTCATGTTTTGGATTTTCTACCTATTCCTGCATCTCCCGTATGTGCTTTCCCCTTGTCTTGTGATCCAAGTCCAACCACATTGCTGCATTTGCCCTAGATCTAAAGTCCGCATATGAGGGAGAACATATGATTTTTGGTCTTCTGAGCCTGGCTGACCTCACTCAGAATGATGTTCTCCAGTTCCATCCATTTACCAGCGAATGATAACATTTCATTCTTCTTCATGGTTGCATAAAATTCCATCGTGTATAAATACCACATTTTCTTGATCCATTCGTCAGTGGTGGGGCATCTTGGCTGTTTCCGTAACTTGGCTATTGTGAATAGTGCCGCAATAAACATGGGTGTGCAGGTGCCTCTGGAGTAACCTGTGTCACAGTCTTTTGGGTATATCCCCAAGAGTGGTATTGCTGGATCAAATGGTAGATCAATGTCTAGCTTTTTAAGTAGCCTCCAAATTTTTTTCCAGAGTGGTTGTACTAGTTTACATTCCCACCAACAGCGTAAGAGGGTTCCTTTTTCCCCGCATCCTCGCCAACACCTGTTGTTGGTGGTGTTGCTGATGATGGCTATTCTAACAGGGGTGAGGTGGAATCTTAGTGTGGTTTTAATTTGCATTTCCTTTATTGCTAGAGATGGTGAGCATTTTTTTCATGTGTTTTTTGGCCATTTGAATTTCTTCTTTTGAGAAAGCTCTGTTTAGTTCACTTGCCCATTTCTTTATTGGTTCATTGATTTTGGGAGAGTTTAGTTTTTTAAGTTCCCTGTATATTCTGGTTATCAGTCCTTTGTCTGATGTGTAGCTGGCAAATATTTTCTCCCACTTACAGACCATTTCTTTTGTTGTGCAGAAGCTTTTTAATTTTATGAAGTCCCATGTAGTCATCCTTTCTCTTAGTTGCTGGGCTGCTGGAGTTCTATTAAGGAAGTCTTTGCCTATACTTATTTTTTTGAGATAAGGTTTGACTTTGCACCCAGGCTGGCCTGAACCACAATCCTCCTATTTCTTCTTCCCCACATGGCTAAGGATGACAGTGCATACCACCAAGCCCAGCCATTGGTTGAGACTGGGTGGGAGGGGAGGGTCTCACTTTATGCCTGGGCTGGCCTGGAACTGATATCCTCCCAATCTCCACCTCTCAAGTAGCTAGGATTACAGGCTTGAACACTCAGCCACAATTAATACAATAAAAATACCCTTCAGTATACAAAGTATTTTCCATTCATTAGATCTTAATTCTTATAATTCTGGAGCAGGTGAGGAAGATGTTATACCCACTTTCTAAGGAGTAAGCAAATACAGAGCAGCAAAGTGACATGTGAAGTCACATACCTAGAAAGTGACAGCTAGATAGTGACTGAACTCTGAATCCTTAGCATAAATATTACCACCTCTAACCACTGACAGACCCATCAATACCTGTTCTGTAAGTAAGATTGAAACATTGCTGTATTTCTTATTGGTCTCAGACCCCAGGGAGGCCAGGCGCAGTAAGAAAAGTAGCAAAGCTGTCTCCCAGATCAAAAACTCCCAGTTGTACGCATCATTCAAGAAAGTTTTATGTCCTTGTAGAACCTATCAAAGGACCCAAGAAAAATTCAGATTTTAATGTCTTAAAATCATATAATTACTTCAACGATTTTAAAACATTTTCAAGAATCTCATGTTTTAATACTCAAAGCAGAAGAGTTTTAATGCTCCTAAAGCGTATCTATTTATTAGCCCTTATGTATCTAAATGTCCTAGAAGCAAAGGTCTAGAAGTAACAGACACGATGTAATATGTAACAGGAAAACTGCATTCCCAGCCACCTGCATCACCACTGTCCACTCTCCAGTGTATGATGAGCGGTGTTTAAAGCATTAACTGTGCATGGTGTCCAATGAGCTCGTAAAGTAATGCAGCCCACCCCTGCTATAACCAGAAAAGCTTGAGATCGGTTCTTTAGTCCATGATAGGATCCAAGTAATAACAGCAGGAGCAGCTATCATTCATTGAGTGCCCACTACATGTCAAGTTTTCTGAGAAAAGTTTTTGTTGCTTTTAAAATTTGACTTAAGAGTAAAGAGATTTACTCAAGCAAGGTAATTCACTGAAAAACATAGAGAGAACTCTCACAGAAACCAAGTTCAGGCCTTCTGAGAAGCAGGAGGGCAGCCACCATGCAGCTGCCTCACATCTCTCTCCCAGCTCCATTCCTCTTGAACAATTCCACTGCCTTACAAGACTCCTATTTCCTGCTTCCACTTTAACTTTGGCTTAAGTCAGGTTGGGCTTGTCACAGCACCCTCTGGCCCCCTGACCCTCTCCTGACCTTTCTTCTCCCAAATCCATCACTGACATCTCAGGTTCTTAGCTCTAATTTCCAAAACAGTGAACAATTATCTCAGTCTGGATCAGGTTCACTGCTGTCAATTAGCTCTAACTAGGAGGAAGAAAGGTGTAACTGTTCAGAGAACTGATACAATTTGTTGCGTAACAGATACCAAATATGCAAAATCATGGCCAAGCTGCAATAAAACCAAAGAGAATCTTAAGAAAAACCAGACACTGGGAGGTAGGGCGGTGTGAAGGATGATCAAAAGTACATTATATACATTTACAAAAATGCCACAATGAAATTCATCAAAACATGGATGAAAAAAGGTTATTTTTAAAAGACCAACAATAAGACTAACAACTGACTTCTCAACACAAAATATGGAAATCAAAATACAACAGAATCCTAAAGAGAATTCATCACCAGCAGATTGGCACTAAAATAAATACTAAAGAAGTTATCCAGAGAGGAGGAAAATAATCCAGAGAAACAGAAATGAAATAATGAAAAGCAATGGACAGGATAAATATATAGGGACAAATAGAAAAGAATAGTTGACTATATAAAACAATCACATCTTTTAGATTTTAAATATATATATATATAATTTACATAATGGATAAAAATAACAGAAAATGAAAGAGTAAATGAGAGAAAGTGTTCTAAGATCCTAGCATTATCAAGAAAACTGTAAATTAATCATCTGGTTAGGCTATACTTATCAATCATTTTATTACACCTTAATAAATTAACCTCTGAGGTTACTACTAACGCAATAGTAAAAGAATGTAGAGGTCAATGGAAAGAATTACAGTATTTATTAATAAAAACATGACAAGAAGAGAGAACAGGGAAAATCAACAGGTAGACCAAACAAAGCAAATAATGTTTGTAGCTGTAGTAATTATGTTAAGTTTAAATGAGCCAGACCAAAACACTTAAGACTGTAGCACTGGATTAAAAGATAATAACCAAACAGAACATTCTGACTGTAAGAGACAAACCTACCTATGCAAACAAAGATACAAATGCAAAAATACTCTAAAGACAGATAATGCAGTTAAACTAATATCAAAACATGCAGAAGCATTAGAAATAGACACATTTTATAAGGTCACAAAAGAAAAAAGAAAAAGCCTAACACTTTTCCAGATTAAAAGACACTAACAAAACATAATATCCAAATGCAATCTGATTCTGAACTGGATACTGGACTTAGGGAAAAAGAACTATAAAGGATATAAAAGGCCATCCACCAAGAGACCAATAACAATCCTTAGTCTGAATGTACCCAGATAAGCAGCCTCAAAACAAATAAAGCAAGGCAGGCATGGTGGCGCACACCTGAAATCTGCAATCCCAGCCCTCAGGAAGCACAGGCAGGAGGATTACACATTCAAGACTAGTCTGGACAAGACCCTGTCACAAAACAAGGAATTTTAAAAAAATACATAAAGCGAATTGACAGAAATAAAAGACGAATCCATAATCATTGTTGACATAAACATACTTCTACCAAACGCAAAAAGCAAACCAAAGAATGAATAAGACAGCTTGATCAATGCAACTGAAAAACCTGGGTTTTTTTTTTTTAATATATAGAACATTGCTCTCAACAATGACAGAACTCAAATTCCTTCCAAAGTACTGGTGGAAGGCGTAATAAAACTAAACATATGCTGGATTATAAAAGAAGTTTCCACCTATTTCAAAGTACAGAAAACAGTCGTATGTTCTCTTGACCACAAGAGAATTAAGTTAAAACTCACTGAAGGAAAAGTACAAAGGAAGCCTGTAACTTCCTGTAATGCAGAAAGAAAAAAAGTGCTTAAAAAGACAACAAAAGCACCTGCCAAAGGACACAGCAAGGGCCTTCAACGGACTCCACTGGCCAAATATGGGACAATTTACACATCAAAACACATATAGTAACAGATTATAACCCAATAGATAAAATAATACATCATGTCACAGAGTAATAAAAATGAACAAAAGGAATGACAAAGGCCTACCTTACATTATAATAAATGTAGAAGGGATAATGTAGTTAGAAAATCACTGTTCTCAACTATCAGAGTATGATAGCTTTATTTTCAGTTAAAAATTACCAACTAAAATTAAATTAGAAAGATCTTAAGAATTTTAACTTCAAAATTACCTCTATTTCCATTTCAAAATGTTAGAAAAACTAACAAGTATTCAAAAGAAATACAGACACATTTCTTATATACTTCAACGTACAGTGACCTGATCTAAAATGGAAAGTGAACCCTATAATGGCATTTCTGCTTTTCATTAAAACAGATACGAAGCTTTTACCTGGGCACAACAGATGAAAGCAATCGAAAGCGTCAATAAGAAGACTGAAGATACAACCACATCAACTGAACGCTGCGGACCTCGTCTCTGTGGCGGGAGACATACATTAATGTTTTAGATTACTGTCAGAGGCAGCAACAGCATCAGTAACATGCAGAATTTTATTACATTCATGTGAAAATAAATGTTTACAAGAAGTTTCCAACATACGATTTTAACTTATTTGGGGTATCATCCACTTGAAGCACTGAAATCTGTGTCTCTCAAAATTAAGAGTGTGACTGATATTTCCAGCAAGGATATTTCCCGAAGTCAGAGAGAGAGATGCAATATTTAATTTATCACTCTGCCCCAGGAAATTTTAATTTTCTTTTCCCTTTCTAAGCCTTTATTTACTTACCCCTACCCGCTCTATGGATAGATCACATCTACCTTGATGTCCAGCAAATCTGTCGGCCACTGATACAACCTGCCCAACAGCTGGCCGCTAAGTAACAGCTGCCCAGACGTCAGTGGACTGCTCTCTGTATGGTCTTGAGTTTGTTTGTCTGGGGTTTTTACAGTGGTACTGGGGTTTGAACTCAAGGCCTCTTGCTTGCAAGGCAGGCAAGTGCAGATTCTTGCACAGTTCCTGCTGTTAACCAAATAAAACTCACCTTCAGATAGGAACGCAGTGACAGCCATATTTTAATGTTCTCCACCTTTTTAAGTCTGAAATGAGGTATTTCATATTTCCTAGCTTTCCTGGCAGAAGTAATATGGCTGAAGAGTTTTGCAAATAAAAATCTCTAAAGGAGGTTAAAAAAAAAAATCACAAAACAAAATGTTCATACATGTCTTTGGGTGTATATTTATATAATTGTCAACAATATTCCCAGAATATATAAAGTGTTTAAAAAATAAAAAAGAATGAATTGTTGCCAGTGATCACTAAGAACAGGCAGTGAAGCCCTCCTCAGTAACTCGTTACCCCGCTGCTTCCAGGGCACGCTATACAATAATGTACTTCTCCAAAACACAGTATATTTTTGACATTTGCAAGGAATATTCTTTGGAAACTTTTTGTGAACCCTGAACAACTCCAATACTTGTACAAGATTTTGGCTTATTCCCAAATTGTATTTCTTTTTTTTTAGCAGTACTGAGGTTTGAACTCAGGACCTTGTGCTTGCCACGCAGGTACTCTACCACTTGAGCCACACCCCAAGCCCTTTCTGCTTCAGGTATTTTTTGAATAGGGTCTCGCTTTTTTTAAGCTTGAGCCAGCCTGGACCTTAGTCCTCCTATTTACACTTCCTCCATAGCTGGGATGACAGGTGTATGGCACAACACCCAGCCATGAACTCATGAACTTTTTCTTGGGCTGCCCTCCAACTGTGACCCTCCTGATCTCTGCCTCCCAGATAGCTAGGATTACAAGTATGAGCCACGGTGCCCAGCCCAAACTGTATTTGTATTTACAATCACATTTCTTGTGCATACCATCACTACATTAAGTCCTCAATCCATAACTCATCAAATTTCAACAAATTTAGTACTTGTATGACCACAAGAAGTACTGCTTTGGGAATCTACATGTGCACTGAGGTGCAAATGCCGCACTGCCAGCTGAGCCACTCAGTCTGCGGATTATAACATGTAATTTGTAAATAGTCAATAACACAAACACTAACCCACAAGTACCAAAATCAAGAGAACATAAACAACTCGATGGAATATAATATGCAAAAACAAAGGTAAGAAAGTTTGCTTATTTGTCCACATACCTGTTTATATGTTCTCTCTGCCACACACATCATGAAAAAAAACATCCATGTAAGACACAATCTTTCAAAAAAGTTAATTATAGACAAAATAATAACAGGTGTAACAGGCGGTGCCCCACAAAAGAGAGTCAGGATCTCCTCGGCTGAAATGGACTTCAGTTGGTCAAGGGTCTTCTCACGGAAGAGTCGATACAGGAAAGGGAAAAGCGCTAAGCCGACGGTGACGGCATTGCCGAGCATCTGGTAACCCACTCCCTGCTGACAGGCATTAACCTGGGAAGTGACGCAGAGTCTCCATCAGTACTGCACAGTGAAGTGAGTGACAAAAAGAATCTATCATACTACCGAGAATCACATTTTAAAGGAAGTACAAATAAATGATATACAAATCTGGACTGGGGTTGAGGCTAAGCATGCCAGAGGCCTTTATTTCAGCACCAAAGGGCGGGAGGGGATGTACCCAGACTCAAGACTTAACCATGAATTGCCCTCAATGAGAAGAGGAATATCTGTAGCACATACTGACCGACTGATGGTGCTAACAGAGACCATATATAACAATTTTTTAAAAAATACTACCAAGTGAAGTCTGAGTACAAAGTTTAAAATCTGCATTTGTATTTTAAAAGCAGAGCCATGTTGCTCTAATCACTAGGCAGATTCTTACGAAGCAGATTCTGATCTCTGAAAAGTCTGGGACTTATCCCTCTTACCCTGCTCATGATGACACCACTGATCTCCAGCACAGACATGTCCATCTTTTTGCACTCATTTCCTTCCCAGATGATTGCACTTACTCGGTCAGAGGCCGGACTTGAGTTCTGAAGCCAGAATAAATGGTTCTGGGAAGAGAAATTTAAACCTGTTTCCACCCATTCCTCCTTTCCTCCATAGCTTTTTCTTTCCCTTTGTCAAGCTCCCAGACTGCATCCCCCAGTGTTCAGCCTCACAATCACTGTAGCATCCACTGCCTCGATGCTGAATTCTGGTTCTTTTCTTTCTAAAAGAACCATCTGGAGAGAGGAGGCGGGACTGCATGGCCTCCAAGGACGCCCTCCCCTCGGCAGTGCAGCTGAGTGCAGTGAACCGCAGGGCGCTAAGCAAGAAGGCATCTCGAGGGCCAGGACGCTACACACGAGTGGCAGAGGTAAAGCGGGAGAGGTGCTGAAGGCCTCATGGACCCTACAAACAGCTGAGCAGTTAGGTCCTCCCTGACCCAACCAAGGCACAGAAGATCACAGGGGTTCAAGAGCACAAGATGACTGTCACAATGCAAACAGCCCACATCCTCCTCTGCCAGAGAATTTCTCATTCTCCAGGTTCCATTTCAGCATCACGGTTCTCGTAAAAGCCATGAGTCTCAGTATTTTGTCTTTCTCTGAAATTAAAAACCCTTTCAGTCTGTATCAGACTGAAATTAACATTTAATTATATAGTCCTTTGGGAGGGTTTTTTGGTGTGTGTGGTACTGGGGATTGAACCCAGGGTCTCAAGCTTGCTAAGAAAGTGTTCTACCACTTGAGCCACACCCTCAGCCACTTCTGCAGCTTAATCATTAGTGTCAGTTTTTAAAAAGGGCATACCCAGTGCTCAGCAGAATGCTCACGGGGGACATCTGTCCATTTTATTCACTGATCATCTCATCCAACAAATACGTGCTAAGTACCTACTGTGTAACATGCACTGTGGGACAACGGAGAACAAGATGGATGTTTGCCAGGTGTGGTGGAGCACGCCTGTAATGTCAGCATTCAGGAGGCTGAGGCAGGAGGATCATGATTTCAAGGCCAGCCTGATCTAGACAGTCAGACCCTTTTGTCAAAAAGCAAAGTACATGTTTCCTTGCTATGACGGAGCTTACAGACTTCTGAAGGAGTAGAATTAAATAAAGTTACTAGACAGCATGGCAAGGAAAGACTGCTTTGCAAGGGAAAGGTTTCCCAAAGGAAGAGTATTATTCCAGCCAAGACCCGCATGAAAACCAAAAAGGAGTGAGCCAAAGCATGGGGATTAGAGAAAAGGTTCTTCCCCAGCAGACACAGGGGGCCAATACACATCACAACAGAAAGAGGCGGGCTAAAGCACCCCATGTAAAAAGCAGGGGGGGAATGGTCAGAGGTGAAATTGTTACAACAAGTAAAGGAACAGAACAAATAACCTAGAAGGAAGAGAAAAGGGTTTTAAGGAAAGTGGTATTGTCAGATTTGAATTTTAGAAGTGTCACTGTGGCTATGTGAGGAAAATGAAAGGGGGGCAGCAGCTATAATGAACCAGATGACAGTGATGAGAGATGATGAAGGTGTGCACCGAGCGAGTGGACAGTGAAGACACAGATGCAGATACTCAGATATGAAGAGTGGAAACAGTGGGGGCAAGAATGACTCTAAGATTTCTGCTTTGGGTGATGAGTGATGGCACCCAGAAACATGGAGAATCACAAGAGAAACAGGCTGAGACAGGGGTTGGAGATAATGAGTCCATTTGACATGATCAGTTTACCTTGCACAACTACTTTAGATGTGCCTTAAAACTACACTGTAAATCCGGAAGTGCCAAGGAAGTCAGCGTATCATGTCGCTATGTACAACTACCCAAGATAAACTTTGATAGCAAAATTGGAGAAAGTGGCACAAAACTTTAATAAGAAAATGTATATTGTTTCTCGCTAGTTTTTTTATTTTTTGTATATTTAATGAAGTGATTGTGTGTGTGTGTGTGTGTGTGTGTGTGTGTGTGTACACACTGGGGTTTGAGCTCAGAGCCTTACACCCTTGCTAGGCAGGTAGTCCACCACCTGAGCCACTCCACCAGCCCTTTTTTGTGAGGGTTTTTTTTCGAGATAGGGTCTCACAAACTATTTACTGGGGCTGGCCTTTAACTGCAATCCTCCTAGTATCTGCCTTCTGAGTAGCTAGGATTACTGGCATGAGCCATAGGCACCTGTCATGAAGTGACTTTTTTTTATTTTCATGAATATGTGTAACCTAAATCAATGATATCTCAGAATCAAGAAAATTCAATAATTAAATATATGTCCATTACCCACTACTATTTATAAAGCAATATGGAACTATTTAGGCTAAAGAATAAAAACCTATCATCCAAAAGGCTAACATTAGGTTCTTTTTTATTGTACTGGTAAGGATTGAATCCAGGCCTTGCTCACATTAGGTAAGCGCTCTGCCACTGAGTCACATCCCCAGCCTGGAACCATTGATATGAGAACCCTTTCCTAAATGGTCAGTCCATCCAGCAGTGGCACAAGCCGTCTCAGGACACCACTGTCTTCCAGCTCCAGACATGTTAAGTAGAAGCTCACTGACTGACTGATGAGCCACTAATAGCAGCGTTAACAATTACTGGGTGCTTACTCTTGCCAGGTACTGTGTCAACACTTTGTATTATTTCAACAGCTAGTTCACAATACTCCTAGCAAGTAGGAACTACTTTTACCACATGACAGATGGTTAAAAAAAAAAAATCTACAAATGTAGAATGAATGCATACATTGGTTAAAAGGTTAAAATACCTCCTAAGGAATCTCCAATTCTAGGCTATCTGGTTATGATACTGAAACATGAAACTAACAATATCACTTGACTAATGCATTAGAGGAGCAAGCAATGGCATTTTATGCTTATGAAAATATAAGGCAGATCTACCAAAGAACCCCGCTCATATAAAATGAACATTAAAGATCACTCTAAGGAAAATAATGAGAAAAAGTATTAGGAAGAAAAATTTAGGTCAAGGCAGCTCTAGACTATTCTCTTTAAGTTCTCATCCCATCATCAATTACAAGCTGTGCTCAATTTCTTCATCTCCAAATTGAGGACAACAATACATGTTGGCTAACATCACTGGAAGTTAAATGAGAAGTGACAGTACCTGACACATGGCAAACATCAGTATCAGCTATTATGATCATCACTTTTACACACCTGCTGAAAAACATCTTCTTTGGGATCGCGTTTGGTCCCTGAGTGAACGGTATTCACATGGGCCCCCTCACTATCACTGGTGACAGATGACCGGCACTCGGGGCCATGTAGCAAGTCATCCCATAACATATCCTCTGTCTCGGAGTCATGGCGGGTGCTTTCTGAATCTCTTCTTGACAAGTTAAGGCTTCGAGAGCCACCACTCACACCAGATCTAGAACCCTTTACAGGAAAAAATACATACATTTTTTTCATATCTCTAAAAACAGCTTTATGTGAAATAAAATTGAAACAAGTTATTGATGGCCAGGCTAGTCAGCTTTTATACATTGATCATTATGTTCTCATTTGTTCTCAAGACTTCAAATAATAACACATTTCAATATTCAAATGTTAAACCCTGACGCCGCTAGCAAGCAGGACTTTAAAAGCACTCTCTCTAAGAAGTCATTCCCAAGTCATGGGATTGTTCAGCTCAGGTGTCTGGGATGGGAGTGACTCCTAGAAGTTCACATAGAGGACCTGCCCAGCATTGGACACCTGGAGTGTCCTCTCCTCTCCATGCTGGGAGCTTGACTGGAGAGCTGCTTGTGTCCAGGACCAGGCCCATTATGCTATAGAATAACCAGGGACGGAAGAGCACAGTCAGGGCAGTGTGGCTGCAGTACAAACCTAAGGATCAAAGCTTCTCCACGACCCCAACTGCCTTATCAATGGAACAAAACACAAGTCGCACCCCATCCGCTGGCTCGCCTCTGAATGGGCACAGTCATATATGCCCATATTTGGCATATATATATAGAAACTCACAATGGGAGTTTCTACTGCTCCTGTCTTTCAGAGATCCCTCCTCAGAAGTCTCTTCAGCAGTGCCAACCCCACTTATGATAAAACTCTGTTTCCAAGTGAGTATTAAGTAACCTACATTTAGGGATTGACTAACCTCTTTGTAAACGTCATCTATGACACTTTCGAATGAAAAAGAGTTCATTCTCTTTTTAGTGGGGTGAGTAGTCATCTAAAAGCTGCTAGATAAATAAATAGAAAGGAAAGGTAGGCAAATACACACACTACCTTAGGGCAACCAAGAAAAAAGGAATGCGTAAAGTACTCAAGAATACACATGGAACAATGGTCTCACAAAAGAATGCTTTACCTGGCTGAAGGCTGCAGATTCAAATTCTGATTCAGCCAGACTATCTGAATCCCGTACTATATGAGACCACCGCGTAGCAGGTTTCTTTACCTGCCAAAAATCAAATCAACAAATAACAAGAAAATATGGTAACTACCTTGTTACTATTCCTTAGTTTAGGAATTAACTCCTGTATTTTTAAAGGCTAAAATAAAAGTTACCTGAGAGTTTAGGTGCCTTGAAAGAATAGATTTTCTATTCTTAACTTCACAACCATTGTCACTTGAAGCCCCTTCCACACTCCTACGTAACAGTATCATCTGTGTCCGAGCTTCACCATCCTCCTCACTGGAGAGATCATCGGAAACCCCATTACCCGACCGTCTGTATGGCTCCTGTAAGACCAGCAATGCCATCCCAAGGGGTCAGCCCAAAGCACGCAAGTAAGTTAGTCACACAGGTAAAAGCAGTCATGAAAACTACGAAGCAAAAAAAATGACCCAACCAAAACTGAACAAATCTACATATTACTTGATCTCGATATGAAGAAAGATTTCAAAATTAAGAAAAATACAAACCTAAGTGATGACACAGTTTAAGCCATAGTTAAAACACAGGCTCAACTCAAACTCTAGGCCTGATCACAGTTCTACTTGCTAGCTATGCAACTTGGACAAGTTACTAAATCCCTCTGGGACTCAGTTTCCTTATCTGAAAGCAAATGATACTAAAATCACCTGTCTCATAGGATTGTTGAGAACAAGGAAGTAAATTTGTAGAAGTGAAGTACACAGAACATTACCATAGTAGTGACTCAATAAATATTAGACTAAATGTCACAGTCTAACAAATAAGAAAACATTTCAAGACTATAAGCAAAAAATATATGGTTAGTTTTAGACACAGCGCAGATCACCTCCAATTAAACCTAGAAAATAATTTCCCCAGCCTTCCATATGATCACTGGCTCTCTGGAATACGACAGTGCCCCTTGCAGCAATCAGCTCATTCAATCTATCACCCACTGTGAGGGCTGGTTCAGTAGCAAAATTAATGTACGTTCTTGTCCTAGAAATGTAAAAATAGGTCCCAGGCTCCTTGTGATATTTTCTTCTCCATGACCCATGATTTACTATCTATTTTGTATCTCTAGCAGAGTCTAAGAATAGGAAAATTTTACAGGCAACAACAAAAAAAAAGATTTTGTTAAAAAAAAAAAAAAAAAAGATTATTAGACCATCTGAATCTTACCCTGTGGCACTTTTCTCCATCCGAAACTTTTGCTTTCTCTCTTGTTTGGCACATCCTGACCTCTGGCCGACCTTGTCTCTTCTTAATAATCGGATGGAGACTATTGGTGTCCTTGTCAGTTTCAGTCCCTTTGTTAGACACTAACTTTACCTTTTTAATCCTATTTTTAAAAAAGGGAAAAAAAGTTTACTAACTACTTTTCTCAGAGTAACATCTTCCATGAGATCACTTTTTGCTGAGGAGTACGATACATTATGCTGGAAATTCAGAAATTCTATTTTCCAAGCCTCTAGTTTGCTGAGAGTCTAGGACAGACTATTTACTCAGAAACTCAAGAATATGAATCTATTCCTGTCAATTAATTGAGAGGCATGGATATTTTAGTTTTACAAAGAAGTCAGTTCAGTGTCCTCTCTATCACAGTGCCACTTTACAGAATACCTGCCTCTCCTCTGTCCCTCTTCATAAATACTACCCTTGCTTCACAGTTCCTGCTGACTATGGACCCCAGAGAGATCACTCACTCTCCTGCTGAGCCATGTGGGAGGGAGTCATGTGCTAAGCCACATGTCAGCTCACAACCATCAATAATACTTCTGCTTTGCTGTGGCTGTACGGTATCTGCTACTCTCCCTCTGACTAGAGAACAAGGATGCAGGTGCCAGCACAGCCCTGACTCAAAGCTCTAACACTCCAAATAAGGAGGATAAATACATCTTTAAAGCAGTGTGTGAACACACTCCATCTCTGAAAAAGTAACTGCAAAAGAACTTTATTTTTAAGTCACCATCATTAACATGGGGAAAGTAACCACTCCTTTGAATCCTTTGACTGTTACTGTCATGATCCATGTGCCTTTCTGTCCTCCAGCCCATCAACACCAGGCTCTGTGTCACACCCGTTTCTAAAAAGGCACCAGCTTTCCCACCAGAATACACCTGTGATCTTTTAAAAATTCTTTCTCTCAAATGTTGGCTGATACAGCTGAAAATATCCTTTCGGGGTATTTATGCTTTTGTACTCTTATGGTGCAAAAACCATTAAAATCACACAGAATGAACCTTCATGGTAGATGACTGGGCTTCTGTGTAATGTGAAACACAGCAGAGATAGCATTTTGAGTAAGCACATCCTTCCAGAACCCTTAAAAACAACAGAGTAATGATAACATGCTTCAGCGACTTACTCCTAGGGCCTGATTATATTATACACCTTGTGAACACTAATGCGAATACACCACCAAGTAAAGTTCCAATGTAAGACACCCACCTGTTGCCAAAGAGAGTGCCCCAAAAACTACCAATATTGGGGGCAGGTTCCAAAGTTTCTACTCCTCTGACTTTATCAGAGGAATTATTTCCATTTTCTCGGCTCCCATCACCATTCACAGTTTTTCGTAATTTTCTACCAAAAAAAAAATAAAATAAATCAATAATTTCAGATTATTCAAGACCTTTTCTATATCTGCCTGTAATATCCCTATAGGAAATTATACTAACAGATTATTCCCTGAAATCAAGAGTGGCTAACTTCATATACTGAGGATAAATTATATATGAGCACAGCTGATTTAAGACAACACAAGTACAGCAAACTGCTATACTATCATTTTGTTCAGTCAAGAACAAAGGAATAGCACTGTTACCCAGAAACAGTACTGGAAAAAGAGCTTCACTTCTATGACCATGAGTCTTTTCAGGCACACTCAACACCACTAGCAGGAAGAGCTACATTTCTTTGAATATGGACATTAGACATCTACTCCTCGGCAACTCAGAGTAATTATACCTGCTCGTTCTTATTGTATTCTGTATCTGCCAATGATACAGCCTATGAATCCCAAAGACACACAGCACTACTTGATTTCCTTAGAAAATATCAAAACAATTTAACTGAATTTACAAGGCATATTCTTCCTGAAAAACATAAGTTCTGAAAATAACATTCAAAAATAAGAATGTTGAGACCAGGCGCGGGTAGCTCACACCTGTAATCCTAGGTACTCAGGAGGCAAAGATCAGGAGGATGGGGGTTCAAAGCCAATTTCAGGTAAATAGTTCTGAAGACCCCATCTCAAAAAAAAAAAAAAAATCACAAAAATGTGCTGGCAGAGTGTCTCAAGTGGTAGAGTACCTGCCTGGCAAGCATGAGGCCGAGTTCAAATCACAAATATATATATATATATATATACACACACACACACACATATACATACATACACTGAACCTAGGGCTTCATGCATGCGAGGCAAACACTCTACCACTGACCTATACCCCCAGGCTGAGAATGCTTTTTCAAAACCATTATTTAAAATAAATTTTAACAAAAATATAGTACAAAAATTTACCATTTAAATAACTGCACTGAATGACAAATACCACCCAAGACTGCAAGTTAATCAGGTTCCTTAGCATTAAGAGAAAAGTAAAAAGTATTTACTTTTAATTCAAGTAAAATATACATAAAAGAGGAATATTTTTAAACACTTTCATCAAAGATTTTATAAATCTCTCTACTACATCTCCGAGAAAACCCACACTTAGTCAAACTTCTCCTACCTTCTCCTCCGGTTCCCGTTGTTTCCCAATGGCCTTGTTATCTGAGTGGACACGATCTGACAGTGGACAGTTCCCATGAGTAGCATAAGGCACAAGGGTCCAAGAACTTCACTTATGTTCACAATGGGCATCATAAGATACAACACAAGTGCTATGACTGCGAAGAAAACGATTTAAGATGTAAAGCATTGCAGTTCTCCTTTAAAATTCATTCTAGTCACTACATGAATAGTTTGTATAAGCTCTAAAATCAAAGTAATTTCCTAGAATAGCATCCACTTGCACACTAACTGAGTGAAAACTGAAGCCACAGATTGCCAAGTAAATAAGAACTAGCAGATTAAAAGTACTTACCTTTCTGGTAGTGTAATAATTTAAGTATTCCAAGAAGGCTTCCCCACAAAGTAACTAGATCTGCATTTTGGAAGTATTGTTCTGCTAAAGGAAGAGCAATTTCCAAGGCCCAAGGTTACACAGAAAGCATCTAGCAGCAACTCTGGAATCTGAACACAGACATTCAGCCTCCAGAGTCCCCCCCTCTTAAGTACCATGTCAGACTGTCTTTTTGCATACGTGTGTGAAATGTCCAAAGAAATAAATGATGAAAACAGACAGCATAATATGAAAAATCATCTCCAAAACTATGAAAAATCATCTCTAAAACTTTCCACTTTACAATTTAAAGATGAGTTCTTTCAGACTTTAAGGTAATGATAATTCTTGTTCTATATAAACTGTTTCCGTGTGGGGAGAGAAAAAGAGCTAGTGTTAACTCAACATATCAAGATCCTCCTTGATAGTGAATTTTCAGCAACTTTTGCTCAAGGCTGAATTCCATGGAAAATGGACACCATGATGTAACAATGACAATATCACTTGAGCTGCAGACCTTGCTGACATGTACATACACATAAATTCACCACTGAAAAGCAAGCATGGAGACAGGAAGTTTGTCTATTTTGTTCACTGATGCACCCAGATCAGTTTCTGGCACATGGGAGGCACACAGTGCTTGATGAATGACTGGAGCACAGTATTATCAAAGTGAACTAGACAATATGCAAAAGAATTCACCAACACTATGAAAGCTTATAGTAGAAATGCAAGGATAGTTTACGAGCAGGAAATCTACCCAAACCACAGCAGGTGATTAGGCTCTGCCCTTCTGAGTGAGGCTAGAACCCTTAGAGAAGAGACTGCGGAGGTCTCCCTTGCCTCTTTGGCCGCAGGAAGACGTGTCAAGAAGGCTGCCATCTTTAAATGCAGGTCTGGTGCATTACCTTGAACCCCCCAGTCCCCAGAATTGCGAGGAATAAATTTCTGTTATTTCTAAGTCTCGCAGTCCATGGCACTTTTGTTAATGGAGTAAGAAAGAGGGTACTAAAGATGAGGGTGCTGTAACAAACACCTAAAAATGTGTAAGTAGTCTTAGAACTGGTAATGAATGGGTAGGGGCTGGAAGAGATTTGAGGAGCAAGCTATAAAGCCTGGATTTCACAGGCAGATTTGTAAAGGAGCTGTGGTAGGGTCAGAGGGAAGAGAGAGCGCTGTAGGGAAAGCCTCGATCTTCTGGAAGAATTCCTGAGTAACCAGGAATGTTGGTAGAAACACAGGTCAAAGTCACCCTGGTGAGGGCTCAGACTGAAATGAGAAATAACATGCTATTGGAAATTGGGGGAAGGTGGCCCTCACTGGAGTAGTAACTTTATTCAGCTGTAATCATGCTCTCTCTAGTATTTTGTGGAAGGCAGAATTTCCCAGTGCTTTGTCCTTGGGCTTCCCACCTTCAACATAATCAGCAATAAACCTATGTGGTTTATAAGCTTCCCAGTCTGTGGTATTTTGTTACTGGGACAATTATGTAAATCATGGTATTCTTGTATAATAAAATATTAAGCAGCTACAAAAAGGTGTTTGTGGTAAATCCACGTGGCAGTAAATGAGGGTATATTCATTTGATAGATTACTACATAGTCATTAAAATGACAGCTATGAAGACAATTAAAACCAAATGCAATAAATCCAGTTCCTTACCAACACTACTGTAAGTATACCTGTGGCTAGGCAGCTGCTGTTTTGAGCAGCAGGGTCACTCCCATCATCATAGAAATCCTACTGCAAGGTCTCACATCTTTTAAAAAATTAAACCTATAGATTTGCAACTCAAGCATTTATTTTTTATTCAATAACTTAAAAAAATTTTAACTGACAAATAAAAAACAAAATTTCCCATAATTCCTTCACTTTAACCCAGCCTTCTCTTTGTTCTAGCTCATGACTTTGAGCAGGGGTAACCACAGTGTATACAACCCACTTTCTACAAGTTTCCCTGGCAGGTGACAGGAAAGAGAAAATGCTGGGTTCCCACATGCGGTGAGAAGAGAAAAACACCAATGGATGCCAAAATAAAGACCTACTCATGTGACAGTGACTGGAGAGTGGCAGGAATGCACAGACAGGGATGGCCTCTCTATGAAAGTTACATTTGAGCTGGGATCTAAAGATGATTAAAAAAAAAAAAAAAGAAAAAGGCCAGCTACCCGGAAAGCCTTAAAATGATTCAAACGGAAACAAAAGTTCTGTGTGAGGAACAGAAAGCAAGCGTTGCCCTAGATGAGCAAGTGGGAGGTGGAGGAAGAGGCTAAAGAATGACGGCTGGCAGGGGAGAGGAACAAAGCATGTGAACATCCAGGGCCATGGTAAGAACTCAGTACTTTTATTCTAAGGCCAATAGGAAGTCAGTACAGGGTTTCAAGAAGGAAATGTTAGGGTTCCCACTTTAAAAGATTTCTCTAATTGCTATCAGAAGAATGGGGGTAGAGACAAGGCTCAGAGCAGATGTTACTGCAGCGGCCATGGCAGAGAGGCCAGTGCTGTGGACTGTGGTAAAGGTGGCAGAGACCAAGCTCAGCAGTCGAGGCAGGCTGTGGAGGCAGAGCTTCCAGGCTTGGGGGCAGAGTGGATGTGAGAGCAGATGCAGCACAGAGTAGGAACACATCATTTTTTGCCTGAAAATAGGGAAGTGGATGGTATAATTTAATGAAATGGAGGAGACTTAACGAGGAACAAGTGTGCACCCAAAAACATCAAGATATAATTTTTGATATAATTAAGATCAAGATACCTATTAATCTCCCAATGGAAATGTCAAGCAGGCAGATTTACAAGCCTGAAGTTCAGCAGAGGAACCTGGCCTGAAGACACAAATACAGAAGCTAGCAGCACATCAATCATACTTAAAGGATTGGCACTTGCTAAAAGTACCTAGAGAACAGAAGAGAACATAGAATCCATTCTTGAGCAAGGAATCCACTACCCAAAGGTCAGGCAGAAGGAAAGACTGAGAACCTGGCCAGTGAGACAGATGGACAGAAATCCAGAGAGGAGCAAGATGGATGGTCACATTTGCTCTCTCAGAATAAGTAATTTTGGATGTAAGGGAGATCTGGCTGAGACATCTGTCACCCCATTGATCACCAGTGTTGATTCAGCTGATCTGGCTGGCTAGGTGGGTGTCCCCTTCTTCCCTCACTGTGCTCCATGTGCGTCCCTCCCAAAGCTGCGTGCTCGGTTGAAGAGGACGACCATTCCCAATAGAGGAGGACCCTTCTTTGGTCAAGGGTATACGAATAGCTTCGCTCCCCTGCTAGAACCTCCAAACAAGCTCTCAGAGTAAGTAATTTTAAGATCATCCCCAAATGGTACATGTCCCTTCATTTCTTTGTACTTTAAGCCACTAATTGAAAAAGTAAAGATAAGAATAGTAAGTCTTCATTATTTAAAAGCAAAAAGAAACATCACAGTTTATTCCAACTTCCAATTACCTTGCATGAGGTAAAGCAGTAGCAGCCAAACAAAGATTCGTAGAGAGGTAACCTGGATCCACCAATTACTGAACAGTGGAAAGAAGACAACTCGAACAAGCCCCTTCCGGGTCAGAGACGTCCATGGAATCTCAGGCTTGGCTTTGGCGAACGTTGAGCCTTTCAGCACCAACAAAGCAAAACAAGAAGCACTTACTCACGTTATACTGACAGGCAGTGTAGCACTGCGTGGAAAACAGGCAGGGAACAATAATCAGCAAGACCTTACTCGGCAGGGCCGCTTAGCTGGCCTGGCCTCAGTCATAGGGCGGGCCAGGCCCCTCTGTACGCTCAACAATACGTTTTTCTTAGTGACACAACAAAAAGTTTCCAAGTTCTACACTGTATCATGTAAGCAGTACAAGCACACAGCACTAAGGCCAAGGGGAAATATACTGAAGTCTGAATGATGAGAGGAGGATGTCACATTTGGAAATTAAAGTACACCTGCACCTGGGGAAAGACCTAAAAATAATCTACTATAGCACTACTGCGAAATCACTGTGTGCCTAAGAAACAAACTGATTTTAACACTCACCTCTGATTAAGTCAACATCAATCAAATCTGGCTTTATGTGACCCATCTTTTTTGGTTTGTTTTTGAAGCCCTAGAATAAAACAAAACAAGAACAGAAACAAAGAAAAAGAAGTTCTTTTAAATACAAAACATAAACTTGTATTTTTTTTTTCCCCTTTGAGACAGGATCCCATAATGTAGCCCAAGCTAGCCTGAAACTCAATATCCTCCTGCTTTAGCCTCCCAAGTGCTGGGATTATAGGTATGTACCACCACACCTGGCCTAAATTTATGTTCTTTTCTCAGTATGTGACTCCCTTTTACTAGGGGCATTTTTATGCTAATACTCCTTAAAAGAACTTGTCATTATTTTGCTTTGTTTGATTTTAGTCTTCCCAGTAAATACAAACACTTTATCACTTTTGAAATAACTCAAAGCCAAAACAGTAAGTGAAACAGCCCCATGAGTGACCTCCTCCTCCCAATTTCACTCCTCAGAAGTAAATAACTTTCCTCTTTTTAACTATTTTCTTTTTTTCTTCCATACTTCTAAAAATTTGCTACTTTACTGATTTTAGAAATTATCTACTGACTCCTATAGTATCTGAGAATATAGTTCTTCCACCATTAATCCTCAAAATATAAAAAAATTTTGGTAAATCAAGCGCAAAGCCCTGAGTTCAAACCCCAGGAATGCCAAAAGAAAGTCTGAAAAATTTTTGGTAGATCAGTCAGGTGCCAGTGGCTCATGTCTGTAATTCAAGGTACTCAGGAGGCAGAGATCAGAAGTACAGTTTGAAGGCAGCCCTGAAACCAGCCCAGGGCAAATAGTTCACAAGACTCTATCTCCAAAACACCCAACACAAAAGGGTTGGAAGAGTGACTCAAGTGGTAGAGCACCTGCCTAGCAAGCATGAGGCCCTGAGTTCAAACCCCCCAAACTGCCAAAATACAAATTTTGGCGAATCAGCAATCGTTAAGTAAGCTATGATCACTGTAGTATGTCTTAAGAGCTGTATTTTAAATTCTTCCATTTACTCAGAAATCAGTCAAAATACCATTTTCCCAAATTTGAAAAATTGCTAGAAAATTACCCAAATTTGAATAAGTACTAGAATCTCCTTTCCCAAACTCCTGGAGTCCATCTGGGAGCGCCCTGTCTCCCTGGAGGCTGTGGGCTGGTGGCTCTGTGGCAGCTGCAGGGTGCACTCCTGGTCTTCTCTCTACCCACCCCTCTCTGGGGTGAAGCCCTTTCTCCTGTCCACCCCGTGTCCTCTTGGAGCACACCCTTAAGCGGCTTGCAGAGAAGTCACAGAAGGTAAGTTTTTGAGTCCTGGCATGTCCGAATTGAGTTTTACCCTCATACCTGACTGGGAGTTAACAGTAGGTGTAGAAATCTCGGTTGTAAATCATTTTCCCTCAGGAATGAAGATACTGATCAACATATTTCCTCAATGTCTAGAGTAGTAACTTACTGTAACCTTTAGTTTTTATATTAATTTTGATGGTTAAATTTCTAATTTTAGAAACTTGATTAAAAATTACCACGTACAAGTACTGGTTGAATGTGAAATTAAGATTCATCTTTAAATGTTTAATTTATTAATAATAGTAAAACACTGAGGAAATATGTTGATCTTTAGCTCTATTTAAATAGATATAGTCAAACAATTTCAAGTGATTCCTATGTTTCTAGTCAACTCAACTATAAGCTGCAGATTTTACAATACCCTAAGACACTAAATGATAAATTATAACCATTACAATAAAAATTAAGTCTTAACAAGTCAAATTTTAAAAATAAGGTAGTTTAAGGAAAAAAAATGACACTTTGAAGAAATGTACACTAATTTTTGATATATGCATACTTTTCATGAAAATAACAATTATACTACATTTAAAATAAGAAACTAAAGTTTAAAAAGTAAGCACATTATATGTTTATGAAAATAGCATAATGATATTCACTATAAACTATTAAAAAGAGGGGGAAGAAGTAGGGATAAGAGACAGGGCAAATGTGATAAGCTACACCAATATGCTTTATGTAAACTGTCACAGTGACCCCTCTAACTCATGCTGATAAAAGGTTTTAAATAGTAAAGAGTAAGAATGTTACTCTGTGTGTTTGGACAGACACAGGCTAGGCTTTGCAGACATTTGCTTTAGCATGATCCCACTCAAGGAGCCTGAAGTGCCTTTGCTTTAGAATCAAAATGACTTTTCTATTTTCCTTGCTTTCTATGTTTCTCACCTATGCTACAAAATTAGGATTAGCCTTAGCAAGAATTAATTATGCAAACCTCCTTCACTACCAGAGATGTGTTAATTTGTTCACTCAGTCAACAATACCCAACATGCATCTTCCATGTGCCAGATACTCTACTGGAGCTACAGGTGAAGTAATACAGAAGTCAAAATATAGCTCTCTCAAAGAATGTACCATATTGAAGGGAAGACAAACAATAAAGCCAAATGCACAAGGGTTTCTCGGAAAAAGGTCCCTTGGTCCTCCCCTGTCACTGTTCTTTGCTGAAAGGACAGAAGTCATTAATAAATGCATGAGCACTGCTCTAATGGAGACAAGAAAGGTTACCAGACACATTTATAGATGCTGCACTGAGGGGAAAGAAGAAACACATGCCATCTTTTTGTTTGCACCTTTCTGTCACATCCTACACGTTGTGCAGCAGACATTAGATGACAGGCACTGACGGGGGCACTATTCAAGCACTTGCATTAACTTGTTTGACCCCTTCAGTGCTCACAGTGTCCCAAGATTCATACCTAAGAGATTCCAACCCAGTCACTCCCACCCCAAAGCATATGCTCCTCACCACCGCACTACCTGCCTCTCAATACATGGAAACAACTGCGTCCTCACCAGTGCAGAAGAGGTTTTGTTTGACACTGCTTGAAAGGTTTAGAGGGACTAAACCCTAGCAGGCAAAGGCTGCAGGAAGCAGGCCAGTCTTCATTAGCTGCCGCACTGGCTGCCCAGCAGCCTCTGCAGAGGCAAGATGTGTGCTGTCTCAGCCTGCCCACCACCTATCACTCCATAACCGCCATACCATCAGGAGCACCAAACGAAGTTCTGACCTCTTACAGGAGGGACAAAACCACTGCAGACATCGACACGGTACCGCTGGACTTGAATTTAACAGGGAATGAACAAAACAACTGAAACCCTGTAACACCTATTTCCTACAATACTGAATTTTTCATTTCATTGCTACTAAAAGAACTGAACTTCTACAGAATTTGGCACAAAAGAAAGTCACCTCCAACTTAGGGCACACTACTATTTGAGTATCAAATGTCCTCCGTGGGCTCATGTGTTGAACACTTGTTCCTCAGCTGGTGGTGCCGTTTTAGGAGGCTCTGGAAAGCTTAGGAGGTGGGGCCTAGCTGCAGGAAGTAGGCCATGGGGGCCTGAGAAGGATATACCTGGTCCCCAGTCCCTTCCTCGTCTCTCTGTGAAGCCAACAACCTCTTCCTCTACATAAGCCTGCTGCCATGACACTCTGCCTCACTGTAGCCCAGAAACACAGAGCCAGGTGACCTTGGACTGAAAAAAGGAATAAACCATTCCTTTTTAAGTTGTTTTCTCAGGCATTTTGTCACAGTGATGATAAAAGTAAATAGCACAGGGCATCTGATGAATGGTTACAAGACAAGTACAGTCCTGTGAGAACATGTGTAAAGGGAATCCAACTCGTACTTTAGATGAGAAAGAAAGATTTCCAAAGAAAAATACTGCATCTGAGACCTGAATGATATATGAGAATTTGCATCACACCTGAAATCCCAGCTTCTTGGGAGGAGAAAAAAATGGGAATAGGGGAAATGTGGTTCAAAACCAGCTGGGACAAAGTTAGTGAGACCCTATCTCAAAGAACAAGCAGGGCATGGTGCTAGGCATATGTTGTTGGTAGTGTCTTTTGTTCTGATTTTTGTTGTTGCTTTAGTTATTTTTCAGATAGGGTATCCCATTTTCTTTCCTGGAGCTAGTCTCAGATTGTGATTCTCCTAATGCACCTCTCATGTAGCTGGAATGGCAGGCATGTGCCACCATGCCTGGCTTGTTGGTTATCACAGGGTCTCACTAACTTTGTGCCTGGGCTGGCCTCAAACTGAAATCCTCCCAATCTCCATCTCTCAAGTAGCTAAGATTACTGTCACATGCCACCACAGCCAGCCCACTCATGCCCATACTCACACGGTCACCTTTAATGAGGCTCATCTGCTATGTACACCACCCAGCTTATGAAATAAAGCATCATAAATGCAGCTGAGCACCTCCAAAATGTTCCTTTGTGCCTATTAGTCCATTTTTTCCTCAGTATAGTTAAATGCCCAAGTCTTTATAAAGAAAACATGTTTATTTTGGCCCACAATTCCAAAGGTGGGATGGCCTGCTTGATAGCAGTCTCAAGGCAGCATAGGGCATGACACAGAAAGAGACATGTACCCCATGGTCTCTCCCCATTCTTATAAAGTCACCGGGATTCAACTGTAGCAGTTGCACCCTTACAGCACTCAATCTAGTCCTAATCACCTCCCGAAGGCCTGACCTCTGAACATCACAGTTAGGTTCCATTTCTACTCTCTAAATACCTTACAAAGGGAGTTAAGTTTCAACACCTGCCACCTGGGGGGTACTCAGACCATGCAGCCTGTTTACAGTAAATGTTGCCATTTGTCACCGGCAGGCAACTGCTGATCTGTTTTCTGTCTTTATACAGCTGTAAGATCCATGTGAACAGAATCACACCATATGCCATCTTGTGTATCCAGGTCCTTTCACTAGGCATAATATTTTTGAGGTTCACTCATACTCTAGCAACATGTACTAACAGTTTTTATTGCTGAAACATATTCCATTGTATGACTATAACACATTTATTTATGCATTGTCCAGCTGATTGATGTTTGCATTTTACTTCTCTTGGGTAGGAATGGAAATCTGGGTTGAATGAGAAGGATATTCTTAACCTTTTTTCCCCCCTCAGTGCTGGGGACTGAATGAAGGGTTTTGTGTATGCTAGGTAAGCACTCTATCACTTGAGCTACATCCCAGCCCTTTTTTTTTTTTTTGGTGGAGGGGGGAATGTTTTTTCTTTTTAAGACAGGGTCTCCTGCCTGGGGAGTAGCTGGGACTATAGGTGTGTGCCATCACACCCAGCTATATTCAACTCTTTAAGAAAACATCACACTATTTTCCACTTTCCATGTCAACCAGCAGTAATGTGGAAGTTCTAGTTTCTCCATATACTTGGTATGGTAAGTCTTTTTTATTGTAGCCATTCTACTAGGAGAATAGTGATAGCTCATCATGACTTTACTTTTTAGCAGTACTGGGGTTTGAACTCACAGGCTCATGCTCTACCAACTGAGTCACATCTCCAGCTCCTCATCATGGTTTTAAATTGTACTTCTGTAATGACTTTATTCCATCATATATATATACATATATACATATAGATACGTATATACATATATATATACACATGTATATGTATATGTGTATACGTATATATATATGTTTATAATATAATGTAGTGCTGGTGGAGTAGCTCAAGTGATAGAGCGCCTAACTAGCAAGTGTGAGGCCCTGTGTTCAAACTCAGTGCTGCCAAAAAAAAAAAAAAAAACTCCATTATATATATGATTTTAAAATATTTTCTCCCAGCATGTACCCTTCCTTTTCTTCTTTCCCTCCTTCCCTTCTTCCTTTCCAGGCTTGCCTCAAACTCCTGGGTTCAAGCAATGTTCTTATCTCAGCCTCCTGAGTAGCTGGGACTACAGGTATGTGCCATTGTATCCAGCTGGTCTTTTATATTTTTAATGACAGATTTTTTTTTAATTACCTTTAATTTTGATTAAGTCCAATTAATTTTTTCTTGCACTACTGTGGATTGAACCCATGCCTTTGTGCATGCTAGGCAAGCATTCTACCACTGAAATACATCCCCACTCCTTTTTGAGTCGGGTCTTACTGCGTAGCCTAGGCTGACCTCAAACAAATGTCTCCTCCTCCAGGGTATGCACCACCATAATTTTTTACATAGATACACATCTAAGAAATCTCTGCCTATCCCAAGGTGACCAAGATCTCCTATATTTTTTTCTAGAAAATCCATAGTTTTTGTTTTTACACTTAAATCATCATTTTGAGTGACTTTTGTGTTTATGGTGTAAACACTGAAGTTCATTTTCACACACGAAGCTATCCAACTATTCCAGCACCATTTATTCAAAAGACCATCATTCATTAAATTTCTTGGCATCTTTGTAAAAAGTCAACTTAGCAAAAAGTAAGAATTTATTTCTAGATTTCCTGTTCTGTTCCATGAATCTATTACTCATGCCAGCATCTTCTATATTGACTACTGTAGCTTTATAACAAATTTTGAGATCTGCTAATGAAGTCTTCCAACTCTACTTTTTAAATTTGTTTTCAATATTCTACATCCTTTACGTTCCATGTAAATTTCAGAATTAACTTATTGATTTCTACCCAAAACAGAAAAGCTGGCTGGAATTTTGAAGAGATTATATGGTACAGTTACATTGCTTAGCTGCAATGTATAATCACATGAACTAGTCAGTCTAGACAGATCTTATTATACGCACATCTCAATATTGAATTTTCTAGATCATGTTTTATTTATATCTTTAATTTCTCTGAGCAATGTTTCACAGTTTTTAGTATATATATCTTATACTTTCTACGTCAAGCTTATACTTAAGTGTTTTTATTCTCTTTGATGCTATTGTGAATGGAATTTCTTTCTTAATTTCATTTGTGAATTACTACTCATAGCTAGTATATACAAATAGAACTCATTTTTGTATACTGATCTTGTATCTAGAGACTTTGCCAAACTCATCTGTTGGAAATTTTTTGTAGTTCCTTCAAACTTTCTAAATATAGGATTAGTTCATTTCTTTCCCATCTTGATGCTTTTTCTGTTTTTTACTTGCCTCCGGCACTGGCTAGGATACAGTACAAAGTTAAATAAAAGTGGTGAGAGTTACCCTTTCTTTACTCCTGATTTTAGCGGGGAGAGCATTCATTCCTTAACCATTAAGTAGGATGCTTGGGGCACGTTTTTCTCAGTCTTGAACAAGGTCAGGAACTTTTCTATCCTACTTTGTCATTAATGAGCACTGAATTTTGTCAAGTGCTTTTCCTATATCTACTTTTCCTATATCTACATGAACAAAATCATGTGATTTTGTTCTTTATCCTATTAATACGGTATATCACATTAATTTATTTTCAAATATTAAGCCAATGTTGCATTCTTGAGATAAATCCCAATCGATCACAACAGGTAATCTATTTTGTATGCTGCCAAATTTGGTTCGCTAATATTTTTTTAAGATCTTCATACCTGTGTTCTCAATTAATTTTCTAACGAGGTCTTTGCCCAGCTTTGGTATCAAGATAATATGGGTCCCATAGAATTAGATGGAGAGTGTATTTCCTCCTCCATTTTCTGAAGGAGTCTGCATAGGATTAGTGTATTCATTCTTGACCTAATTAGCTTCTTCTCTTTCTTCTGATCTCATGTTAAACACCAATTCCTAGGGGGAGCTTATTTGACCTCCTTGACTAGGCCCATTTTGTTATTATAAAGCATAAATAATACTCCTTCGCACTTATCACAAAGTAATTTTTGTTCATTAGTAGGATTAATTTTACAGTTTCTCTCCCACTTTACCACAAACACCATGAAATGAAAAATGTTGAGTGTTTCTGCTCACCATTAGGTAGACACAGTTACTGCCTGACATGTGGCAGGTAGATATTCAACAAATACTTGTTAAATGAAGAAAACGAAATGGCTGTGCTCATTTTATTTTTGATAATTCTTTTCCTACTTTACTTTGGCTTATTCCTATTTTATTTCTCTATATTCTTCAATATTAATTTAATTCATTATAACTCTTTCTAGCCAATCTAGACTATATTTATTAATCTAAACTGTATTTATTAATCTAGACTATACAAAGACTATAAATATTTGTTCATCTAGTCTATATTGGTTAACATAGACATCTAAAGTGATATAATTTCATCAGTATCATTCTAGAAACATTCTATAGATTGTGTTACAATATCTACATTTTTATTTCTATACTTCAAAACAGATATGGTATATATCTGCACTTTAAAAAAATCAAAATCTTTCCATTTTCTACAGAAGAGTATCTAAGTAAAGTTCTGGTAAAGCTGTCAAGTATTCTTCAAACTAATTTATGGGCTACCACTCCATCTACATACCTTATGCTCCAATCACATTGGGCTGCTGGCTTCTTCCTTAAATAAGTCTTATACTTCTGTTTGTTAATATTTTCCTCTTGTGCTCAGCACCTACCAAAATGCCTTAAACACAGAAGCTCAATAAGTGTTTGTGGAAGAGTTCACATCACTTTTCTTGATCCATGTAAAGATTTTTAAAATTTGTGTCTTCTTAAATTTTAAATCATGCTTTTATAAATGTATTTTAAAATTACATAATAATTCTATGAAGTGATGTTAATATTTTTAATTTTGTTTTAAATATTTTCTTTCTCTTTTCGATTTTTATTTCCTCATTTTTTATTTGTTGTCTATTTTTTATCTGGCTAAGTCCTCACTAAACATATTTAAAGATCTCTTGGCTTTTCTCACAGCACAATAAGACTGTGACACCCATGAAAGCAAGAACCATGTCTATCTTTCTCATTGTATTTTTAGCACCTTGATACAAGTGTGGCACATTCACTCAGTACAAGTTTATCAGTCTTTAATTTCATTCTTTCCGCTGCTGCTACATTAAAAAATGTACATTAAGGAGCTGTTAGGTAGGCTGCTATACAAGATAATGGGTAAAAATTATATATAGTGGATGGAGGTCAATTAAATACAAAAGACCAATTGCCAGTATGAAACACGAAATGGCTGTGTTCATTCTTAGAGCAAGACACAAACACAATTCCTGCCTTTGGAGGCCTGGGAACACACACAGATCAACAAATACTTTTGACAAGGTACACTGAACACAAGGCATGTTTTAAATGGCATGGAAATAAGAGTTGAGAAAATCTAAACTGGCTCAAGGAAAGAGATTCCTTCCTCCAAAAAGGAAATTCCTACTCCATAGGAGAAAGTAAAATCCTTTTAAGGATAAGGGAACGAAAACCCACACCAACTACGGTAACTTGTTTAAGATCACAAGGCCAGACATCACAAAACAAGACAGAAATCCCAGTTCTAAGCTCTTGCCAGAAGCTCACAGAAGAATAACAGGACAAGAATTAGAGAATTATATAATAAAACTTTGGGACTCATTCATCAGGAACCATGCAACTCAAACTGCCTTTAGGTTGGCTGACATATAAAGGAATGCATCCCAAATGTTGGTTAAATGGACCTCACCAAAAGAGATTTAAGTGTTCAGCATAACCAGTGTGATAAGTAGAACACTACTAAGTTGTAATCATCAATATTTTTTAAAGTATTAATACAGGATCTGCAACAAATCTTTTTAAAAGATGGTACAGAACCAAGAATCTGCTGACAATTATGAGCACTCCCCAAGAAAGTGAGACCCTGAATCTACAGAATTTGTTATAAAGTCAATAGATGGAGACATTGTTTTGAGGTCCACAATTAGTTCTTGAGGCTTCTCCACCTCTCTCAAAGACTATCCAATCGTGTTTGATTACTGAGCAATCATTAAATCTGCGCTAGCATTTCTTGACCCCACAAGCCTGACTTTCAAATATGAGAAGATAATTGAACTCTTCCCTCTCCTATTATAAATTAATAAACTGGCATTCTGAATTATACATCAGTGCTTGGTTGATAGAACCTAAGGATCTGCTCAGTTCTAAAAGCAGTGTACACAAAAGGTTAAATACTTGATTGAAAAAATGGGGGCTCCCAGGCTAGACCCTGGCCAAAAGTGAATTTTATTTGGCTTGCACAGTGATGATAATGAGGAGGAGCAGCAGGAAGATGGAGAAGAAAAAGAGGAACAGAAGGGAGAGAACAATCACCCTCTTCAAATATGAATGTTTCTCATAAAATGCATATTTCCAGATTTTTCCGAATAGTCTCAATCTCTGGCAATACTGGACTTCAAGTGCCATATGGCAAAAACTGACCAGCACTATGTAACCACAGCTCCATTTACATGGGACATCTGCTACTGGGGCCAACTGTCACTTATTGTTATGCAGGCACTGTTATTTTACAAACTTCAGATAATAAGGAATAACATACTAGGTGGGTAAGTGCAGATTTTTAAAAAAGTACATTCTACTTTTCACATTAATGCAGTAAAACAAAGCTAGAATCAAAGAAATCAATTTACCTTAATCTGAGTCTGTTCGATTGACTTTTCCCATATCTGTTGATCATATGCTCCAATCTGAAATAAGAAGAAGGCTATTTAAGTAAGGCAAAGGTTATTCTTGTATTTAAATCAGGCCTCAATAGGATATATGAAATGTTCGTGCTTCCCGCACTAGAAAAAACTAATACTTCCAAGGACTGTTTCCTTCAAAAATCTCAACTAGCTGAACCTTAAAAAGTCAAAAGGCAACACGCAAACTATTTCAAAGTATCACCTTAAAAGACATTTCCACTCCTTCAGGAAAACATGAACAGAAATACTGGAGAAGAGTAAGTGACAAGGCACGGTAAGATGCAGTATACCAATCTGACTAAGCAGATAAGGGTTTCCGTTATGTCTTTAAAACACGCACACGCACAATGATCAGAAGCCAATTTCTAAAGCCTGTCAGTCAGTGGCTTGTGTATGCAGCCTGCAGAAGGGAGGTGACTTGGAAATCTCACCCTGGGACTTGGACCTGGGTTTACAATGACCTTGTACATCGATTTTTCTATTTATGTTGAGATGACATGTAACAATACCTGGCATTACCAAACTCAGAAAAAGTCACCTGTTCTATAGTGGAGCTTTTCTGCACGAAGTCTATTTGCAAATAAAAAACGGCCATTACCTTCTTTTGATACCACGATATAGCATCTCTCTCATTTGAGGCCATCTGGGTCTCCAGCCAGAGTGGGAATTCACTGCAAAGGAAGGAAAGCAGTCGGCGAAGCCGGTTGCTCAAGGGGGGGGTCGACCTCAAACCCCGCTTTCCTGGGCTTCTCGGTGACCTGTCGCCTCTGTCCCCCCATCCCTCTCCCCCACCCCCGCTGTTCGCCCAGCAAAACCCACAGGGGGCGACCCCAGAGGGAGGCCCCGCGACGGTGGCCCGGGGACAGCCGCCCGCGCCCCGCGCTCGCTCACCCGCTGCCCGCTGCCCGGCAGGACCGGCCTCCTCAGTGACCCGGGCCGCGCCGGGAGGCCGGGGGCCAGGCGGCGGGCCCCGCAGGCCGCATCTTCCCCCGGAGGCCGAGACGCCGGCCGCGCCGTTACCATGGAGACCGCGGCGGCCGCCAGCCTCGGAGGCCGCGCTGCGCACCGCGCCGCCGTCCCTAGTCGGACCTACGAGTCACTGCGCGGGCCATAAGACAGACGGACGGTGAGCTGCGGACGGCGGGGGTCGGAGGGAAGGGGGCCTGTGCTAGGCCTCGGCCCGAAGTGGAGGGCAGCGCGACCCAGCACGGCCCGGCCGCGGCGGGCGAGCTCAGCTGGCGGAGCGCGTCGCCTTGCCGCGGCTTCCGCTTTCCGCCCGGGCCGCCGCCGAGGCTCCGCCCTTCGCCCGCACCTTTCCGCGCAGCCGCCGCCGGGGCCCCCTGCACCCTCCGCCCCGGCCCTGGCTGGACGGCTTCCCGGGCGTCCCCCTCGAAGGTCGGCGCTGGCTTCTGTCTAGTGCCCCGCCGCCCCAGCCCGAGTCTTTGTAGCAGTCGATCGTCTTTGCGTTTCTGTAGTTTATCTAGGTTTCCCGCCAGGGTCGGGCATGAGCCCCGCACACAGGGTCTCAGTATTTGGGACGCAGGGCCCGGCAGGCTTGGTGACACACATACACCCTGTCCCTCAGCAGCTCTGGGACTAAAGCCTCTGGTGACCAGTGAAGGGTGCACAAGGCCTGGAGCAGTCACTGGAGACTGTTCCCGGGCAGTGTAACGGAAGGTGACTGCAGAAACTGTTCTAGGCAGTTGCACTCTTGAGAATTTAGGGTATCTCAAACCGGGCTCCCCCCTTTCCTCCTCTTGTTTTTCACACCTGCGGCTAAGGGTTTGTCCCTAAGAGCCATTCGCACCTTATCTGAAGCTGTGTTCTTGCTTACCTTGTAGCATTTAGGTCAAGCAAGGCTAGTAACGGATAATAGCTACCACTTCAGACCGCCTAAGAGGCCTAGCACAAAACCTTTTATAGATATTTTTATAATCCATTAACACGGTGTCAAATGGCAGCCATTCCTATTTCACTGATGAGGAAAATCGACTACGAGGAACTCCCACAGAATTGACATCTAAAAATTGCTTCACCCACACATTGGCAGTGGTTTCCTACTGCTTCTACCCCTTAGCAGCTTTTCCCTTCCTTAGAGCTGAGCATTAAAATTTCTGTTGGATTTCAAGGCAAATAGCCAATCTAAAAAAGATAAATGTCAAAATGTTTCAAGATATTTAAGACCTAAACTACACTAATAGCAAGAGCATTTTACTTCACTGTTTAGCACACACGAGGTGTTTTGGAAAGTGAGAGGAGACACTGAGTCTGATGTTTCTGGAGCCCTATTAGAAACATGTATGCAGCATGAGCTCTGAACCCAGAACTGCCTGCATTCAAACCCTGGTTCCCAGTAATGAGCAGTGAGTGTAGATTTATTCAGTATAACAAGCCTGTTTTCTCACCTGTATTGTGGAACTAATTACCTTCTCACTACAGACTGTGAGGGATATGAGATACCCTCATCACTTAAGGCTACCCATGGCAGTTACTCAACAAATGTCCCTTTCCCATTCCTAGTCAGAACTAAAAGCCACCTGTGCTTAGGACAAGGACCTCAATTAAAAAGTACACAACATATACACACACCAACCAACCCAAAAGTCTATTTTGCTGTGTCACACAGTACCTAGACATGTTAGAAGTCTGCATACCATCTCATTACTCCATGCATTTTCAAGAACACAGACCTCACCAGGATACAAATTTGATTCTCTTACCATAAACCAATTTAAGTGCAAGAGAAGTAACCGCCACAAACGCAGGTGTAATTTTTCTTCTCTACAAAGTAACTTCATCTCAATCCAGGTGGGATATTTCCCACACATTCATGACTTAAAGAAAAGTCCAAGATTTCCTTAAGAATACTTAAATAGTGCACAGAGAAGGCAGGGAGGAAGATTGGTACTCTAAAAACAAGTTCCAGGTATAGCTAGAATTCACATGTGCTACTCATTTTGTGATGAAACCATCAGTAAAGGACAAATCAGACTTTGTTTATTAAAAAAATACTTTACAGGGGAAAAAAAACCTCTATGCATTCCATTGTCCTATTTTACAAAGAAATAGCTTAACAATTTAACACACTTAAGACAGCTACAAAAAAGCACTGTGTTAAAAGGATTATTATTCACACAAATTTAGATTTAAACTATTCATTAAAAACCTTTTTAAAACACTTGTTAATGTCAATAAACAAACTAAGGCCACACAACGCAAATAGTCCGCCAGGCAAATTATACATTTCATCTATATGCAAAGATCTCTTAGATAAATTAAAGCCACAGGGGGGGGGGAAGTCTTAGCTGCCAATCAAAATGAAGTTTAGTCACAAAAAACACCATTACATGAAAAATTTACAACATGTGATAGAAGTAGTACATAGTATTTCTTTAGAGAGAATTGAAAAGTGCTATTTTAAGAGACATGTGGTCTCAACTACATGCACAAGTGGATCCTAAAACATTTATGAAGAAAATGGAAGGCCATAATATTTATGGAGAGATACTCACTTTTAAAGCAACAAACTTTCAAGATGAGAAATCCTGTATGCACTTAAGGGAAAAAAAATTGTATTGTGCATTTCCTCTACTTGCATAACCAATAAATACAGCTACAACCTGTATTAAAAACATGAAACTTAGCACAGATGTGTGAAACTCTGGCATGTGCTACTGAAAGGTTCTTTTTAAAAAACCTATAGTGGTGATGAAACAGATTTATCAGAAATACATAAACTCACATTATCCTAAAGGTTTAAATGAAAATAAAATTTTAATGGCAAATACAGATGAAAATATAATGGACTAGTATTAATGATCAAAAATATATTCACTAAGAATATATTTTTCATGGATTTTGGAATCTTGTTCCTATATTAAGTTTTCCTTCTAGACAATAATATTTATATAGGGGGAAGGCAAAAAGAAAGTTTCTTCAGTCATTAAGTGTGATCTTTATGCCTATTAAAACTGATGATACATCTTTTTCTAAGGTTTAGTAAAGAATTTAGTAAGCTCCTTTTCCCCATAGAAGAGCTTATAATATTAGTCAACTGACAGTGCACTGTCTCTGAGGAGACAGGGCACTTTGTAAGTCTTTAACTAAAAATAATGTACCAGTTAAGCAAATTTTAAGAACTGAATAAGCAAATTTAAAGTACAGTTAAGCCTAAGAATTCATTTTTAAAGAGTTAAAACTTTGGAGGAGGGAGCCAATATGTAGGTTTTTATTGTTATTGCTTTATGAATTTGGGATACCTCTTAGAATCATAACCCTTCTCCTAGCATATCTTGGTAATTATAGAATGACTTCTGGGATAGGGGAAGACTTATCCTTTTTAATGGCTACCATAAAATCATTCTATTTAATTTTAGGAATATTTATTATGTCCTTTCCATAAGCACATTTTAAAATTATCCCTCTGCTCCACAAAGTACTAAAACTTACAGCCACATTCTGCAAGTAATCTCAAAAGTTGGCACAATGGATAATACACCAGAAAGGAAGATCAGCTTAAATTTCAGTTACAACTTCACTGCCATCACCACGTTACAAATCAGAAAACACCAGATGGCTGCCTCATTCCACCAAACCAAGTAATTTAATGATTTAGAAAGTTGCCATCATTTGTATCTCTAAACTAGGATACAGTTTTGAAAGCAGCAAGAATCTCACAACTTCTGCTTCTATACTCATCAGTCTTTAAAGCATGCTATCAAAATCTAATACTCACATAGGACATTCAGAGTTTTCAGATACATTACTAGCTAAATGTTTCTCTTCATTCTATTGCAATTCTAACATATAATAAATTTATTAGTCCATGATTTTAAGCACTTTTATACTCTTTTAATGTGTTTCCATTGGAGGTGAGGGTAGAATGTCTTATAAAAGGAAAATGGGGATTTGCTTTTTTTGATTGTAGGTCTTTGCAGATCCGCTGGTTCCTGAGTGATTATACACAGTGCTGGCTGTGAGGAGACAGTCTCCTTGTTTATTAATAATGCCAGCTTAGATGACAGATGGCATCTGCTGGATGGCAAGTAGGAGATGGGGAAATCAGTTCTTGGAAGACAAGAAAAACAAAAATAAAACCTTTCTGCTTTAACCACCTTACTCTTCATGATTATTTTTAAAAGCAAATGTTGCCTGAGAAGAATTTTACTTTGCACAGCCTGGTAAAGCTCTATGAAATTCTTCTGGACAGAAAAGTAAAAATAAGAAATAACCCAAACCCATACACTTGTGATAAACCCCTTTCCCCACAAAATAACAACAAAATATACCCTCAGAGTTCCTTTAAAAACTAGTCTTGATAAGCTAGAATTGACCCTAGAATTTATACACAGGATTTAAAAACACTCCTGTAATAATCACATTACCTTTCATACCATTCTAATTACCTTATTTACAAAGATAACTAAAACCAACATCACTTCCAATTCATAAATGATTTACACTGAAATGTTTCCCTATTTGTCTTCGTCCTTTGTAACAGAGAATACATACATATACATATATATAAGGAATAATACAGATTCTACCTAATCACTGTAGTATTTGCTGATGGTTACTTTTCTATCGGTTACACAGTGACCTCTATACTTTGCTAATATGCATTTAACTACACAACAATATTGCACAAAGTAATATTTATATAAGATTTAACCTATTTCAGAATATTTTAGAGAAAAGTCGTATTTGATATTTTAAAAGATGCAGCTAACTTTTCATGGTGATAGACATAATAAAGCAGCATCTTTTTTTTTTTTTTGCTTATGCTAATGCAAATATTTCAAATCTTACCAACCAGAAAAAAAAAAATCAAATTGCACTGTAACCAGGTAGATACAAGAATCTGGTCTTAGGTGTGGAAAGTACTCTTCCTTTAATAATAATTTTTAAAAGGCCTACTATATTATTAACTAAGGGAAAATGTATTATGTATCACATTAACATTCTAAAATAATAGAAAGTTAAGACCACACTATAGCTGTATGACTGTGCCTATTTGAAAAAAGAAGAGAGGGTTAAAAAAAAGAAATGAAATAGCCAGGTACTAAATTTTAGGCTACCAGAAACTCTAGGTTAAAGTCTAGTGCCCTATTCTTCATTGGAAAAGAGCAAACCAGAGGAACAGTAAATGAACCCAGTTATTTACCAGATAGAACTGTGAAGTGTCCCAAAACCAGATACCTCAAAACCAGATCATGAAGAAGTTGATGTCAAGCCACAAGAGTAGTTTCTCCTAAGTTTGATGCTCAAAGTTTGATCAGCCTCATCAGAAACCTGATGTTATTCTCTAAATTTGGGCCTTGAGATCAGTTTAAGAAGCAAAAGTCTCCATATGAAAGGTGAGGATGCTAGGAGGCAGAACAAGAGTGTCATATCAACATTATTTCCTTTGCCCAAAGTGTCTTCCACAGTTACCATATACTTAGAAAAAAATTATTGAACCATGGATAATGAATGACCAAGGACTATTCATCTTTACATTTTTTAATTGAAATATCCACTGGGCTTTAAATAACAGATACAAAAAAGACAGTCTGGATCAGAAAGTGCTGTGCTTTGTGTTTTGTTAAGAAACCAGAGAGCCACTGAATTTTCCTTAGAAGCTACTTGTTCTTTGTGGTTGGAACTAAATAACTTACTTGCCTGTGTGCAGGATCTCTTTCCTGCAATCCATGCCATTTTTACTGTGGAAATTGACTGTGTGCCATAAAGACACAAGTACAAAACCAAAAATCTGTCTATCACAAAAACAGAAAATATAGCAAAAGACAAGGCAAGATAAAATTAAGGGAAGTGAATAATTTACCACATAAGAATCTGTTATTTGAGAGAATTCTTGTTTTGATTTGAAGAAGAGATTGAATTGTTACCTCACACCTTAAAACAGAACGTAGCAGCAGACCCACTATTACATACTGTACTAACGGGATAAGATACAACTCTTAACTTTGCATAATCTGTGTAAAAAAGATATGCTTGACATTTGTGGAATGTCATTTCTCTTTATAGAATTATAGGCAAGATTTCTCCAATAAAACTTAACATAAGCCAGTTATAAAACTATAACTTCACATCAAAATTTAAAAAAGTTAAAAAATGTGTTTGAATATGTACATGTCACACAGGAGTGCTTGCATGTTCCTGGAGGGTGTGTTGCTGGTCAGAGTCCAGTCTGCTTTCCACCTTGAACACTGGAACAGGCTGAGCCTTCTGATCTTGCTGCGGATGGAGTTCTGATGAAGGTGGGAAGGATGCCGAAGCAGCCGTCAAAAGCTGCACCTCTGGGCGCTTGTCCTCAGGCTCCGTTTTTATCCTTACACACTGTGAGTCAACTTCTAATTCTCTCTTTCCAGTGAAGCCACAGTCCAGGTTGGAATTGCTTTCTGTGTTTTGGGTGGCTTCCACCACAGGGTGGTACTGTTTAAGCCTTATGTGCCAGGCTAAGCTGCACACTGCTGACACTGTTTTGAACTGATGAATAACATTTCTAGGGATGAAGTAGATGTCATTGTCACATAGCTGAATTCTAGCATATCGAATGCCTTCCCGCCTCATTTGGTTTAGTTTAGCTTCATCCACCCACTGCACACACTACAAAGGCAAAAAGGTATGTAAGACTTTTAATTAGGTAATAATTTAGTCAAAATAATTAGCACAGGAAAACAGTAGGGATAAAATGTGTTAGAATAACACTAAATCAGGTAAAACACTTTTCAAATTTTTATTAGCATGTAGTAATTGTACAAAGGGGTTTTGCTATGATATTTTCATACACAAACTTTCTAGAATGTCCTATTTGGACCCATTTTTCCTCATATTTTACCATCTCTCCAGTGACAAAAGGGCAGATCAGATGGCCTATGGAATCACCTAGTAAAAGCACCTGAAAGTGCAGCTAAGTATCAATGTTCTTTGTCACAGGGAGGAAAACATTTCAGGTCTTCCAACCTTTTCAACTGAGGTCCCGCAGTACAATGAGTTTAAACAAATGAGACTGCTCCTTGCCAGAAGTGAGCAGCCTGGACCCTCTGACCATCCCTGGCCTACCTGCCATCCCAAAGGCTACAAGGATCTCAAGCATTCTTCTTGGGAAGCTCTTAATTTAAATCATTCCTGGCACCTCCCTCTACCATGCACACAAAAGTTAATAAAAATCACATTAAATCCACTATCCTGGTAATCCAAGTATAAGACAAAATGCAAAATGAAATGGGTATTGAATTTTTCTCTAATATTTCACTCAAAGAGTATTAAAAGCGATTATTACCTGAGAAACTGGAGGTTCGTGAAGGTCTAACTGAAGTCTCTGTACAACGTCGGCAAAATCCTCAGCATGAAAACAAATCACATCTTTGGTTATGCGAGGCTGATCACTCCTAATGTTAACAAATAAGTTTTAGGGACAGGTATCCACAATGAAAGATAATGACAACTTTCAGTTTTCTAGTTCCTAGAAATGTTGCTGCTAGCAAAAAAATAGAACCGTATCGTCAAAGAACTAAATATGCACTTGCTTCTTTACAATTTAAAAAAAAAAAAAATGCAAACCAGTAAATTTAAAAAAAAATTAAAATCAACATAGTTGTTGCAAATTAAAACAACAGGGCATAAAAAGAGGATAGTTTTATTCTAAGTTGGGCATGTGGCACATACTTGTGCAGAGGCAGGAGAGTTCAAGGCCAGCCTGGATTACGTAATGAGATCCTGCCTTAAAAAAAAAAAAGTTTTATTCTCAACAAGATGCAGCTGCAGTTCTTGAATCAGCATGCATCTCTATGTCCTGAGCTTTGTTAAAATTAGTTTCCAACTGAATATAAAATGGTATACCCAACACAATAAACTGTGTAAAACGGATTATATTCAGCCTTAAAAATGAATGAAATTAGGACACTTATTACAATCATGGATGAACGTCAAGGTCATTACTAGAGAAGCAAGCCAGTCACAAAAAGACAAAACTCATATACGAGATATCTAAAGTAGTTAAGTTCACAGAACAGAAAGGAGAACGATGGGCATCAGAGCCAAGGGTTTGGGGAGAAAAGAGGGAGTAAGGGAGTTTTCAGACAAAGTTTCAGTTTTACAAAATAAAAAAAGTTCTGGGGATGTTTTTCACAACAATGTGATTATACTTAACACTAATGAATACGCATTTTTAAGTGTTTAGATGGTAAACTGTGTGATGTGTATTTTACAATTTAAAAATTGGCCCCTCACCTTTTAAACAAGAGTCTAATTTTCTCAGACAACATTAGCCAACCTTGCATTTGAATTCCATTAACTCACCATTCACCAAACTGCACAGCTTTCAAAACCCCAACAGCGGCCGTGCTCTGCCAGTCAAACCCCTGTCCTACATGATCTGCATGAGCTCTGGTCCTGTCTTCAAAGAGGACTTCACGGGGTTCACTGGTCCGAGGTAGGTACTGGAGATTTTTAATTTCATTCATTGATCTAGAGTTGATGTTGTTGTAAAACAAAAGAACAGAGACAAAAAAAAAAAAGGAAAATAAAGTGGAAAAGTCTGCTGTAATATCAGATTTAAAGTATGAAGAAGGTGTCGAGGGTACAATGATTTTGACCATTAGCATTTTAGCACTCTATATTGTAATACTTATTATGTTCTAATTATTATGTAGTAATTATTATGTAGCCCATAATAAAGTATAAGCTAAATCTTTGATTAGGATCAAATGTAGTGTTTGGTTGTCCAGTAACAGAACACATAATTCAGAGTTTAAGCTGTCCTCTTCTTCTCTACCCTCACTTCAATCAACCTCATTTCATTCACTCATCTCTCAAAATAGTCTACAGTCTTTGGATTCAAGGTGGCAAACTGAGTATCGTGTGCTTCCCTTCCATGTTCAAATGAAATACTGGGAGAAGAACAGAGCAGATGGGGGATGGATGGGAAACAAATGAATAGAACTGGGCAAGAGCTAATAAATGTTGATTCAGGACATGAAAGTTTATTACATTATAGTCTGATTTTCTATGTGCTCAAATACTTCTTAATGTAACAGTCTATTTTGAATAGTAAAGGTATGAAGAAGCAACAAAGCAAATGAATTAGTAAATGAGCATTATCAACAAAGTTTTGCATGGTAAGAACGATTTATCTAGAGTAATGAAACTGAGTAGAAAATGCCACAGGTCTAGAATATACAACAAGGAACTAGCAGCCAAAAAGCCAGCAGACCCGCCCAACAGACCAAAAAAAAAAAAAAGACACAATAATGTTAAGAGACAGAAATGAAGTAAGGCTGAGAAAAGGGGAATTACAATGAAATCCTGCAAGTAAAGCAATCTCTCACCACCCTTTGCAGTTGAAATGAAGACAGTCAGAAAGCAGTATGTCCCAGCACTCATTCTTCCTCACTGTCCCTGACTTTCATTAGACATTCGACCCCACCCTCTGTGAGAGCTCACTCACAAGCTCCACAAGTACCTTTGGAGGAGTCCTGTGAAATCATGCTGAGTGCATGTCCCTTGCCGGCGGCTATTTTAGGAAGAGATATGAGTTGATTCTGATTCTATCTGATACTCTGAAAGGAAGGGGGCTGCTGAGGATTTTCTGGGAATCTTCCTAGCTCCATAAGAAAGAAGTTTAACACCAGATACAGATGTGATGCCTAAACTGCAATAACCATCCAGCAAACAAAAAGGGAGCCAGAGCCAGTGTGAGTAGAAGCCAAGACAAAGAGACTAAGAAACAGAAATAGCCTGGATCTTTATCAAGCTGAACATATGATGCCTACAGCCAATCTCTCCAGACCCTTTTTTTTTTTTTTTTGGCAGCATTGGGGTTTGAACTCAGGGCCTCATGATTGCTAGGCAGACACTATATCACAGGAGCCACTCCACCAGCCCTATTTTGTGTTGGGTTTTTTTTCCCCGAGATAGGGTTTCACGAACTATTTGCCTGGGGCTGGCTTCAAAGATCTTCCTGATCTTTTCATTCCAAGTAGCTAGGATTACAGGTGTGAGCCACTGGCACCTAGCTCTCCAGACTTCTTGACACACAGGGTAGCACTTTATTTTACTAATTAACCACAATGAGTCAACATTTTTTTGTTTATAGTTCAAACCATCCTCATAAGATTTCAGTCAAATACCCTGACTGTTCTACTCTAAACACATTCAATTTGCCATATGATTATAATTAACATAACCCTCTGACATGTAGATGTGCCATTTACTGTCCACTGCCATATCTGCTCCCTTGCCTGCTCCATGCTTGTCACCAGCTGTTAACAAGTCTCAGTGAAGTATACACAGAACTCCCAATAAGTGCAGCGCTTTAACCCAAAATATAATGGGGGGTCACCCAAGAATTACCAGATGACAAAAGCCAAAATGAAAATGTTGAAATTTTTAAAAGTTCAAAAGCGAAGGTAAGGACTGGAGGTGTGGCTCAAGTGGTAGCGTGCCTGCCTAGCAAGCGGGAAGCCCTGAGTTCAAACCGTAGTGCAGTCAAAATAAATAAGCCCCCCTTGAAAAAAAAAAAAAAAAAAGTTGGAAGACAAAAGTCAAATAAATGTTCCCACATCAAAAGCCACAAAGATCAGTAACAGAAAAAACATTAAATCAGGACAGCTATATTCAACAAATAGTAGTTTCAAAAAAACAGTGAAAACAGAGAATTATCAAAGCAATTAAGCATAAAAAAAAAAAAAAATCCCAGAACTGTGCACCAGTGGCTCATACCTATAATCCTAGCTATTTAGGAGGCGGACATCAGGAGACTCATAGTTCTAGGCTAGCCCATCTCCAAAATAACCAAAGCAAAATGGACTAGAAGTATGGCTCAATCAGTAAAGCACTGGCTTTGCAAGTGCAGAGCCCCAGTACCCGCCCCCCCACACACACACAAATCCCAGAAAAGAGGTGTTACTCTTTCAATTTAGAGGGCCTACCAAACAACAAAAAAAGGTTTAAAAATAAGAATGGAAAACCCAAACCAAGACATACTATGAAACTTCAGATTATCAGTGCTAGAAGATGCTATAAGCTATCAGAGAGTAAAACTACAAAAAAACAAAAATTACCCTGGCATTTCAACTTCTCATAAATAATATTCGACGTTAGAAGACAGCACATCAGTGCTAAAAATCCTAAAAGAAAACACATCCTCTGGACTCAAGCTAACCTGTGAATCACATGCAATGACTGAAAAAGAAGTTTTCAAACATATACTAACTCAGAATGTCTTTCTTTTCTTACTACTTGAGAATATCCTCAAGCAAGAAAAGAAAGTAAACCTAGGGAGACAGTAACCACAGCTAAAGCAATGAAGCATTAACTGGGAAATCCTAGATTAATAACTGTGAAATGAGCCTGAAGCAGAGGGACATAGAGCTCCAAACAATTTTCATATAAAAAACTGAGGTATTTATGTCAAAGTCAAAAAAGTTTACCGTACAGTAGAGAGTAGAATAGGGTCACTAAGAGAGAGGCTAGGAAGATTAAGAGGGAAAGGGGATAACAGTTAGATAAGAAGAGTAAGATCTGAATAAGTTCCAGTGTTCTATAGCACAGGAGGGTGGGACTATAGTTTATAAAATTTTATCATACATTTCAAAATAACTAGAAGAGTTCAAAGGTTTTCAACACAAAGAAATAAGACATGTTTGAGGAAATGGAAATGGCTAATTACTCTGACTTGATCATTACATATTGTATTCACATATCAAATAATCACACTGTACCCCATAAATGTAATTATCATGTGTCAATAAAAAATAAAAAACAAGGCTGGAGGAGTGGCTTAAGTGGTAGAGCACCTGCCTAGCAAGCACTGACTTCAAACCCCAGTCCCGCCAAAAACAAACAAATCAAAAACAAATTTTTAAAAGGCCAGATGCAATGGCTCCTGTCTATAATCCCAACTACTCAGGAAGCAGACTGGCAGGACTGCAGTGATGAGTCACTCAAAGCAAAAAGTGAGCCCCCCCATCTCAACAAACAAGCCAACAGTGGTGGTGCAAGACTATAATCCCAGCTACACTGGTAATCATAATAGAAGAACTGTGATCCAAGGCTGATCCCTGACAAAAATTTGAGCCTTATATGAAAGATAACTAAAGCAAAACAACTGGGGATATGGCTTAAGTGGTAGAGCACCTGCCTAGCAAGCCCAAGACCCTGAATTCAAGCCCCAGTACTGCCAAAAAAGAAAAAAAAGATTATCAGTGATCTTAGGATTTTTCATTCTAAGCCCTATGTACGATTTAAGTTTTAAAAAGATACTGCTGCATGTGTTCCTTTAACTCCAGTATTCTTGAATCCACAGATTATCTTCATCAGCAGACTCACACTGAGTCTGCCAGTTTCAGTATCTTCAGTACCTAATGTGTTTTTAGTATAAATTGGTACATTAACAGAAGATTCACTCACTCTGACTCAAAAGTGCTTTGTAATACCACACCGAAGAATACTTACTCCCAAGAGAAGTAAAAGTTAATGGCATCTCAGATAACTGGAGAAAAAATAAATCATTAAATGATGTTGGTCCAGCTGCCTAACTACTTGTAAAAAATGTTAAATCTCTTCCTCTATATAGAAACCAGTCCCAGGTACATCAAATATGTGACTACTTGCAATCAAAGGATTAATAAGAGAAAATGGAAGTATTTTTTAATACTGTAAGAAGGCCTTTCTAAGTCTGTTACTAAGGGAGCAGTCTCAGAGGGAAATATACCTAGGTAACATATGCAAACCAAAACTTCTGACTACAATAAAAACTAACGCTAAAAGAAAAACTTACAGTATAAAAAGCAAAGGCTAAATAGCCATGATATGCATAGAATTTTAAAAAAAAAAAAAAAACACCCGATAGAAACGTAGCTTAAGGAAATTAAAAGGGAATCACCAAAAAAGAAATAACAAAGAAAAGCAAATTAAAATGATACATTTTTGTCCAATCAGATCAATAAAGGTAAAAAGAATGTTAGTAGAAGATGTTTTAGTATATGAGTGGGAATATAAATTGGTGTATTTCTGGAGATCCATTAGAAATGTGTTTACTTTGAGCCTTTAGGAATTTCTACTAAGAAAACAAGCATACATATGCACAAAGATATATATTTACCAACCATCATCCATTCTCTCACCCATCTACAATCAGTGGAATGTTATACATGTTTACACCTGGCTGTGGGGAGACAAAGGTGGCTGATTTGCACCGAATTTGCTGATTTCTGTGGTAAATACTCTTAAGAATAATGTGACATCATTCAATTGGAAGATAGTGCCAATTATGGCCCTCATGAGCAGGTTCAAATTGGCTCCAGCACACCACTGTCATGTTTGTCAAAATACTGTTTATATTACACTAAAAACAATTAAATACATTTGGATACAACCAAACAGTGCAATTGCACAGTCATTTAGAAATAATCTTCATAAACCTATGTAAAAGAACACCCAAGTTTTAGGGTGCACATCATGTAAAGAATGTGTCTTTTTTTTTTTTTGCAGTACTGGGATTTGAACTCAGGGCTTCATACGTAGGAGGCAGATGCCTATTTATGGCCATGCCTCCAGCCCATAAGTCCATTTTTTGTATAAAGAAAATTTATAGTTAGTATATACAGACTAAAAATTGAACAGTTAATATACCTAACTGGGTGGGATCATGGCTGGAAATTTTTGCTTTCTTTTTACTCTTTTCTATTTTCTTGTAACATTTATAATAATCAGAAACAAACAATGATTTTTTTTTTTTTTTGGAAATACAGAACAAGAAATACATATAGTACTCAAGAATTGGTAGAATTTCTAGATCCATCATACATATAACAAAAACTGCTGTGTTCTAGCCATCTGCAAAAAGTTCCATTGATTGTTATGTTTTACCACACTACCACCTGTTACAAAGTGTTTTCATATATCGTTTTAAGAACTAAGGTTTATTCTATGCTTAGCTCAAGTATCACTCTCCTATAAGGTTTAGGTTAAATGTTTAGACTAGTCCTTTAAAACTCACTTTTGAGCACTTAAGAGCTGCTACTTCCACAAACTAAGCAGATAGAAATCATTTTCAGTCTCATTAAATGAGATCTGTCAAAGTATCAAAGTAAGCAATTGATATTTATGATTATGAAAGACAAAAAAATGTTAGTACCATGCTAACTCTTGATTAGTTCCAACAGTTATGTAGTACAGCTCTGTACTACATATTTCATTCAGGAAATACTGAATACCTACTATGTGTCATGAGGACAAGGATGAATAAACAGTTCTTATCTTCAAGGGACTCAAAATACAGTAAGAAACAAAAATATGCAAAGAGATCATTAATGAACAGAATGTTATAGGAGCACAGAGAAGAGACCACTGTATTATCTAATGGAAAGCTTCACAAAAGAGGTGACATCCAAGGTAAATCTTGAAAATTTATTAAAGAGTTTGCTAGGCAGAGAGGAAGGTGAGGGAGGGGTACAAGTTAAAGTAAAAAGAACAATGAACTGGCTGGCAGAGTGGCCCAAGTGGTACAGCACCTACCTAGCGAGCTGAGTTCAAACCCCAGTACCATCAAGGGGGGGAAAAAAAAGAACAATGCAAAAGCAAAGAGTAATGAAAAATGATGGTTTGGAAACAGAATTTACTACAGTAGGATGAGACCAGAAACAGATAGTAGAAAAGTACCGTTGGGGCTAGATTATGAAAGACTCTTATAGACCATATTAAGGAGCTTGATCTTTTATCCTGCAGGCAGTTAGGACCCAGATTTTCAGAAAAACAAGTAAAAATTAAATGTATTTATTAGGACTAAGGAACTGACAACCAGAACATTTACTCCAGGAAGCTCTTCAAATAATCTAGACAAATGGTTTTCAAACTATACTCAGGTCTCAACTATTTTTATCAGCAACCAACTAATACAAGAACGATTTTGCTTATCTGGGAAAAATAAATGTTTACCGTCGTCTTTTGAAGGGTGACTTTGGCATATCTGCTGTAGGGATCATCTGTTCTCCTGGCCTTACCCACATTATAGGCCCATCATCACTCTGGGACCTACACTGTAGTCGGAGGCTGGAAAGTGTACCCCAGGGCAAAGTCATCTAGAAATCAAACAAATGAGTCACATTAAAATAATTTTAGGCTATCTACAGATTAATTTTCCCTATCTGAATAAAAGTTCTAAAAAGCTTTTTTTGCAAGAAGATATAAAGAAATGCTATAATCACAGTAATTTCTGTTAAAGAATAAAGTACTTTGTTCCAATACTTTTCTGAACATTTCTAATCAAAACATTGTATAAAATTAAGTTTTAATAGGCAAGGTTAGCTTAATACTCTTTAATATCAAGTATCCACTTAAATAACGATCAGAACTTAAATAATCTGAATTAACTCACTTTCAGAAATGGTGATTCTTCTAACATATCGAGGAACTCTGGGAAATAATCACCAACCTCTTCATCTACTGCTCCAACAAGACTTATCTGCCGCATAGGACCTGCTCGGTAGGTGCCACAGCAGTACGTCCTGTTGACCTGAGATAAAATGAAAGAGGGAGGGAAAAAGGACTGAACTGGACTATAATCAAAGAGTGAGAATAGGCATTGTTTCCAACAGTGCTACTTCTTCTACACACTAAGAACTCAGAGGTCAGTACCTTGGACAAAGTGAATAGTTACAAGGAGTCACCCAAGCACACTGACAAATATAGCTGTGTGATATGAGGCACAAAGAGAGATTTCAGTGTGTAAGTTAGTCAACAGTTCCAACTCTCAAAGAAACACTGACGACATTAAGATAAATTTCTCTTAAGAATGACCAATGTTGAACTTTGAAAAACACTATATAGAATGATCTTTATTTTTGGGGGGGTGGGGAGGGACAGAATAAATAAACAGTGAAATTGGCAAGGCAGGGGAAAAGGAAAAAAAAAAAAGGCTGCAGCCAGATTAATTTTCCATATTCCTTGTGCATTCTGTAACTTCAAAGTCTTCACCTCAGACCATACACAAGGCTGACTATTATCAAATTCAAGCTCCTATTACTTCCACAGAAGACCCTTCACTTCAGGCAAGCTGGTTTTTTCTTCATTCAGTTTACACCAAGTTTATTTGTATCCACTGACTGGAATGTCTTCTCTCTCTCTCTCTCTCTCTCTCTCTCTCTCTCTCTCTCTCTCTTTCTCTCTCTCTCTCTCTCATTGGAATGTCTTCTCTCTCTCTCTCTCTCTCTCTCTCTCTCACACACACACAAACACGCGCACACAGAGGGCTGGGTGTCAAACCCAGGGCCTCACATATGCTAGGCAAGCATTCTACACTGAGCTACATCGCACGTATCTGTATGTACTACCTTCAGTAGGTCAGCATGCTCACCATGCTACAAAAAGCCAGAGGACGCAGTATGGAAAAGGGAATCATCACCAGGCACAAGGATAAGGAAGGGGAAGGAAAAACCCCTTTCTAATCATTATTCTAACCTTCCTAAAGCAAGCACCCTGCTTTCAAGGGTATTAATAAACATAGGTCTTCCCTAATAGTCTCCCAACTGTTCCCAATTATAAGAGATCATTTATATATATTTTTTTACCATAAAAGATTTTCAATCCGTGCAGGTTAGTGGCATTTTATAGGGAGAATGCTCTAAAGACCTACAGTACTTTAAAGCTCTGAAATTCAAGACCAATCCTAAAGTACACTGCAATGTCACAGTTTTCAACTTACTTGGCTCTCTAAGCTTTTAAATTATGCAACTCTTAATGCATTATTAATGTGAAGGAATTCAAATTACTTTATGTTTTATATGCAAAGTAGGACAGAATTAAGATTGTGACATCACATTTCTCTAAGTTTACCTAATTCAAACTCCACTAAATCTAACAGTCCCCAACTTGAAGACAACGTTAAAATGCAGACACCTAGAATAATTAATATATTATACAAATACATCTTTTCTTATTTGAAAAGAGAAAGTAACCTAAAAGGAAGAGGGATGGAACAATAGAAGAAATAGAGGCAGGTAAGCATGATCACAACAGGTCACTTTTATGACCTCATAATTTTGTCAAGACTAAGTTCATTTTCACCTGCACACAAAAGCTTCTCATCTTGTAAGGATCTTCAGGTTCACACCTTTGTGCCAATGCTGTATTCATGTGAATAACAAAGAATTAATAATGCTAAATTCGTATTTTGTAGTAGAACAGCCATCAACCAAATAAATGTGCCATGAAACACCAGGACTAGATTTTGAGAGCTATAATATATAAGGCCTATTCGGAAAGCTATAGCTAATTTAGCCTAGTTAGAAAGGTCTACCCCACTCTTATATTCTGCCCTAGTCCTTGCACCACCCCTGCCTGCAAACCCCAAGCCAAAAACCTTCTAACCACCAGCACTACCTCTGGACTCTTCCACTTAATAAGCCAATAAACTTCCCTTTATCATTTAAGCTTAATTTTAAATTGAATATCCCGAGACTTGCCATCAAAAGTACTCTGACACACATTTTCCACACCAGAATTCTAGTTCTGTAATAACTGTCTCTATTTCCTGTCTTTACCTGCTCACTTCTCACCTTTTATTCACATATATGTCATTGCAGTCAAGCTTCTACCATCACCAGTCCCCTGAAACAAATCACTATTGACCTCCTCAAAGCCATATTCGAGAAATGTTTTTCTGTCATTGGATTTTTCAGCCTCCCTTCTAGGCTTCCTACTCTCCAAAATGTAGTTGTTACAGAGCTGGTCTATTTCTTATTCAACATATTATCTGTGGGTGGTTTCAATTATAATACGGATTTAACTACCACTTGTGCCCTGCTACATTCTGTAGCTATTTCTCTAAATTAAAACTGTTCCTCAGAGTCAGACCTTTTCATGCAACTACTGCCTCCTCGACAGCACAGACACCCTTACATGCAATACCTACAAAACTGAGCTCATTTTCCTACAAGGTTTCCTTCTACTCCCAACCTGTTTTTCCCCTTCTGCATTTACTTTACTAGGAAATGATAATCATTTTCTCAGTTCCCAAGTCAGGAATTTATGAGCCCTTTTTTCTCATTCCTTAAATAACAAAATCTATCCTTCTAAACCTGCAAAACTACTGCCTTAATCAGGAAATAATCATTTCTCGCCTAACTGCAAAAACCCCACAACCAGTACAGCCTTGCTTCAGGAATCCAACACCCAAGAGCTATCCTACATACTGCCTAGAAACTGTCTCTTTAGAGAAAGACATTTACCATTTAGCCTTCCTATTCTAAATTCTTTTAAATAGCTCCATATTACCTTTACCATTAAGCTCAAAATTCTGTTTATGACTGACACAGTCTCTTCTGATCTATTATTCCAAAGGAATACCACATTTGTCATATTCTAAATACATGTTCTAAATAATCTGTGCTGCCTTCAATTTTCATATGCTACCGTCTACCATTACAACTTCTATCAGTACTTGACGGTGATAAAAAAAAACCAAAAGAAAAGAAACAAAAACACAGTTTCAAATACAAACATATCAAGTCCATAAAATTTATGTTTATAGACAAGTTGAATTTGGAGTTATCACTAGATCAAAAAAAGGAAGAGACAGGGAATGGAGCTCACTGGTAGACTGCTGAGTCATAGCATACATAAGGCCCTGGATTAGATTCCCAGTACCACCAAAAAAAAAAAAAGTAAGGATTAGAGATAGAGACATAGACACTGGGATTATCTACAATGTATAATTTTTACAGTGAATAAGCTGGAAATATAAGAGAAACAAAGCACCAAGAACTGTACAGAATGGAAAATGGAAATTTGAGACAAGATGACTTAGGTAAAGAAAATGAAAGAGCTGGACACATTAGGGTGTACCTGTCACCCCAGCTAGGAGAGAGGAACACTTAAGGTCTGGGCAGCATAGCAAAAAAATGACTAAAAGGAAAAAAAAAACCTGAGTAGGAAGGCACTAATTAACCCAGAACTTATTTTCACAAAAGAACTATGTTAAAGAAGTTAACAAATGAATGTAAGGAAACATAGACTGTTGAAACCAGGGATTGGCAAACTACAACCCACAAACCAAAACCAGGACTGCCAACGTTTTCCTGGAACACAGTCATGCCCATTCATCATGCTACAATGGCGGAACTAAGTATTAAATATCTGTGATAGAGGCCGTATAGTCCTCCAAGCCTAAAATACTTACTAAGTGGTCCTTTGTATAAAGTTTGTCAGCCAAACGTAAACCACTCATAAAAGAAATCAAGCAGTATGTTTAAATGTAACTTTGTGAGAGAATAATCTGTATTATTCACTACAGTATATCCATAATACAAAGCGCCTCTCTATGAATATTTACTGAAATATTTATTGAATTTATATATACTGAGGCTAGAAATAAAGAAAGCAACTATTAAACTCTAGCAACAAAAAAGAAGAGCTAATGATCAAGAGAGTCTGTTACTTACATTAAACATTTTAAATGCAAATGTTTGTGGTGCATTTAAATAATTAACAAGTTAGACTATGAATAGCATTGTGACCATAAACTCAACATGTACTAACTGTGTGAATCTGATGCCAAACAAGAAAACTACTAATTATTCCTCAGTAGCCTATCCTTCCTCATTTTAGCGGCAGAACTTCCTGGGCATATGGCCAATGTGCTAGGCTCCCTGTCAGCTAAGCAGCCTGTGACTAAGTTCTGACCAACAGGATGGTACCCTAAGTTAAATATGGAATTTCCAGAACATGCCTTTACAAGGACATGGTTATCTTCCACCTCCTCTTTCTCTTGCTGGAGGAATTCAGAGTGATGGAGAATGAGAGGCTCAACCATATACACAACATCAGAAGGAATGGCCAAACTTAAATACAGAAGGAAACTAGGATCCTGGATGACATCATGGAACATAGCTGCTTAACTCTGGGCTGTTACACAAGAAAGAAACTTCCCTTTTTTCCCCCTAGCCACTGTATATGTGGTCTCTTTGATTTTTGTATTGTTTGGGGGATTTTTGGTAGGTACTGGTGTTTGAACTCAGAGCTTCCCATATGCCGCCAGCCCATTAGGGTATCTTTGTTATGACAGTGTTGACTACATCTTACATACTTTGTTCCAAGGGAGAAAACCCTCTGAATTGCACAGGTGACAGAGGACTATTAATCTACTGATCTGGGCTAAAAAGAATCTATCAGTACACCCAAAAGAGAATAAATGAGGTGATAAGGAATTTGCAAACCATACAAACCAGAGGAAGAGTGCAAGAAAAGTATTACAAAGATATTTGACTTGAAAAAGATTAAAGGGAGATGGGAGACACAACAGTCTTCAAACACTTGAAACCTGCATGAGCTAACCCTAAAGGTTCCTGTGTTCAATGAAAGCCTGGTCCTAGTATGATACTGAGACATGGTGGAGTCCAGTGGAAGGTAATTAGGTCAGAAGAGATCACCACAGTTCTCACAGGACTGGGAAAGTTCCTGAAAGGACGGGTGTTACAAGGAAACCTGGCACCTCCTCTGAATCCCTCTTCTGCAGGGTCACTTGCCACTTCCACCATTGTGATACCATCTGCCACGGAGCCTGCACTGGATTTGCACAGACACCAATGTCATGCTCTTGAACCTCCACAACCGTGAGCTAAATAAACCTGACCTCACTCCCACCCCACCCCACCCCAGTGCTGGGGATCTAATCCAGAGCCTGGCACGCACTAAGCAAGTGCCTCCTGTTTTCCTTATAAAGTACCTAGTTTCAGCTATTTTGTCACAACAACAGAAAACAGACTATGAGTCTTACCAAAGAAGAACAGATGTACATAAAATTAAGCAATGAACAAGAGTTACAGAAAAACTAGAATCATTTACTTGATACAAATTTACTATACATTCTATAGCAGGGGCTGTCCTCAACACAGAGAACAGCAAACCAGACTTGTTCCTGGCCCTTTGAAGCTCACAGTCTAGTTAGGATAGGCAGACACTAATCTAAATTTAATCATAAACTGTGATGTCTTCAGAATGGATGGCATATGACACTAAAATAATCTGATCCAAGGTATAAAATCCTCCTCAAAGTAACATTAAGCTAAACTCTGAAGAACGAGTGTAGAGAGAAATGAAATTTATTAAGCATGGCTCTTTCCAATGTCTAAAGGAAGTGATGGTAGTAAACAAAGAAAACAAAACAGAAAAAGTCACTGAGAATGAGCTGTGGATGGATTATGAAGAGCCTTGAAGACTACATTAAGAATTCTAACTGCACACCATAGCTCATACCTATAATCCTATGGGGAAGATCGCCATTCGATTGTAAGAAGTTGGTGTGACCCCATCTCAACAACCAAGCTAGGCATGGTGGCATGCACCTGCCATCCCAGCTACTCAGGAGAGATAAGAAGAGGCTTAACCTGGGCAAAAACACCAGACCTTCAGGTGGGACAGTGACTCACATCTGTAATCATGCTGCTTAGGAGGCTAAGACTGGGAAGATGGTGGTTCAAGATCAGTCTGGGCAATAAAGTTTGCCAGATTCCATCTCAACCGAAAAAAAGCTGGGCATGGTAGCACATGCCTGTTACCCCAGCAAAGTCAGGAAGACTAAAATAGGAAGATCATTTCCAGGCCAGCTTGGGCAAAAAGTAAAAAGGGCTCAACGTATGGCTCAAGTGGTAGAGCAGCTTCCTAGCAAACACAAAGCCCTGAATTCAAACCCCAGTATCACCACAAAAAAAAAAAAACTGAAGTAAAAAGGGCTGAGGGTATGATTCAAGTGGTAGCATAGGCCCAAACAAATAAAAACACCTCTAGAAAGACACTAAAAGGTCTGAAGGAGGATAAGAAAAGTTGTTTGTGTTTTAGAGATAACAGTCTTACTATGTTGCCCAGGGTAGCCCATCCAGGGCCCAAGTGATGTTCCTCCCTCAGCCTCCCAAGTAGCTGGGCTATAGGCACACACCACGATGCTGAGCCATTATTTTGGCTTTTACTTGAGGGGAAAGAAAAGAGACCAGTTAGGAGGGTTCTATAATATTCCAAATAAGAAGTAACAAGCTAATCTAATGTCAGTGGGCTGATTTTAAAAAAGGGAGAGGGAAAGGAGACATTTAGGAAGTATCCAGGAGATAAATTATCAGGACTTAAAGAAAGACAAGACATGACAGAAAAGAGAAAAGAGTATCAATTACCAGGTTGTGCCCTTTGCAACCAGATACAGAAACTGCTCTCTTTGGGAAGAGGACTGGGTTTGGGTAGGGAGATGGTATCTTCTATTTTGGACACTAGGATTTCAAAGCACAGAATAGGGTGGAACTGGCTCCCAAAGATATCTAGGTTCTAATCCCTGAAAGATGTGAACATTACCTTATGGCAAAAAGCAACTTCATAAATGTGACTAAATAAGGATCTTGAGATCAGGAGATTTTCCTGCACTTTCCAGGTAGGCCCTAAAGGTAATCACTTGTGTCATATGAGTGAGGTAGGGCTGGCAGAGTGGCTCAATGGGTAGTGTGCCTGCCCAGCAAACATGAGGCCATGAGTTCAAATCCTAATATCACATACAGACAAAAAAAAAAAAAAGTAGAAGATTTTACTAGAAAGGAGAAGAAAGCAAAGATTGAAGAGCCAGAAGAAGGGATTCTCTCTCAGAGCTCAATTTGTGTTGCTTTAAACCAGGATGCTTTTGGTAATTTGCTACAACAGCAATAAGAACTAGGAATTCTCTAAGTACCTTTCAAAGACCACATAAATAGATAGATCAAAAAAGTAGCTGGGTCTAGAACTGGAAGAATCTAGAGTGAGGCTATAAATCCTAGTCATTGGAAGTAACGAACTGACTAGAGAAAATACATAGAGTTCAAAGAGAGTGGGTCTTGGAAAGTTTCACTTTGAAAACCTGAAAGGGGAAGAAAACTGAGAGAGAGAGAGAGAGAGAGAGAGAGAGAGAGAAATACATATCAAATACCTATATTGGAATCTGACTTAGATTTCTGTCTCACTGAGTATGTTCATAAACTAGTATACACAAACTTCAGTCATCAGAATGTAAGATATCTGGTAGGGTACTCCTCCAGCTTTGCTTTGCTTTTCTGGCTATCCTTGCCTATTTATTTTTTCATATAAATTTCAAAATCAACTTGGTTGTCCCAGAAAAGTATATTTATACTTTATTGGGATTGTGCTCAATTTACAACTTCAGGAAACTATGATTGTGATACTGGTTTTTCTTATCCAAGAACAGTATTTTTCCTTTAAGATTTTTATATGATTATGTTTACTAGCAACAGGAAGAATCCAGAAAAGGTAAAAAGGACTGCTATTTAAACATGATTGACTAAGCATGATTTATTTCCATTCCTTATCAAAATCCCACTCAAGTGAAAGTAAAACAGAAAGGCTACAAATCCCAGAATGTCAAAGAGAACAGAAGTAAAAACTACAGATACAGGCTATCAAAAATTCTTGAAAACTGCAAGGTATATAGAGGAATTAGCAGACTGTGAACTTTGAACACTTGAACTTTGGGTACTTGTATAGAGGACATTTAAAAAGCCAGTCCACACCACTGACCCATGGAAAAGCTAAGTATCATCAAAGGTATGGTACAAAACGGGGAACTAAAAACAGGAGATGGTTTAAAACCTGTAATGGTCAGTTAGATCCCTCCATTTATCTTCTACCTCCTTACCCACTATTTCTTTCCTTACCCTATCAATTTGTGGAAAAAGTAAGTCATTTTGACTACAGACACAAGAATATCAGGTATAAGCACAAGAGAAAGCAAGCTGCTAAACTGAAAGTAGGGGACTAAGTAAAATTCCCTTAATCACTTACCTCCTTCCTTAACTCAGCTCCAAGAATTCTAGCAGACGTGATATAACCTATTCTAACTCCCTGGCAAAAATGTGATGGTTCTTAGCTGTACAAATTAAAAGATAAAGAACTGTAAATACTGATACTTGGAGCTTTTCTCACAACAATACAGTTTGATTCCCTACTGAGTCATCAACTGATAATGAACAAATCACCAGATCATTTTTGAATAAACATCCAACATAAACAGAGAACTAAAACAAAGAGAATGTGAAAAGAACACAACTTAAACATCAAAGAAAATTTCAAAACCAGTACAATTAATATCATCAGAGACATAAAAGAGGATATTGCATCCATGAAATAATAACAGGAAGTTATGAAAAAAGAACTTCTCAAATTCAAAACATAACTGGAATTCATCAACAGGAGTTGAGACGAGCCTGGGCTAGTCTAAGAGAGAGAGACAGACAGACAGACAGACAGTCAGACCAAAGTAAGTTACACATCACTCAGGAGGCCTAAGGTACAACTAATAAAAATTTCAGGAAAAAAGAGGCAATGAGGGCTGAAAGTGTGACTCAAGTGATAGAGTACCTACTTTGCAAATATGAAGCCCTGTGTTCAAATCCCAGTCCCACAAAAAAAAAAAAGAGAGTAATGTAAAAGCCCAAGGAAGGAAATTAACAAAGAAATAACATTAAGAAGGGCTGGGGGACATACCTCAATAGTGAAGCGCTTGCCTAGCCAGCTTTGAGAGGCTCTGGATTCAATCCCCACCAAAATAAAGAACGGAAAAGAACAGAAATAAGGGAGGGAGGGAGAGAGGGATGGAGGAAGAGAAAAAAAATGATATATGCAATATACTGCAACGTTTTAAAAGTTATAGTTTTAATGTTCATACTGTAGAAAAATGTACCCAAATGGAAGGATGTATACTTTCATATTGAAAAGGTGGAGGCTTCGAATGCATTGGCAATGTTTTATTTCTTGGGCTAGATGATAGGAATCCAGCTGTTTATCATTATTTATATTTCTTTGTATTTCTGAACCATTTCATAAGATTATAAAATGAAAAAGACCTATATCAAGGCACATTATCCTTGATATTCTGAAATTCTGAAAGCTTCCAGAGAAGTTGAAAAAAAAAATGATACCCAATCAGGAATCATAACACTAGATTTCTTAACAGAAACACTAGAAGTTTAAAGACATTAGAGCAATGTCTTTGTAAATCTGAAGAAAATGACCTCCAACCTAGAATTCCATACCTATCTAAACTACTAACCAAATGTTGTAACAAAACAAAGGCTGCATGTGAGGTCTTTCTGAGTCATTGAATCCAAGCAATAGTTATGGAATCCTGAAAGCAAATAGAAATTCCAGGATATACATGTGGATAAACAGACATTTATATAAATGCTTATTGTAACATCATACTGCAAAACTATAAACAAGCCTGGCATGGTGGTCCATGCCTGTAATCCCAAATACTCGGGGGTCCTCCTAGGCAAAAGTCAGCCTGAGACCTCATCTGAAAAAAAAAAAAACAACTAAAACAAAAAGGGCTGGGAGTGTGGCTCAAGTAATAGATCAACTGCCTAGCAAGTGTGAGGCCCTGAGTTCAATTGCCACTACTGGGGAAAAAAAACCAAAACTGTAAACAACCTTGTCCAAAACATAATAGTGATTAATATAATACACTAAATACAGTAGTTAAAATCAATGACCTACGTTGAATGTATCAACGTATTTCTCAGAAAACAATGTTGCAAAGTTGAACCAAAACAATCTGCAGAATGATATATGCAATATACTATTTACGAAGTAGGGTTTTTTGGGGGGATGGTACTGAGATTCAACTCAAGTCCTCCCATTTGCTAGGCAAGAGCTCTACCACTTGAGCCACACATCCAGACCTTTTCCTTTTGTTTTTGGGATGGGGCCTCACTAACTCTGCCTCGAGTAGCTAGAGTTACAAATGTACACTGCCATGCCTGGATCCATTTATAAAGTTTTAAAAAGTTATATATGTTGGGGCTAGAGGTGTGGCTCAAGTGGTAGAATGCCTAGCTAGCAAGCCCAAAGCCCTGAGTTCAGAACCCCAGTACAAACAAAAAAAAAAGTTATATATGTTCTTTTTATGTTCATACTGTAGTGAGTTCATTCTCCCCCCATTCCACCCCACACCTGACTCCTTATTGCTGTCTCTGAAGATCTCCCAATTCATTATGCCCTCCCTGCCCAGGATCTGTAAGTAATAAATCTTTGACTTTACAGTAAAACTGCCTTACTCCTGGCTTTATTACACATGGCTTTGACTATGCACCATCAAAACTAAACGAATAAATAATCTAAAGAAATCTCAAACACAAAAATGTTAAAACCCCACACATGCCTTAGGAGCTCAGCTGATATGGAGAAGCTCTCAGTCAGTCCCATGTTTAAATTCTTGTGTGATCTGCTGAGTGTTTCCTTGCCCTTAATTTTGGGGAAATCTACCTCCCACAAAGCAAATGATGCCTAAAAGCAAGGTAAAAGACAATGTACTTAATTTAAGTGATAAAGTGAGAGTTTTAGATGTGTTGAAGGATGGCATGTGTTTAGTGGAAGGTGGCCAGTGTTATGCAAAAATGATTCAAGCACTGAATTCTACGCATCCTGCACTTGTGCAGGTTCTCCTCAATGGCATCTCCTTGGAACCAGAGACTTGCTGATATTTAGGGTCTACTGCATTTCCTATTAAGGATGTTATATTGAATTTGGACCATCCATCTAAAATAACCAGGGACTGTCAGGCGCCAGTGGCTCACACCTGTAATCCTAACTACTCAGGAAGCAGAGATCAGGAGGATCACAGTTTGAACTGGGCAAATAGTTCGAGAGACCCTATCTTGAAAACACCCATCACAAAAAAAAGAACTGGTAGAGTGGCTCAAGATGTAGGCCCTGAGTTCAAGCCCCAGTACCGTAGGGGGGAAAAAAAATAGGGACTACCACAGGGTGATTTTCCCTGGGGAGAGATATAAGATCAGGCTCCCAGTACCGGAGTGGTCAGGCAGACATAAACTAGACACAGGTCACTCAAGAACCACATAGGTGTTCACCAGGATAAACAAGTCTCCTGGGGCAACAGACTGGACAAGTGAGACCATCTACCAGATAGAAATATCCCTTAACAGGCACACTGTAAACACTCATATCCAGCGCCCCTTCATTTCCCATGGGGGCAGGGTTGCTAGCTACTCTTACTATAACCCCAATTTACCTGGAGACTCTCAAAACACATACAGGATAGCAAAATACTTAAAAATTCATGAAAATTATAAACTACAAATTCAGGATAAAGATTTACTTCTGGGGAAAAAGGAAGATTTACTCTTTTTTAAAAAATGAAAGGCACATAGAAACCAACAATTCATTTAATATAATTTATACCTTTCTTTGTGTGAAATAGAGGGAAAGGTTTAAGAGGTAGCGATGTGCAACTGCCACTAAAGATCATAAGCAAGGGTTGAGTGTTGTGATTCACACCTGTAATCCCAGCTACTCAGAAGGTGGAGATGAGGAGGAGGATGGAGTTTCCAGCTCAGCCGAGAAATGTTAGTAAGATCCCATTTCAATAAACAAGCCAGGCATGGTAGCAAGAGCCCATAATCCCAGCTACACAGGAGGTCATAGGTAGGAGGATACTCAGACCAGTCCAGGCAAAAATGGGAGATCCTATTCAAAAATTAACTACAGCAAAAACAGATGGGGATATGCTTCAAGTAGCAGAGCACCTATTAAGGCCCTGTATTCAAAGCCCACTACCACCAAAAGAAACCAAAAAACACCACAGCCTAAGCAAATGAATAGTTTCTTTTGGGAATTTTGGGGGAAATTCTGAGAAAATTCTGGAAATAGACAGTGATGACAGTTACACAGCACTCTGAATTGAATTTAAATGGTTAAAATGGTAAGTTTTTTGTTGCATATATTTTAATAACAATTTTTTTAAAAACCCAAAGCAGGCTGAGGGAGGGTATCTTAAACACATAGACAGATTAACCTTTAAGGAGTTACGCTATCTTCTGTATTATAAGAGAGAATGAGGGAAAAATTTATAGATGAAGTTTTAATGAGTGTTATGGAGAACAAGTGGTTCATGCCTGTTATCTTAGCAACCTGGGTGGCTGGGATCATGAGGATCACTGTTCAAGGCCATGGCAAAAAGTCTGAGAGAGTTCAACTCAACCAATAGCTGAGGTCTGGCAGTGGCCTATGACTGTTATCCCAAGGTACTCAGGAAGCTGAGACTGGGAGGACTACCACAGGCAAAAAGTTTCTAAGACCCCATCTCAAGAGAAAAAAGCTGAGTGTGAGACACTTGCCTGTCATCCCAGCTATTGGAGGAAGTGAAAACAGAGATCACAAAAAGCAAGACCCTATCTCCAAAATAACAAGAACAAAAGGGGAGATATGGCTTCAAATGGTAAAGTACTTGCCTATCAAGGACAAAGTTGAGTTTAAACTCCTGTACTGTCAAAAAAAAAAAAAAGCCCATGCTTCCTAAGCAATATTGAAAACCTTATAAAACTTAAGAGACAAGTTCCCAATGAATACCAATCCATGTAGTGGGTTAGACAAGATTATCTCAGTTTTATGATACAATGAAATTCTAAGATGGTGCCTAGAAATTAAATGAAAGAAATTAAGAGTAATGGTAGATGGCATATGGCGCAAAGCAATACTCCTTAAACTTTCCACGTCATAGGAATCAAATCACGTGGGGTCCTTATCTCACACCTTGTTATACATCTAATGAATGAGAATTTCCAGAAGAATCTGAGATTGTGATATGCATTTTCAACTAGCAACCCCAGGTTATGCTTTGAATCTGGCAAGTTTGAGATACTGTGGCCTGGAAATAGCACCTAAAAGTGAAAAGCAAGTCAAGTCCTAGCACTTTCCAAGGTGTAGGGATTAGGGCATGGAGGGAGGGAGTAAACTGAAGAACAGAAAACGGTAAAGCTGCTGTGAAAGCAGGAGACATACACCACCATTGCAGAAAACTCAGCCTGAGTAATGCAGAACCAAAGGCAAAACGCCTACCCGAAAACCCTACTGGGCTTTGCATGCATTCAAAATATTTAATATAACAGCTACAAGATAGTAAATAATTACCTTTAAATATATACATTGCTCTATGTCAACACAGTCCTTTAGATTAGAAACAACTTTAAAAAGTTACCCAGTAACACTTAAGAGTTAAATAAGCTCCACCGTGCCCTCAACATAGACACCTTTTACAGTCATAAGAACATCAAGTTAGAAATGCACTATATGGAAAGTACTAGGTTTCAGGGCACTGGTGACTCATACCTGCAATTTCAGCTTCTCAGGAGGTAGAAATTGAGGGGATCAAGTTTCTAGGCCAACCCAGGCAAAAAAATTAGCCGGACTCCTCATAAACCAATAGCTAGGTGTGGTGACATGCTATGCTTTTCATCCCAGCAGCAAGGGAGGCAGTAGGTAGGAGAATCCTGATCTGAGGCTTGTGTGGGCTACCCAAAAAATAACTAAAGCAAAAAGGGCTGGGGGAAGTGGCTGAAGTGGTAGCGTGCCTGACTAGCAAGCACAGAGCCCCCTAAGTTTAAACCCTAGTACCACCAAAAAAAGAAAAAAGAAAACCCTGTGTTTGGGGTGGGTGGGTGGATTATTCTGAATAATTCACATTTTGAGAAGAACCCCACTTAAGCTGACTATTTAAAAAACAGAAAGGAAAAAGCTAGCCAGCAACTTTCTTAACCTTGTGACCTGTGAGTGAAAACACATTCTCACTTTAAAACACACAGTGAAAAAGTAGTTTGAGTGGGTTAAAGTGAGTTTATTATAAGCTGAACTTAGAACAAGAGAAAAAAAGAATCAAACCTACCACTTTTACTTATGCTGTTTTATTTTATGAAGCCAGCTATACTTCAAATATTTATTTTGCTTTTTTATACAATGCACTGATTTATGTGCAGAGTTCCTTAAGGATTCAGTTATCCTCTAAACTATGTATCATTCTACTAGTCACACTATTTATTAGCACTATCAATTCACTACATAATATCAATTGTAAGTGGGGCACTGGTGGCTCAGGTACATAATCCTAGCTACTCAGGAAGCAGAGATCAGACGGATCATGGTTCGAAGCCAGCCTGGGCAAATAGTTTGAGAGACCCTATCTTGAAAAAACATATTACAAAAAAGGACTAGTGGAGTGGCTCAAGGTGTAGGCCCTGAGTTCAAGCTCCAGTACCGCCAAAAAAGAAAAGAAACTTACGAGGTAGAAAAAAAAAAATCAATTATATCAATCAGACATCAGACAGCTTAAAATTAGCTCCATTCAAAGCCCTGCCTCAATACACAATGGGGAAATAACATATTTTGTTTTCTCTGAAACAGACATTAAAGTTGAATACTCCAATCCTACAGAACATTATCATTTTATAGAGTAATAAAAATAATACTTATAAGTATTATTACCTAAAGTTAAAAGGCTATGCTCCTCATTGAAACTTCAGTATCAGAAATACACAGAATTTTTTTTTCTCGTGGTACTGGGGCTTGAACTCAGGGCCTCCACCATAAGCCACTCCACCAGCCCTATTTTTGTGAAGGGTTTTTTCAAGATAGGATCTCACAAACTATTTGCCCAGGCTGGCTTCAAACCACGATCCTCCTGATCTCTGCCTCCTGAGTAGCCAGGATTACAGGAGTGAGCCACTACAGCCTGGCAGAAAATATTTTTAAAAACAACTTAAAATATGCACTTTTGCCAGTCCATCTTCCCCAGCACACATCCACATACCCCCATGCTCCAATTAGTACTACGAGAAGAGTCTCAGTGACATTTGAAACAATTCCCTTTAACCTCTCTATACTGTTAGTGTTTGGAGTTGTTTACATGCATAGATTTTTTCAGACCCATGGCCTTGCTGGTTACTGAGACCATTTTAGAAAAGCAGGCTGTAAATCCCCTTCCTGGAACTCCAAAGTTAAAATCTGCATTTTAATAAGATTCTCAGTTGAATTATATGCACATTATAATTCGCTAAGTCCTAACCTATAGAATTTTATACTATTCAGAGAGACAGAGGGGGGAAAAAAAATCCTCTTTAAAATTTACCATTATTTACCTTGGGGAAAGTCACAACCAAAATCTATACAATAAGGACTTGAAAATACCCACATCCTTTTTCTAAAACCCTCTAAGTCCTTAAGATAAGTAAAAGATTGTAATTTTTAGTAAGTTTATCTACCGTCACAGGATTTTTTTGGCTGTATTAGGGTTTGTACTCAGGGCTTTGCTCTTCCTAGACAGGTACCCTACCACCTGAGCCAAGCCTCTAGCCACAGGATTTTTATAAGGTAGAGGGAGCCAAGGAATGCATACTTATTGCCAGTTTGTAACAATTAAAACTTTAAAAACCACTAGAAAAGTAGCCAATACTATAACTGCAACATAAGCCTAATGTAATTGAACTCAGAGAGAGATTTATTTCTGAGGAAAAAACAGATTTCCACGTGAGCACCAATTTTTCTCCATTAACTTACAGATTCCACAAACACTTAAAACTTTTTGTTCAAAAATGGTTTTTAACCATTAACTATTAAAAACTTAGACCTAGATAATCTTACAGAATTATGTTGTGAACACATCTTCTTCTAGATTAGAAATTCAAATTCACAAAGTTAGCCTATATCAACTGCTAAGTAATTAAACAGTAGTTAAACTTAATTTAACTATAAAATAAGGATCAGCTTGGTGTTTTTAATAGATATCATGAGCTTATTTCCTTGGGTGAGTATTATGAAATGTTAAAAGGAAAAAAACACCTATACATGGATCCCAGTTTACAGTAATTTATAAATGCAACAGCAGCTATCATTTTTCTTGCACAAAACAAACCTACAGTCTATTTCCTTCTGGTAGAGAATACAATTCTAAAGTGGTGCTTCTTGAAGCTTAACGATCTTTTAAAATGCAGATTCTAATTCAGAAGACCTGATAAAAGAGTGTATTTCTAGCAAGCATCCTGGCAGTGCCAAAATCATACCTCAAGCACACTTTGAGTAGAAAGGTCCCAAAGAAAAGGCACAATTTAAAGTCCCTATGATTTGCAAGTAGCCCTGGTCTTAACTTTTACAATTAAAATTCCTAACTGATTGACCTAACACTATTCCATCCCTATCTTATTTGATCCCTCAGATGGTAAGCAATATTTTTATTGCTCCATTATTCTTAAAATCTAAGAAACTTTTATTCTATGTTCCTTCTACCTGTACTTTGATTGGTCTCTCCCATGCTCCTCATACTTACATTGCAGGTACATCACAAAATTCCACCCTTCGCTTCATCTCTTTCCCATTCTACTGTTATCCCTGGACTGCCTACATCTATTATCTCCAGCAATCTGAGATCCATATATTCAACAACCTAAGACATTTCTAAATATAAGCCTAAATGAGTATCTTCAACTCACATTCAAATAGCTAGGAGAGAGCTTAGTAGTAGAGGGCTTGAGCACACTCAAGGCCCTGGTTTGATTCCCAGCAACACACACACACACACACACACGAATCAAAGTATCTCCTAAAAGCACTTGCCTACCAAGCTTGAGGCCCTGAATTCAAACCCCAGTACCACCAAAAAAAAGGATCAAAATACCTCAAACTGAACTCAAACTACTGCTCCCCACAAACATCAGCTTTTTCAACACCAAGTCCAGTTAATCTCTATCTTGTCACTTTTCTCAAATCTCTTTTTTTTTTCTAAGGGTCAATACCTTAGAAAATACCTTTGGACATGGACTGTTTCTATGTGGTCACTATAGTAACCTAACTAGTTTTCTTGCTTACAAATGCATTTTCCCACTCAATCTCATCCTCTACATTACTGTGTGATCTTTGCAAACATAAGTTGACAGCACTCCCCTTCTAAAATTTACCAATAGCTCCTCCCCGTTACCTTTAAGAAGAAGTGTACCATATCATATAAAGCTCTTCACACTCTTGATTATCCCTCTTACTCCTGATTCTCATGGTCATATATTGTCTCTCTCCCCCCAACCCCTCCTTCCTTCCCTCCAATCTCAACCCCAGCTGTCCCTTTTACAGACATGATGTCTTCTTGCCCTGTCAAGCTATTTGCAGTTCCCTGAAAATGGCACATTCTCAAATGTCTCTGTACATTTGCATAGACTAATTCCCTTTGATTAAAAATGCTCTCACCAAGCTAAGCATTAATCTGCTTTCGTGATTCTACTCAAGTATCACATGCCTTAAAATACCTTTTCTAATCACAAGTCTGAGTTAGTAAGACCACAAACTGTGCTCCCTCCATAATAGGCTTTTCCTATGCACACCTTTGTTACTTAAACTGTCTTATAATTGCTGGTTTAATCATCTCTCTCAGTGGGCTGAACTCATCAATTAGTCCTTCTAGGAACTGAGTACCCAGGACATGTTAGATTCTCAATTAAGATGCTGAATAAATTATCTTGAAATACAGTCACAGATAATTAGTATGACCATATATTTAAAACAGTAACTTGTATTAACTGTCTCTAAGGTTAAAAAAAAAATGAGCTGGGGGATATAGCTCAGTGGTAAAGTGCTTGCCTAGCTTACTTGAGGCCCTGAGTTTGATCCTCAGCACCACAAAAAAAAAAAGAAAAAAAATGCATTTATTATTTGGGTAGAAACAGAATTGGGAATTGAACTCAGGACCTCATGCTCACTAGATAAGTGCTCTACCACTTGAGTCACACCCCCATCCCTTTTTGCTTTAATTTTTTTTTTTCAGACAGGGTCTCAAGCACTTTTGCCCAGGGCAGTTGGGGGGGGTGCGGAAGGTTCAGATTTAATCCTCCTACTTCTGCCTCCTAAGTAGCTGGGATTTCAGGCATATGCCACCACACCCAGGCCTTGACTTTATAGGTTAACAGAATTTCATAAGGATTTATAAAACATAAAACTCCAAAATATACTAGGCATTCACTTAATTCCCAACATCTAAAATTATTTGTTAAAAATATTAATAACAAAGCTTTTCATATTTTGTTTTAAACAAGATACTTCAATTTTACCAACACCACAATGTTAGACAAATAAAAACACTAATCTCTTCTCCAACAGCCAAGGTAAGAAGGAAATATGGTAAAATGGTATGAAAATTGTTCAGACAACCACAATCTCCATCTAGACTCTTTACTTACTAGCTATATAACAATGAACGTAAGATTCAGTTTCTTCAGCGGATAACAGATAAAAGTGCTTACCCATGCCCTGGTTGTTTCAAAGACTCATACAAATGTGAAGGCATTTCTACAATGAAGTACCAAACAAATCTGAACTACCCTAGGAGCTTCCATCCCAGCATCCACCAAGGATTTTACAGGTGCAAATTTAAAGGTGTCATAAGCTAATTCAACTACCCAATATTTCCTTCCAATGGCTGAAAATTCATAAATAAATTTAAGTTCCAGGACCACCAGAGCACAAGACCCATTCAACAGTCCTCAAAATTCTTATGTGGCTAATTAATATCTAACAATAATGTGATATTTCCTTTAAAAGTAATTATTTTCTAAAGCTCAAAGTAAGTCTCAAGGTGAGTCTCAGAGTAAGTCTCAAGGTAAGTTGTTGGTACAGTCATTTAAATTTCAGCTCCATTTAAAAAAATTAATTGGAGGACAAAAATCAGCAGGGAATAATATTTCAAGATGTCTTCTTTTATTGACTAATTAGTCTGGGAACTTGTCAGTTAAAATACAAACTTGATCCACTGTAGACCAATACGAAAGTTAAAAAGTCACCTTTACAAAATCAGGATGTTTCTTCCCCAAACTTCTGGCTTACTTTTCCCAGACTTGCTTGCTGATCTATCAATGATAAGAGAAAAATTGCTGCATTTCTCTACGCTAAAAAAGTGGTAGACATGTTAACTCTGCTCTCAGCAACATCTTTCCTTATTAACTAGGGACTTACGGGGACCAAGGACTAGGTCAGAACTGTTTTTAGTCTCTTCTGCAATATTTATAAAAATAGGATCCCTTAACCTTCAAAGGGCAAAACTGCTTTTAAAAAAAAAAGAAAAGAAAAAGAAAACCTACTACAAAAGTCAGCACTTCGGTACCTGATGGTGGTAACAAGGCCAAAATCCAAGGCGAAGCCCTTTATTGCACATCGTGTTCCAACATCGTGGGCAGCCCCATCTTGCGACCTCTCCACATTGGCTGCTCCTGCTCTCTCTACTGCAGAGAGAACTTCAATTAGAGAAATTCTGAAGTTCATAAATCTAAACTGGATACTCCCCTCACTGGAGGCATGGATGGTAAGACTCAATAAAAAGATTCACGTTAAAGGAGGGTTCAGATAAATCTAAGTGGCTTGAAACCACTATAATGTAAGCAGCTGAGAGTCTTATCATGTAACTGTTCATGTACCTAAAAAAAAAATCTTAAGGGAAAAATAATGGCAGCAAATTATTCAGATGACCTGAAAAAACAGGGTATATAACCACAAATCTCTACAAAGTGAAAGTCCCCACTAAACTTGAATTTGTAATATATATATAGTGAAAACTTGCAGCTGACCATAATCTCCACAATCCTTATGAGAAAAGCAAGCAAGAAAAAACTAGGACACATTATTAACTTCTTTTTAATACCCTAAAATAACTTCACTGGAAAAAAAATGTTTGGTTAAAAACTGGTTGGGAAGGCAAGGTTTCCCTGCTGACTTAAGCCTAGCTGCCCAAGCAAGGCTTCAGAAAATGTCTTCACCTACAACGGTGCATACGAAAAAGGAGCAGAGGCTATGGCGGTCTCCCTAGTGACACTCCCAAGTCACATAAATGAATGGGCTATAATTCTGGGATAGACTGCCAACAAGTTACTGAAAGAGGAGAAACAAAACCAGCAAAAACCTGGCAAATAAACAGGCCAACACTCTCATTTGTTATTATGACATAAAAGTATGTCTTAACTATTAAGTTACCTCAAGGCTACCAGATCTAAATCATGTCCTCCACACCATTACCTGATCTGTGAAAGACTGCATTAGTTTTCAGATTGGTTTTCCAGAAGGACTTGCAATGATGCATAACATGTATAAAATACTTCATCAAGCCCCACTCCAAAAATCTCAGCAATTAAGATTTACAATTGCAGGAATAGACAATGTGAAGTACCTTTATCACCACGAATTTTTATCAGAGTGTAGGCGTGTGCTTTGCAATAGATTGAGGTTAAACACTGGTGAGACACTATATTTTCTAAACAAGTTAACAATAATTTTACCTTACCTGAGTGTGAAAATTTGAAATGGTTGTTGTTTCAATATCTTTCTTGCCCAAAATTTCCATTTTTACCGGAGTGTTGGGAAAATTAAAAGCAAAGTAATCCAAGAAGTCTGGGAGATACGCGGCCGCTCCATGCACTATTGCTAAAGCATAGTAAGCGGCATTTTTCTCATTTTCACTGAATGTCAAAGCAAGAAACTCCTCGGAAAATCTCTCCATCTCCATTGGAGACAAAAATGAGAGTTCATCCATGTAAGCATGAAGGACAAGAGCACCACCATTGGACTGGTGTTCCTCATGAATAAAGTTGCTAAATTTAGTACCTGTTTTTAAGAAATTCCTACGGATAGAATGTTCCTGGTGAGTTGTAAAAGGTGTTTGTACTCCCTGGGGTACCCGATATTCTTGCATGCCCAAGTTTAACCGGCACAGCTGTTCATCTTTCAGATACCTGAAGGACTCTTTATTAACTCCTGAAGTGCTATTTATTTGTCCTTGGGTGAGAATTTCTTTACTGATGCGGGTCAGGCCAGCACAGACGGTTTGTACTTCCTTATTGTACATTTTAAGACGTCTTCCTCGCACATCTTCTCGGTGTTTCTTTTTCTTTTTCTTCTTTATTTTCTTCAAGACAAAATCATCAGCTCTCTGGGTTTTACCATTTTCATCTGGTGTTTCTGGCCACAATAATTAAAAAGAAGTTAGTTGCTAGGACTGGTGTCAACATACAAGCTTCTTAAGGTACTTGATCTCAAATTAAATAGCCTCTTCTCAATTTCTAAGAATCTGCCACTACAACAAACATCTTTAGAAATAAATGAGACAAAAGATCTTAAATTACAATAACATTCTGGGGTGAAAATTATGTTAAAAGCTAGATAATGAGGGGCTTGGGGATATAATTCAGTGGTAGAGACCACTTATTTAGCATATGCAAGGCCCTGGGCTCAATCCTCAAGCACCACAAAAGAAAAAAAAAGCCAATAATATAACTGTCAAAACTAAAAGAAATACCAAATAATTTCATATGTATCATTACTGTATATTTGTTCAGTAACCCTAACAAAATCATCTAAATTGAAGCTTGTCATATCTCATAATTTGCTGTCAGTATAGTACACATAGGTGAATCAAAGGTAGATGAAGCCATTAAATTAAGACACCATTTTTACCTAACAACTTGGCATGCTTTGGGGGGTAGGGGAGTGAATCATGGGGAAGGAGCAGTTGGAGGGCTCATTCTCAGATATTGTTGCTGGATGTATTAACTGATAGAACATTTGTGGCAGACAATCTGGTGATATGGAGCAAAAGCCCTGAAAAGTATATATAAATCTTCAGACCCAGAAATTCCACTTCCAAGTCAGTTACCTAAGAAAATAACTGAGGATCTACAAAGATATACAGTGACAGTATTATTTAAAACAACAAAAACAGAATCCTCTAAATGTCTAGTAGGGAACTGACTAAATTCTGATAGTTATATATTCCATTACCCAACTCTTATGAATTATAAATTATAGATGAAAAGAACCAACACACAAATTACAAACTTACAAAATTTTTACACTGTCACTCTTTTAGGAAGCTTACTATAACAATTTCCACATCTAAGTAAGCATGTAGCATGTACTCCTCCTGTAACAGTACTTGTCCCACTCCACGCTATTTCATATTTAATTTTTTATCTGCCCTAGAAAGTAAGCAATCTAAGGTCAGGAGTGTATATCTTACCTTTTTTTCCAGAGCACTTAACAGATATATATTCTCATTCCATTTTTATATTAAACGTTCATTCATTTAAGTACCCACCATGTGCCAAGTGCACTTCTGGACACTAGGGATATGGTGCTGACTACCAGGTGATAAGTGCTAAGTAGGCTGCTCTAGATGTTGGGGAAGCTCTTTTTTGAGAGGTGACATTTAGAATGAGTCCTAAATAGTAAGTGACAGGCATAGGAAGGCCTAGGGGAAAATATTCCAGAGAAAAGCAAAGACCTAAAGAGAGAAGAACACACAAAATTTTCTGGAACTATACACCAAGGCATTAGTGGTAGTTATCTATGGGTGATAGGATTATAAGTGTCTAGCTTCTTTTTGCTTACCTGTGCTTTCTCATTTTCTATAATAAACATATTACTTTTATAATTTAAAAACTAATTTTTAATTTTTAAACAATTATCATGGATTGACAAGCCCAAGATAGAATGGCATCTCTCACCTACTACTAGTTGGAAAATATATCTAGCAAGAAATCTTCAGGATTAAATGGCAAGTATAGTCCTAACCAATCTTCAAGCATAGTCTAGCATTTACTGTACAGAATTTATCCATCAAACAACAGT